>NC_072873.1:8214474-8514474 GCF_028858705.1 Grus americana | reverse complement strand
TACTAAGAATTGTAGGCTCTGGAGCAGGAGGGGTCACAGTGCCTCTCCAGGGTTCCCAGCAGCTCCCAAGCACATGTTCAGCACATCAACCGCTCTCCCCACACCTGGCACCCTTCCTAGGCTTCCTCTGAGGGGAGGAGGAGAAAAACCTGTTGGTTGTTTCTAAGAAGAGTCTGTTGGTGATGTGTCAATATGACACATCACTGTTGGTGATGTGTCAATACGAAAGCATGGTCTGTTCCCTTCCCAAATGCTGCATCTCGTGGCTTTCGCTGCTGTCTGCAAAATGCTTCGATGTACAGGTGTACCGTTTTGTACATTGGTGTTAGACTCAAGTTCTGCTGAGCAGCAGGGCAGGATGCAGCAGCCCTCTATTTGCAGGACTTCCGAGCTTTACACTTCATGTATAGCATTAACGTTAATCTCAGGCCACCTACATGAATGGGGTGAAAGGCGATAAACCCTTGCCAACCTAGAAGGTCTTTGTTGGGTAGATGGAGATGTCCATATTCTCCTGTACTCTCACACCAGCATTAGCCAGATTCTCCATCCTGTTCGTTTTGTCCAAACCCTTTGGTCCTATTTTGCTGCCACCTCAAGTGAGAAAGTGAGGCTGCAGCTTTCCACCTAGCAAATCTTTTACGTGACAGCCGGCCAGACACACGGGCTGTGGCGTCAGCAGTCCCTGCCCCATGGGAAAGACGCTTTGGCTCATACCACAAACCACTGGTGCTTTCTTACTGTCCTGAAATGTGGTTCCCCCTCTCTCAGGAGCATCTCCAGGGCTTTCATCTTTTTGCTACCTACCAACTTGGGATCTCCTCGACTCTCTCCTGCTGCCAGGACAGTTTCCTCTTAATTTGGCTGGTCCTTATTGCTGTGACAGGCATAAAAAGTTCGGTGCTTGGATCAAGGCTGGCTGTGCAATACTGACAGAAGAGAAAGTCAGGAAAGCTTTTGGTTATCCACATTAAAATTTGGCTGAAACTGTGTATAATAACGGAACTAGTCTTTAGGACAGAACCCCAGTTCAGGGTAGGGAGGACAAATAGCAGTGGGAGTGATAAACACAGATGGCTCTTGACGTGTCGCTCCTTCCAAAAGTCTGGAACAATCACTGTTGGCAAAGCAATATGAAGCTGATAATCTCTTTGGGATGGTCAGTAGTGGCGTGGGTGAAGGCGATGGAATGACTAGCTTGTGTTGAACGAATGATACTTTATAAAACTGTGATTTCTTGAAATTAACGTTTTTGACCTGCATTTTCACAGGGAAAAAAAAAATAAAGCTGGGAAAAAAAAAAAAAGATTCTTCATTCTCATTGCTAGTGGTTTGATACGTTGTCCCAGAGAACAAGACAATGGTGCTGATAAGACATTTTGCAAGAAGAGAAGCCTGGTCTGATTAAACTCCGCTATGTATTACCCTAGTGTTGGGAGGATGCAGGGAGAAATCATTTCTGGGTGTGAAGAGGCAGTAATAACTGATGGATCTGAGCACAGGATTTACTAAATGTACTGGCATCTCTGTTTCCAAGTAGATGGTGCCTTTCCCTCCTCCTGTCCCGTTGCTGCACTGGGAGCTGCTGAGTCTTCCCCTGAGAGTGCAAAAGTAGGTCTGGGCCCCAGGTGAGGCTGGCAGATCTCCGGAGCTTCACCCACACCTTTCAGTGAGTTCCTGGGCTCTGGTGGCCACTTTGGGGCCATTTGTGCCCCTTGGAAGAGCCACAAGTCCTAGCTTTTCCCTTCTGTTGTCCTGTAGCACTCTTATTCATCATGTTTTTACCCATTAGATTGTCCCTAGAAGGAGCTGCAGAGCTTTGAAGTTACTTACCCCTGGCTGCAGTCAGGGGCCAGTCAGAAATACATCTTCCACTTAAAAATACTCCAAGGAGCACGGTCACGGCTCCCAGCAGCTGCTCTTACACAGGTCAGGGGTTGTTAGCAGAGCAGCGTGCAGCAGCTCGTCCGTCCGCCCATCCATCCACCCACCCTTCGCAGCATCGCCCCCCCGTGCAAAGCTTCACCCCTTCTCACAGACAAGTGCTTTATTCCTAGAGTCGTTTTATTACCAGTTCTGCTTTAGATTAAACAGGCCTTCAGTATATAAAAATAATGTATACAAATTAGCAGTTAATGTTTTACATTTCTGGCTTAAAGGCATTTATAAGTTACACACTCATTTCCCTTCCCTCCCCTTTGAGCTTCTGGGTAACCCGGAGCCGGTTGGCGCTTAGCATCTTAATTACAGCGGGAAGTGGTCGCTGCTCTGGCTCACAGCGAGGACTTAAACCTGGTCTAAAAGCTGGGGCTAGCGAGAATGTACACGGCAGCCACGCGTCCTCGCAGCAGGGCGAGCAGGGGCCGTTTGACGAAGTAAATGCATTAACAGGTTAATTGCGACAGTGCGTGGGTCGGATTTACTCAGCAGCAGCAGCAGGGCAGGGGAGGAATTGAGTCCAGCGTGTTATCTGGAGGCTTGTGCAGCTCTCTGGCCTCTTTCTCCTGCGTTATTTCAGCAGGGACCCTGCAGCGTTTCGGGCTCATGGTGGTTGCTGCAAGGGCTGGAGGCTGCCTAGCACCTGCTGCACATCGCATCCTGCAACCGCTGCCTAACGGGGAGCAGCCTCCTGCTCCCCGAGGGCTGATGGTCACTGTGGTCTCTGAGAGGCTCCCAGCCCCGACAGCGGAGGTGGATGCCGGGGATGCAGTGGGCAGCGCTAGGTACCACCTCACGGAGACTCGAGGACAGTAAATCCTTGACCCTGCTGCCGCTTGTCACAGCTATGGAGCCTCCCCAGCAGTGAGGAACAGCCCAGTGCTGCTCACCACAGCTGTAGGGTCCTGGTGAGACCCTCTATATGGGTGTTGCAGTCCCTGCTCCTGTAGCACAGAGAAATTTTAAGGAAGACGTATAAAATCGCTGTAAAATAGCACCCCTGCCAGCTCCTGGGGTACGGGAAGTGCCCAGGGCGGGATCGTTGCAGCAGGCTCCTCGCTGGAGAGGAGGCGCAGCCCGTGCCTGCTCGGCTCTGCAGTGGAGGAGAACACGGGTCTCCAAGGGCTCGGCAAGGCCGGGGGAGATGTGCAGGGACGGCTGCGTCCCTGGCTTACAGCCCTCCTCCCCTCCTGCGGCGGGAAATCGAAGGCACCAGCAAGCTGAAGAGTGGGGCACGCCGGCGTGCAGGGCTGACCCTGAGACAGGCGTGCAATGGAGCAGCTCCGGGGTAGGGATGGGGCAGCCCCTCTTTTCCTTCCAGGACAAGTTGGGGCCCATTCTGTGCCCCCCCCTCCCTGCTCATACCCAGGAGGGTCCCACGGCCCTGCCAGCCCGGGGGAGAGGAGCTCAGAGGCATTGCTAAGCAAGCGCCGGGGGATCCTTGGGCCGGACCCAAGGGCATGCAGGGTGGGAGCCGGCACGCGAAGCGGCTGGAGCAGGTAGGAGCGGGCACCGTCCCTGCGCCCCGTGTCGTCCCGGGCCGGCGGGTTGATGTCCTGCGGTCCCATCTGCAGCGGGAGGACGGTCCTGCCGCGGTCCTGGCAGCTGCGGGGACGGCGCCAGTCACAGCGAGATGTCCGGTGTCGCCTGCAGGGTCTGCCCCGCAGCCCGTTTCTTGGCGCTGCTGCGGCCCTTGTCTGCGCGCCGGTAAGGGTTGTTCCGCAAATCTGCGCCGGGAGAAAGCACAGAGGCTGGCTGAGCTGCGCCTGCCCACCCCGGGACCCGGTCACCCCCCGCCACCCAGGAGTCACCCCGCTTGGGTACAAGGATGCTCAGGAGAAGCCCGACCCGCTGCACGCAGAGCCAGGAGGAGGAGCAGCGGCCGTGAACAACCGCCCTGGGGGACCCTGTCCCTCGGCTCTTTCGGTGCCCAGCACCGTGTCGTGGGGCTGGGGCTGACGCCGCGATGCTCCCAGGGCTGGCTTTCAGCACGGGGCAGAGTCCAGCCGATCTGCCACGCAGCCGGAGGTGACGATGGGCAAGAAACCCAGGAGGGCGGCAAGGTCTGGCAGCCCCTGCCTGCACCCTGCCCTCGCCCTGAGCCCGCCTGTCCCCACGTTACCTACAGAGGACTCTCCTCGTTGAAGCTCACGTCGCAGAAGAGCCGGGACGAGCGCTTGCCCGTCCGGGCCGTGAAAGGAACAGTTTTCAGAGCTGAGCAGAGCAATCCAGAGAGACAGCGAGGAAGAGGAGGAGCAGGAGGGAGGAGGAAGAAGCAGAAGAAGAGGAAGAGCTATGAGACAGGGCAGAGAGCGCTCGGCAGCTTTGCCATGTGGGATGAGAAGGTGTTACAGGTGGGTTTGGTCCCTGTGATGGGGCTCGGTGGCCCTCCGGCTCCAGGCTGTGACAGCCCCCCGCAGCCCCCCAGCACCGAGGGTCTCCCCGCTGGCACCAGGTGCTGCAGGGGGGACGCCCGGCCGCTCGCCTGAAATAACCGCTCGCCTGAAATAACCTCTCACCTGAAATAATATCCTCGATGGCCCCGTCTTTTCCTTCGTAGATGAGCGGCTCCTTCACCATCTGCTTCTTCTTCAGCTCGGCGATCATGTCCATCTGCTGCCGCTTGGCTTTCTGGGTGGGCAGCTGCAGTTGGGGACAGCGTGGGGTGAACACCAGGGCCTCCCGCCGCACCCCAAAGGAGATGGGTTGCCCTCATCCTCGTCCCCCGCTCAGCTCTCCCCCACCAGGACCTGTCTTGCCCTTCCCCAAGGGAGCTGGACGCACGTGGGCACCCACCTCGGGCCGGTCCTCGCTGCCGGGGGGGCCGGATTCTGCCTCTTTGGCCGCGGCCTCTTGTTTCTTCCACAGCTCGATGTCCTGCTCCGCTTTCTTGGGAGAGGTGCAGGGAGGGTGCGCTGAGCCGGGGGGGGGGGTCCTGCCGCGTGACTGCAGCCCCCCTTCCTCCCCTCAGCAGCCCCCAACCCAGCTCCGACCGGCCCAAAGGGCAGCACCGCACCCCAGGGTCTCTCTGCCCCACAAGCCCCCAGTCTCACGTGTGGCTTTTGCTGGTTACTCCAAAGTGGGGTCAAACCCCCACCACCACCACCACCACCCCCAAGATGCCCTCCCAACACCCAGAAACAGGGCACTCCCCCCGTCCCCTCCTACCTTGTAGGCTCTGATGAAGCGCATGAACATGGGGAAGAAGGTGGTGGGGGGACTGGTCTTGGGGTTCTCCCCAAAGTACTCCACAGCCGACTCGTACGCCTCCTGCGGGCAGAGACACCCCGATCCAGCACCCCATCGCCCACCGTTTCCTTCCAGCCTCTCCCACCTCGGCATCCCCCTCCGTATCCCCCCTGGCTCCCAGCTTTCCTGCTGGAGCCACATCCCACCCAGAGCCTCTCCCATGGGGCAGAGGTGTGAGCACGGGGCACCCCGGGGTGTCCCCACATAGGACTGGGTGGGCCCAATCCTGCCCCACGACCCCGCACTACCACCAGCACCCACCTTGGTGGTTTTGCTGTCAGCCTGCAGCTTCTCCATCACCTCCGAGTTGACCTTGAGGAAGTCCTTGAGCACAGGGCTGTCGTCCTGCCGCATGAACTCCTTGCGGGTCAGCTCCATCCCCTGCTGCAGGCTCCGCACGTCCTGCAACACGCTGTCCAGGGACACTGCGGGGAGAGCGAGCGGCGCCGGGGTCAGGGTGGGCTCAGAGAGCTCCCGCACCAGGGCCACAGCCTGCCAGTGACCCCCCCAGCCCGGTGCCCATGGGCGCTACCTGTGCCCGCCTTGTCAAGGAAGTGCAGCTCGGTGTGGAAGCCGGTCAGCTCGGGGTACTTCTCTGTGATCACCCGCACCAGGTAATGCAGCAGCGTTTGCTTGCGGTCTGTCGACTTCATCTCCAGCAGCTGGGAGAGCGCGGCGTCAACCCAACCCGCATCCCACTGCCCCACCTCACCCCTGCTCAGGGCAGGCTCTGGTGGCCCTCCATCCCCACGGCTTGTTCCCGCATCCCTCCATCCCCACTGCTGGTTCCTACATCCCTCCATCTCCACGGCTGGTTCCTACATCCCTCCATCTCCACGGCTGGTTCCTACATCCCTCCATCTCCACGGCTGGTTCCTACATCCCTCCATCCCCACAGCCGGTTCCTACATCCCTCCATCCCCACGGCCGGTTCCTACATCCCTCCATCCCCACGGCTGGTTCCTACATCCCTCCATCTCCACGGCTTGTTCCTACATCCCTCCATCCCCACGGCTCGTTCCCATGTCCCTCCATCCCCACAGCTTGTTCCCACGTCCCTCCATCCCCACGGCTCATTCCCGCATCCCTCCATCCCCACGGCTGGTTCCTACATCCCTACGGCTCGTTCCCACGTCCCTCCATCCCCACAGCTGGTTCCCGCGTCCCTCCATCCCCACGGCTGGTTCCCGCGTCCCTCCATCACTCCATATCTGGTCTCTGCATCCTTCCAACCCCATGGCTAGTTCTTGTCTATCTCCATCCCTTTAGCTCCTCCCCATGCCTCTCCAACCCTACAGATGGTCCCTTCATCCCTCCATCCCCACGACTGGTCCCTGCGTCCCTACAGCTGCTCCCGATGCCTCTCCAAACCCTACAGACGGTCCCTCCACCCCCACAGCTGAATCCCGTCCCTCCATCCCTATAGCTGGTCCTTGCATCCTTCCATCCCCACAGCAGGTTCCCATGTCCCTCCGTCTCTCCAGCCGATCCCTGTGTCCCTCCATCCCCGCACAGTGACGGTGCCGCCGTGCACCAGCACACCGGGCAGCCCGGTGCCGACCCTACCGCATCCAGGCTCTGCAGCCGGAAGCCGTAGGCTGCCCCGCGCTTGCTGCTGTTCATGTAGTTCCCAAAGGCCAGGACAATCTGTGGAGACACAACGGCTCGAGGACACGGCCCGGCAGGGATGGGCCACCCCGGGGCGGGGGGCACTGTGCCTACACACACCCTGCGTGCACCCATCCCGTCCCAACGTCCCCCCCCATCATGGCCACCGCACCCCAAACTCCTCACCTCGAGGATGTTGCGCAGTTTGCTGGAGGACTTGAGGGACATGGAGGCGGCGATGATGGCGTTGAGTTGCTGTGGGTGGGAGGAGAAGCGTGTGAGTCTCGCCACAGGATGCCACCCCCTCACGGCCCCCCCAGCCACCCCGTTTCTGTCCCCTCTAACACCCACCGGCATGAGCAGCTGGGCCGTGTCGTTGAAGTTGCCCAGGAAGATCATGACATTCATGCGCTCGACCAGGCGCGGGATCTTGCTGAAGCGGATCATGAACTGGTCCTCATCCGAGAGCTCTTCCAGCGACTGCTGCTCCCGCTCAAACTTCCCGATGAGTGTCCGCTCGTACTCAGTGGGCAGGAAGCGCAGCAACAGCTCCAGAAAGTCGAGGCTCAGGGCTTGCTGGTCATACCTGTGGGTGGTGGGAGACCCCTAGCGCAGTCAGACCCCACAGCAGGTCCCTCAACTCCCCGTCACCCTTGGCTGGTTCCCATCTTCCTCTGTACCCAGCTGGTCCCTGCATCCCTCCATCCCCATGGCTGGTTCCCTTCCTCCTCCATCCCCACAGCTGGTCCCTCCATCCCTCCATATCTCTTCCCTCCATCCCCACAGCTGGGTGCCATCACCCCTCCAACCCCAGCGCACCCTCTGCCTTCCCATCCCTTCGGCGTAGCTGGGCTCCCACCCGATCTTCTCCCGACCTTCTCCCATCGAGGAGGGGACACTCACGTCTCGATGGCTGTGCAGATGTCCTGGATGCTGCGGCCGCCCTTGCGGAGGGTGATGGCCAGGTTCTTGGCTCGGTTGGACTCCATGAGAGTGACCTTGCTGGGAGCCTTCTGCGTGGCCTTCACTTTGAGGGCACTGATGTCCAAGCCGGGACCCTGCGCCTTGGTCTTGAACTGCTCCTCAAAGTCACTCATGTCCAGCTCCTGTGGGGAGATTGGGCTGAGGGCACGGTGGGGAGGTGACACAGGACATCTGGGACGAGGACGGGGCCAGAGGACCGGGACAAGGAGGAGAGGAGTGAGAGGATGAAGATGGAGCAAGGGGACAAGGAGAGGGACAGGACAAGGGGACAGGGAGGGGGTAAGGAGGGGATGAGGGGACCAGAGGATGAAGGCGAAGACGAAGACATGGACAGGATGTGAAGATGAGGATGGAGCAAAGGGATAAGGATAGGGGAACAGAAGTATGGCAGATGCCATGCTGTCCCTCTCCATGGCGCCGAGGAGCTGCTCCGACCTCCAGCTCTTCCAGCAGCCACGTGAGACCACGGATGGGTGCAAGATGGGCACGGGGGCAACGTCAGCATGGGTGAGGCATGGACTGGGGTGCTGGCCCAGCCAAGCACCCTGCGCCCGCACCCCTGCGGACCCCCCCGTCCTCACCTGCAGCACCTTCTCGTCGTTGAGCTCGGTGAAGACGGTGCCATCGATCTGGCTCGGCTTCAGTGCCACCCAGTTGAAGACGGGCATGCGAAACTTGGTCTGGATCGGCTTCTTCACCTTCACTGCGGGGTGACGGGGAAAGGCGGGGGGAATGTCACAGGGTGGGGGGGGGTCCCAAACCCACCCCGGGGTGCCCCCAGCCCTCACCCCGGGGATGTCCCCACCATCCC
This sequence comes from Grus americana, assembly GCF_028858705.1. Classification (NCBI taxonomy): domain Eukaryota; kingdom Metazoa; phylum Chordata; class Aves; order Gruiformes; family Gruidae; genus Grus; species Grus americana. The sequence continues at coordinate 8,505,884 of NC_072873.1, read as the reverse complement.
TGGGCCACACTCACCTGAACCACCAGTGCTGGGGGGGGCACCCGGCGCAGCTGGGAGCTCCCCGCCGAGGGGTGGGGGTGGCGGAGGGGGGGGGACGGGGCCCTCCAGCCCCCCCGGGGGCAGTGGGGGGGGTGGTGGCACTTGGGCACCCGGAAGCGGAGGGGCTGGGGGGGGTCCGGTGCCTGTGGGCAGCGGGGGTGGGGGGGGCAGCGGGGGGCCGGGCTCAGCCCCGGGCAGCGGCGGTGGGGGTGGAGGGGGGGAGGCCGGGGGGGCGGCGGGTGCTGGTGGGGGAGACGGGGCCGGGGCCGGAGCTGGAGCATCTGCAACGGAAAGAAGAGGTGGGTGAGACAGTGGCACAGCAGGACGCGGTGCCACCGCCACAGTCCCTCTGCCACCGAGCGACTCTGTGTCCCTGGGCACAGCCCCGCGCCCCGCCTCGGCGTCTCTGCCCAGCGACACGCTGCCACCCCTCTGCGCCAGGCATCCCCCCGGGAAGGGGACATCACGGGCTGCCACCACCCCCCCACACCCCGGTACCTGTGCTGGCGGTGCTGGTGGTGGCGGTGGCGGTGGTGGCCTCTCCGGTAACCACGGGGGCTGCCGGGGTTTCTATGACAACGGGGACGATTTCGATGGCGACATCTCCATCAGGCCCACGCAGGATCTGCACCAAGCCCTTCTCCTCCAGCTCCGCCAGCCGCCGCTCCAGCGCCAGCCGGTAGCACTCCTGGGGCTGCGGGGCCGGCGGGCTGGGGGGCCGCGGTGGGCTCAGCTGCTCCTGCAACGGTGACAAGCCCCGGCACGTCATCGGTGTCCCCCAGGCACCCCCTAACCCCCTGTCCCCCAGACACCCATCCCTTCCTCCAGCATCGTAGCACCCATGGGTGCTCACCCGCAGCGCCTCCAGCTCCCGCCGCGCCTGGCTCAGCTGCTTCTCCAGCTCCGCTATCTTGGCCATGGAGTCGTTCTCCGCATCCTGCAGCTTCTCCGTCAACTGCGGGGGACGAGGCGACGTCGCTCAGCCCCATCCCCATCCCTCCCTCGGGGCTTGCGTCAGCAGCTCCTGCCCACGCGCCCGCGTCCCACCTGGCTGACGTGCTCCTGCAGCTCCTCCATGTGCTCCAGCACGGCTGTCTTGGTCTCTGAGTCCTCCAGCATGGCCCCCACATCGAAGACGTTGTCCAGGTAGGCTTGGATCTGCACCTGCAGCTTGTCGCTCTCGGTGAGACGGAGGGTCTGCCATGGGAGAGCCGGTGGCACCGTCAAGGCCAGTGGCACCCCCCCCCCAGCACCCACCCCCAGCACCGGGGCGGTGCAGGATGACCCACCTCCAGGTAGTGGTCCAGCCCCAGGTGGGTGAACTCGTACTGCAGGAAGACGCGGAAGTTCATGTTCTCCACCGAGTGCACCACGATGTTGATGAACTGCATGCAGGCCACCTGCGGGACCAGGACAGGCTCAGCGCGGCCACCGGTATGGCACGGTGGCACGGCAGTCCTTGGGGACATGGTGCCCCAGGGACTGCACAGTGGATCGGTGGCCCTCAGGGACTCGGTGCCCCTGGGGAATGCACGGTGGTTTCACAGCCCTGGGGACATGTGGACCTGGGGAAGGACCAGCGGCTCAGCAGCCCTTGGGGACACCATGCCCTGGGGACAGCGCGTTGGCTCAGCAGCCCTGGGGACATGGTGGCTGGGGGACAGCATGGTGGCTCAGAAGCCCTTGGGGACACACAATGCCCTGGGGACAGCACGGTGGCTTGACAGCCCTTGGGATGCAGCATGCTGGGATGGACCAGCAGCTCTTGGGGACACAACTTACTGGGGACACCACAACAGCTTGGCATGGGGACACAGTTCCCTGGGGACAGCAGAGCACCAGCCCCACCAGCTGCTCACCATGAAGTCGATGTTGGTGTCCTCGTTTCGGAAATACTCCATCAGCTTCTCAAAGCGGTTCTTCTCCCCGCAGACCTGGGGTGGGAGCAGGGGGCTGAGGCCCAGGAGGGACACGGCCAGGGTGGGTACCCAGGGGGTGGCAGGGCAGGAGGCACCCGCCGGTGACACCATCCCAACCCTGCTAGGTGCCACCCGGCACCCGGTCCGACTGGGACGTGGCCCTGAGGACACACGCTGGCATGGGGACGTCAAGCCCAATGGCTGGAGCATCCCAAAGCGAGTCACGGGATGGGCATTTTAGGATGGGGGGGTGCCCTGATGACGCAGGGCTCTGCCACACATAGGGAAACTGAGGCACAAACCCAGCCAGAGCATGGGTGTCAGCGTGAGGACCACGTGTCCCTGCTGGGGACTCACCTCTTTGAAGTTGTCGAAGGCGGCCAGGATGATGTCGTGGCCACCTCGGACCAGGCAGACGGCGGCCAGCAGCTCCAGCACCAGCGCCTTGGTCCTGTGGAGACATGGGGCACGAGGGGCTCGGGGACAGGGGACAGGCGAGGGGACAGGGGGATGGAGGATGGGGGGCAGGGGACAGGTCCTACCTGGCGTTCTTGTTATTGAGGCTCAGGGTGATCTCGTTGACGCAGGCTGGGTGGTTCATCACCAGGCTGAAGCCAGACTTGGGGGGGAAAAAGAACATTAATGGGGTTGCGTGTCCTCCTGTCCCCCCCCAGGGATGCTCCAGGACCTTGGGACATCCCCATGCCACATCCCCACCAGACAGGAGGTTGAGCAAGGACACCTCAGAGCAAGGGGATGGAGAACGGGTCCCGCCCCAAACCCTGCCCCCAAAGATGGTCCCGCAGGGGCTGGAGGCTGTTGGGGAACCCCAGGTGGGTCCCCGAGGACGTTGCCCTCTCCCACCTGGTAGTTCATGATGGCGCGGAGACACATGATGCAGACGTGGACGTCGTCCTTCTGGCTGACGAGGCGGGAGTTCCTCAGTGTCTTCCTGCTGTGCGAGGGGTTCAGCCTGGGCGGGCGAGAGGGCGGCTGAGCGGGGGACGGGGGGGGACGGCCGGGGCCGGGGAGGGGGGCGCAGCACAAGCGGGGAGAGGGGGCAGCGCGTGGGTGGGTGGGTGGCAGCAGCTGGGGGACACACACGACACACCAGGGGACCCGGGAGGTCACGTCCCCACAGGAGAGACCCCCACATCCGTCCCCTCGGGGCGGTGGGGGTGACGGGGGGGTGGGCGGGCGGGTGGGATGGAGGTTAGGTGCCCCTCGTGCGCACGGGTGGTCTCGGAGGCTCACCGGGGCGGGTAGGAGCTGCCGGGTGACCGGGGGCTACTGTCCCCATCGCTGCCCGGGGCGCTGCAGGGGACGCTGGGGTGGATGTGGCGGAGGAGGGTGTGGATGTGCTGGTTCGAGAGGCAGCAGCTGGAGGCGCGTTAGAGCCTGCAGGACAGGAGGGAGAAACGGGGCTCCCGCGTGGCCCCTGGCACACCCGGTCTGGGGGACACGGGTGGGGGGGGATGGACACCAGAGCCAGGCCCCCCTGCGGGTGCCACATCACTCCTGACCTGTCCCTGGGGCTGGGGGAGGAGGGGGGGGACGGCACCCCGGTTCCTCCAGAGCTGCTGGCAGGCGGCAAGGGACCCCCGCGGTCCCCGAGGTGCCACGTTACGGCTCCCGGGGTGACCCCTGGGACACCCCCCCCGCCCGCCTGGGACGCCCCGCGGGCACCATCCCCTGTGGCGGTGGCCAGCAGCGGGGCCCTGCCGGGGTGTCCCCGTCACGCCAGCACCCCGGGCCCGGCACCTACCGTCAGCGCGTCCCCCGGCAGCGTGCAAGAGAAGAGCGGGGTTAGAAGGGGGCTGCGGGGGCGAGGGCGCCAAGCGAGAGCCACCGGCCACCAGGACCAGCTACGGGGGGGGCGCAGGCCCGTTCCTCCACCCCGGTTTTAAACCAGGGGTGGGGGGGGGGGGTGAGGGGTGTGCGATTTGCTCCCCCCCCCCAAATCTCAAGCATCTCCAATTTTTGCTTATTGATGGGTTGTGCCCAGAGCACCCCACAACAGTCGTGGCACCGAGCTGGGGGGGCTGATCCAGCCCGGCTCCCAGCAGGGGTGACCCCTTGTGCACACGCGGGGATGCGGCTTTGTGTGTGGGGGGGTGTGTGTCCCCAAAAAAACCCCCAGCACCGGGGACCCATCTTTAGGACCAGGCCTGCATCTCCCTGCCGAGCCCCTCTCCGAGCGGGGGTGCAGCGAGGCAGAGAGCGGGGGGACACGGCACGGAGACAGGCGGGGGGCCGCGGGGGCCGCAGGACCACGCGTTACCTGACGGTGAGGTGCCGCACTTTGGAGGAGCCCTGGGTGGGGGACGAGGAGCTGCTTTTGCTCAGGTCCTCCAGCGACCGCTCCAGGACCTTGCCCTTGTCGGAGCCCGGGCTGCCGTTCTCGGCGCTCTCCATGTCGTACCTGGAGGCCCATGGGGACACAGGGACGGGTGAGATGGGGCACCCCGATATGGGCAGGCATCCCCCCCACACACACACGCCGTGGGGTCCCCGGGGCTGGGGATGTCGGGGATGCGCTGCGCCGCCCCAGCCGTGGAGCATCCTTAGCTCCATCACTGCGATGAGGGGGGGGAGCAACCCCCCCCAGGACCCCCCCAGCCCCTCCGAGTCCCGGGGGGGGCCACTCCCGGCCTTGGGGAAGGGGGACCCGCGGGGACGTACGCGACGGAGCATTGGGCGAAGGCGAGATACTCCAGCAGCACGTCCAGTCCCTTGTTCTCCTCGTTGAGGAACTCCTGGACCCAGCTGGGAGGTGCAGGGGGTCAGTGGGCTCTGCCAGCCCCCCACGCCCCCCCCAAACCGCGGCGGAGCCACCCCCCGGTCCGAGGTCCCCAGCGAGGGTGGGTCAGGCTGGGGACACCAGGTGGCACGTGTCCCCGAGGCACTGGGTGCCATGGGGGGGTCACCCCCGCCCCTGACGCACAGGGGACACAGCCCCAGGGCTCCGCGGCCACCGCGGCCACCAAGACAGCACAGCCTGGCCATGGGTGGTGGGACCACGGGCACCCATGGCTCAGCACCCACCACACCACGAGGGGCCGGGACACCCAGGGTGGGGGTCAGGGTCCATCCTGGCACCCAGGGGGTACCAGACAGCCAAGATGGGGGTCGGGTCCTGCAGCACCCATGGCACAGCTGGCTGCTTCAGCACCCCCGTCCTCAGATCAGAGCCACCCCAGAGGGGCAGGATGAGGCCACCAGCCTCCACGCCCCGCTGTCACCCCCACGGCCAGAAGCCACCGTCACGCCAGTCCCTGTCCCGGCGATACCGGGGACAGCAGCGGCAGCTGGGTGACAATGAGGACACCCCCATCCTTACCCGATGTAGTTGGTCCTCAAGGAAATCTCCAGCTCCCGGAGCACCTGCGTCGACTCCTGCACTCGCCTCTTGAACTGTGGGACGGGGAGAGCCGTTGGCACCGTCCCCGCACCCGACCCGGGATGGGGAAAAGGGGTGCAAGGGGGAGCCCTCACCTTCCTGCTTACACCACCCGTGTCCAAGTAGCTCTTTAGCTTCTGGATGTAGGCGGACGGTGGGTTTTTCACCTGGAAACGCTCCTACAAACCCCGGAGAGAGGCTGAAACTGGGTCACCCGCCCACGGCACGGGGACATGCCACCGTCCCCGCAACAGCCGCCATGTCCCTGTCCCCACCCCGATGTTTAATTGGGTTAATAAGGCGCCGTATCGCCGTATTGGGTTGATGCTCACGCCGCGAGTGGCACTTGGGGACAGGGACAGCACCGGGGACGCCGTGACGCCCAGACCTCACCTGGTCGCAGATGAGCTCCCACTTCTTCTCATTGTCGTACTGGTTGAGCAGCTTCATCTTGTCTGGGGGCAGGTTCATGGAGTTCTGCGGGATGAGGGGTGTCAGGGCTGGGGGGGGGGGTGACCCCCAAAACCACCCCCCGGGGCTGTAGCAGCCGCTGCTCGCCCAACGCCGGGTGTCCTTGCTCAGCAGTGGGAGGTTGGGGACACCGGTGGGAGGAGGGGGACACCGCCATTCCCAGGATGATAGCATCCCACCAGCCATGGACCCGTCAGCAACGTCCCCACCTGGGGGTCCCCGAGGCAGAGGGCAGGGGGTGTTAGTGGGGGACGGGAGGAAAAACTGGACCCGTCCGTCTGTGTCATGAGTGCACAACGCTCCCAGCCTCAGCCAGCCCAGTCCCGGCAGAGCCACTTGGGGTGAGGGACGGGGGACATGGGCTGGTGACAAAGCTGAGGAACCCGGCAGTCTGGGCCCTGCTCAAGGGTGACCGTCACCTCCGAGTACCCCCCGCCACCACAGGCGCATGACGAGCCCGGCTGGTGAAATCAGTTTCTTTAGAGACACGATGTCAGAGCAGGGTCTGGTGTGTCACCACGTCCCTCTGCGAGCCACTGTTGCACAACACCCCCACCCCCCCCGCCCCGGGACCACCCCGGCAGGACGTGACGTGGTTTCCGCGCTCTGAACGGCACGAGGTGGCTGCCGAAACCGCTCCGCGCCACGGCTGGGGGCTCGGGGAGGCCCCAGGTGCGGTTCCTGCCTCTGGGGTGCTCGGGGACCCCAAGGAACACCACGGGATGGCCAGCAGAGCCATGGCCTGGGTCACACTGGGAGCACAGCTCGGATCATGGCCAATTTCATTGCCCAAAAGACCCATTTCTTGGTGATCTGGTCCCCAAGGGAAAAGCAGGAGCTGAGGCAGCCGCTCGCCTGGAGAGCGCAGGCAAGCTGGCACGCTGGCTCGTGGAGGCGATGCACAGCCCCAAGGCACCCTTCACCTCCAGTTTTGGGGTCCCCTGATGCTGAGGATGAGGATGTGGGGTGCATCGCGCCCCTGGAACACCCAGGTCCTCGGGGAAAAGGCATCTCACAGGGGTTTGGTTGCCCACAGAGGGGCAGGTCCGCGAGGAGAGGTGCCACAGTGGCGGGCAGGAGCAGAAGCCTTGCCGCACATCTCCACCAAGGACCTGTCAAGCTGCTTTCACAAGAAGCCAAAGCCGGGAGACGTGGGCGGAGAGGAACCAGCACTCAGCTGGATTTGTCCAGGAGACGGCTCGCACAGAGAGCTGGACAGGAAGGGCAAAATCAGGCCGCGGGGTCAGAAATAGCCTCATTGCGAAGCTGCCGGCGCTGCGCTGGAGCTGCCGGGTGGGTCTCGGGATGGGCAAGGCAGCAGCAGCCCCCAGATGTCCCCTTTGCCGGGGAGGCCCATCTTCGTGGTCCCCAAGATGCCATCCTTGGGGTGGATGAGACCCTCCAGGAGGGTCAGACCAAGGGACAGGGCTGTGCTGAGAGGGATGCACCCAAACACCCCACCCGGAGCTCTGGCAGCACCCGTGGCACCCTCTGTGGGACACTCCGTTGGGTGCCCTCAGCAGGGAGGGGATGGTGGCACCTGCCACGTGGACTACCTCTTCCAGGGACCACGTGCGGGACCTGGGAAAACCAGGACCAAGCGTCACCAGCGGGACAGGACCTCGCGTGGGCCCCCCGCCACGGGGATGCAGGCGGGGCAGGGGGATGCTGGGGATGTCCCTGTGGAGGTGGCTCTGCCACCGAGCCCCGTGGTCCCCTCCTTGCGAGCAGGGCAGGATGTGGCACAGTTTGGGTACAAACTGGGTGGTGGCTGCCTCCTGCTGCGGCGCGGGGCGGGCACGTGGTGCTGGGGGGAGGAAGCGGCTCTGCTGTGGTCCCTGGCGTCAGCCAGCAGCACGAAGAAACCGGTTCTCATTTCCTGCCGGGGAGGGGGCCCAGTACCGCGGGAGGTGTGGGGCAGGGCGGGAGGTGTGGGGGCCGGTGGGAAACACAGGGCAGGGAGCGGCTGAGCACCCCGGAGGTGGCAGAGGAAGGACTTAGTCCTCCTCCTCTTCCTCCTTGGGGGACAAGGATGGAAGGGTCATGAGGACTTGGCCCCAGCAGCCACGTCCCACCTCCCGTCATCCAGCACCCAGCACCCTCATCCCGCCCCATCCTCCTCTCCCAGCCTGCCAGCAGCGCCACAGCCCGCCGCGTTACTGAGCGGGTGCCACCAAACGTGCGTCCCCCCCCAGCCCTCCTGCAACACGAGGTGCCATGGGGCCCACGGTCCCATCCTGCCCATGCCCAGCACCAGGGTGCAGCCGGCTGGGGCCCCCCATCTCAGCCGACGCTGGCCGCGGGGTCAAGTCAGGCTTTACTCTACACCTAAAACTAAGACCGGGCGGAGGCAAAGCAGCACCTACACCATTTTCCGGTACGAAAAGACCTTTTCGTATTGCAGCACCCGCAGCGCCAGGGCTGGCGGGAGGACGGAGCTATTTTGGGTGTCAGACACCTTCTTTTTGTTCCGCACGCAAGCAGGCAGAGCTGAGCAGAGCCAGGCCCTGCACCAAAACCCAGCACAAAAAAATTCAAATCATCCTTTACGGATGCATTTGCTCTGCAAAACACCGACGGGCTCAAGTGAAACGCTGCTGAACCCAGCGAGCATCGTTCCTGGGGCACGTGGGGGACACGCGTCCACGGAGCGGGGATAGAAAGCCCCGGTGGCACGTGGCACGGGAGAGCATCCCAGTTCGGACATCGGGTACCGACCCTGCCCGCCGCAGGGAAAGGGTTGGAGCAGCCCTGAGATGGTGGTTTAGGAGCTTCCACCGAGCGTTTGGCCACGGGAAGGACTAACGTCACCGGGTGCCCGGGCTGGTGGCTGAGGGACCACGCCACTCCCAGGATGTCCCATCCCTGGTGGCCAGGGAGCACGATGCTCCCACCCAAGGGGGGTTGGGACATGCCCAGCCCCGCAGTGCCAGCCAACCAGCGATGCTGACCACCACCGGATCCATCCTCCTGCCTCTCCCCGAGGCTCAGCGCCAGGCACCCAGCAGGATCGGCCCCACCCAGGGCTCTCCCAACCCCCTGCGTGCAGCAAGCCGGGCTGGGTGACGCTCCCAGGACCGGCTCATCCCACTAGGGAGTCCTTGGGTCAGGCCAGGTCCCAAACCCACCACGTCCCAGGGAGGGGACAAGCTGGTGGAGGAGTACACGGGTTCCTGCTGATGGCCGGATCCTGCCGCGAGGGTGGCGAGGAGCACGCTAAGGGATGTGCGGCCGCTACCGCCTGCTGCTCCCGGCTCTATTTTAAGAACAAGCAGAAGCTGCTCTCGGCGCAGGCTGGGGAGAAGAGCCTGATCCAGCCACCGTGTCCACATCTCTGCCGGCTGCCCGCCCGCCCACCCTGCGCCCGCGTGCAGGGGGATCCCTGCGCCGGGATGTTCTCCTGAGTCAGGCAGGGACGGATCCAGTCACCCGGGGGGTTCCCAGCGCCGGGATGCTCCCCTCATTCGGCCATGGCCTGATCCAGCGCCGCACGGCAGCTCACAGGCTGCTTCCCTTCCTCTCGAGGGCACACGTCACCCGTGGGGACGCCCCACCGCAGCCCCACGGCACCCAGCCAGACCTGGCCACTGCGGGCCACCGGCCTGAGGACGCATCCAGCAGAAAGCCGAGCATCAGTTTGCTTTCCCGGTTGAGCTGAGGCCGACACCGCGGCTGGAGCTCACTGGTGACCGGTCCCGCTGCCGGGGCCAACAGCACATCTGCAAACATCTGCAAACATCTGCAGCAATGACGTTTGACGCTCTCTTCCCCAGGTCCCGGGAGAAGCAGCAGCAAAGCCCTCGCCAGCAAAACTTCCCAGCCGGAGCGGCCCCTGTCCCTGTCAGCCACCGTCCCCAAGGCTCCAGCCAAACCCCCCCAGCTATTTTCGGCTTCACCTCTGCCACAGCCTCACCTCACAATTTCACGCAGATATTCTCGATTGCTACCTCTTGACATCCAAAGGGGGGGGGGGGGGAAATCCTGACTGCTCCAAGTGGGAGCATCCCAGCATCCCCGTCGCAGCAGCAAAGAGGTGTCCCTTCCTCCACGCCATCCCAAAAAGCCACCTCGGTGCATCCCAAACCACTTGGCGCAGGGACAACCCTCCCGCCGCTCTGCCAGAGCGGCATCTGCCACAGTGCCCTAGCTGGGAAGAAGCCAGCTTTGGGGGAAAAAAACCTAAATCCCCCATTTCTCGGCAGGTGGCGGGTTTATCCATCCCCTTCCCGGTGGTAGTTTGGATCCCCCAGACTCCACCGTTGGCTTTTCTGCCAGGCTTTGCCCCACCAGCTCTCCCAGTTTGGGATGTCCAGACCAAAACTGGTTCACGCCAACGTGTTCTCACAGCATCGCCATAACCATGGTAACATGCCAGATCCGGATCGCACCCCGTTGGGAGATTCCCAACCCATCACCTCCAGCTCCATCACTGACCTCACAAGCTCAGGAGGCGGAAAAATTGAATCCCAAGTCAACGAAAGTGGTTGGGGTGGGTGAGGGTGGAGGGACCCTCTGTCCCCGTGTCTCCCCCCCCGCCCCAGGGGTCCCACCGCCCCCCTGGCGACGAGAAGGGGGAAGGGAACCTGCGAAAGGAGGAAGCGAGATTGGGACAGCCGATTTCGCAAGACACCGGGTTCCTGTCTGGCCAAAGCACGGCCCCCCACGTCCCCCGACCCCCCGGAAGGGCCTTCCCTCGGGACGGAGGAGGTGCAGGGGGCGGTGAGGATCTGGAGCAGCGCTTTCCCCCTTCTTTCAACCGTTTTTTCGGTTTAGGATTTCCAACCTGCCGCCACCCAGCCAGGCGGAAAGTGCCGTTTCCTGAGGCCTCGCAGCAACAGCGCAGCAGAAGCACCCCAAGGTCCCCGGCTGCCCATCCTCTCCTGCCACCGTCGCTGCGGCACCCGGGCACCATCACGGGCGCCGCCACCCAGCTCGGCCACCCGCCGCCCTCCACACCCCAGCCCAGTGACGGCCGTCTCACGGCAAAGCCCCCTCCTTGGGGATTTTGGAGGTCCCACGTGGATCCCTGCCTTGCAAAGCCCTTCGCCATCATCCCCCCGCGGCCGCGCTGAACCAGAGCCGGTGCTCGTGGCGGCGGCGAAGCGGCGGCAGCTCCGGCTGCGATGGCTGTCCCCAAATAATCCTCTTATAAATTCCACGAGATAAAAAAAATAGCTTCCAAATAATTTGGGCTCGGCGCTGGGATGGCGGATCCCACCAAGCAGACCCCAGTGTACCGGCATCCAGCAGAGCTTTTGCCCGCGGCCGCTCCTGGCATGGGGTCAGCAAACGGGTTCCATCTCCTGCCGGGGGATCAAGGGATTAAAGCAGCAAATTTTTCCCCCGCTCCCAGCCTGACCCTCTGCCACGGACCATTTTTGGGGAGGGTACAGCTACGGGATGGAGCGTGCCCCGGCTCCTGCGGTGGGGGACCCGACGCGAAGGTCACGGCCAGCCGGCCCCGCTCAAGGACGGAGGGGAGCGAGCGGGAGCTGATCTCCGGCAGCTCCGAGCGTTTCAAGGAGCTGCCATCCCATGGGAACTCGGTTTCGGCATCACCCGCTGCTCACCCCACGGCGGGAGCCGGGGAGGCCGGGAGCGATGCTGGCGGTTTTCCACGGGGGGAAAAAACAGCATCGGGGAGGAGGACGAGGAGGAGGAGGAGGTGAGCCGAACGCTTTGACATCCGCAGCACCGGCTGTCTGCAGCACGCTGCCGGCTCCGGGCCCTGCCGCCGGCTCCTCGCCATGGCGGAGCGTCCCCGTGAGCTGGGGTCACCCCAACAGTTTAGGGCTGGATCCCCACCACCACCCCACCCTGAGAGCAGCGGGGAGACAGCGCCGGGGGTGCGGGGCATCCCCCGGGCAGGGTCGAGCATCCCCATGAGTAACGGGGCGGGAGAGCAAAAATTACTATTAATGATTAAAAAAAAAAATCAATAGCATGACAGAATAATAAAATATTCTCGTAAGAATTAAGCTAGTACCGATACAATAATGACGGTGATGCTGCTGATCGGAAGATGCCCGGGCAGGGTTGCGGGGCTCCCCCCAGCAGGGGTGCTCCCCCCCCAGCCCCCCCTCCCCGAGCCCCCCCACTCACCAGGACGCGGCCGAAGCGCTCCTCCAGCTCGGCGGGGGCGGGCATGGGCTGCCGGGGGGGCGACGGGGCGGTGGCGGCGCTCGGGGGGGGCACGGGCAGCCGGGTGTCGCGGCTCTCCCGCCCCCCAGCCCCCCCCTCCATGCCCCCGGCCGCGTTGCCCATGGCCGGGATGCGGGAGCGGCCGGGTCGGGCTCGGCTGGGAGCGTCGGGGTTTGGGTCGGGGGTTTTGGGGTGGGTTGTTCGGAGGGGGGGGGGTGGGCTTTTTCCCCCCCTCCCCTCCCCTCCCCTTCCCCTCCTTCTCCGCTGCCGCTCTTCGCCGTTTGCAACTTCTCCGGGGCGTTATTGCGCTGTAACCGCCTCCCCCCCGCCTCCCCCCCCGCCCCGGCGGGCTGGGCTCTGCCGCGCCCCGGCCCCGCAGCCGGGAGGAGGCTCCGGCACCTGCTGCCCGCGCGGGGCCGGCGCTGCCTGGGCTGGCTGCTGCGCCCGCCCCCCGCTTGCGTCTTGTCTCTGTCCCACTGTGCTGTGCTTCATCCTAATTTATTGTATCTTAATTTATTTTCATTTTTAATTACTTTATTTTATTTTAATGTAACTTTTTATTTATTTTAGATTTTATTGTTATTTTATTTTTACTTTTTAAATTTTATTTTAATGTTTTTTATTATTTTATCTTTTATTTATTTTAATTTTCTTGTAATATTCTTTTAATATTATTTTATTTTTGATTTTTGATGTTTTACATTTACTTTCACTTTATTTCTTTTTTGCATTTCAATTTTATTTTCTCTATTTTTTAATGTAGGCATTTATTATTTCACTGTGCTATTTTATTTTAGGCTATTATTTTATTTAATTGTTATTCCATTCTATTCTTTATTTTATTTTTAATTTCCATTTTTATTTTATTATTTATTTTACTTTTTTATCCTATTTATTTCTTTTATTTTATTACTGATCTTATTTACTTTTAAGCTTTTATTATTTTAGTTTATTTTTACTCTTACTTATTTTACTTCCTTTTTAATTATTTTGTTTATTTTGTTCTATTTTATTTTATTTTATTTTGGTTTATTTTATTTTATTTTTTAAGGGGCAGATGGGAGCAAAGAGGGCGGCCAGGAGGTGTTGGGCTCCCTCCCCTCTTCCCCTCTGTCCCCACCTCAGCCATCACAGGAGTGAGAGCTGAGGCTGAGCAAACTCATTGCATCCCTGGGCAGCCCACCCTGGGCAGGGGACCTCCAGAGCGTGTGACACCGGGTCTGGGGGGGGTCCCCGGGGGGGGGGGACGTACGCAGTGCCGGGGCTGGCACGGTGTGGGCAGGGGACGGCCCCGCCAGGAGCGACAGATCCTGATGGCCCAGGATGCTCCTGCCTTGCCGCCAGGCCGGGATAAAGCCAGAGGGGCAGAACCACGTCACCCAAGGGTGCCACGGGTGGGGGGAACGTGGGGACGGAGCCGGCGTTGGCGTCCACGCTCCCTGCTGGGTCTCCCCAGGGAGCTGCAGCACCCGTCACCCGCCGCAGAGCATCCTCTGTGCATGGTTGGAGATGTGGCAGGAGCAACTCCTGCCTGCTCCCTGCCCGTGCAGAGCAAGGCATCTCCCCACGGTTCCTCCCGCGCTGGCGTCAATCACTGTAGCTCCGAATTGCTGCCAGGACACGAAGCACATTATTCTGCTGAGATTTGGTGAGATTCAGCAAAATTTACTGAGATTCGGTGAGATTTGGCGAGATTTGGCGAGATTCGGCGAGATTTGTTGACATTTGCTGAACTTTAAGATTCGAGGAGACATCTGCTGAGGGATGGGTGGAGGACAGATCCAGATGGGCGGAGGACAGATCCAGATGGGCGGAAGACAGATCCAGATGAGATCCTGGAACCCCCAGGATCCGCTGTGGTCCGGACACCCCCCCGCGCAGCCCTGGGGCCAGACGCCAGCGTTACCGCATCCATCTGGCTCTCGCAGCATCTCCTGTTCAGCAAGACCTGCCGAGGTGTTGGGGCAAGGCACCGCAGAGACCGGGGGAACGCGATGGACCTGTTCTTCCAACCTCTCCTGTCCTCCGCAAACCCCAAATCCCGGCCCCAGGGATGCGCGACACCAGCAGGCAGCTGCCACTGATTCCCGAGCTGCCCTCAGCGTGATGCTGCGCCCTCCCCATCATCATCTCCAGGGGGATGGGAGGTCAGAGAGGAGCCGCAGGCAGCTCAGCGGCACCAAAATTGGGGTCACCCACATTTGGGTTCGTTCTGATTTTCCAAAGCTCAATCTTGCAGTCAAAATCGCTTCATTTCATTAAATATTTCAGCATTTCATTAAGTACGTTGCATTTAATTCCCTAAGATCCCAGTTTTTAAGGGAAGGCATTGCAGCCCTCCGTGGGGATGGGGACTGCCAGCGCCATCCCAGAGGTGTGCCCAGGAGGGCGGATGTCACCAGCACCATGTGTGAGGACCAGGGCTTTCACCCAGAGCTGTCCCGTGCCGAGGATGGGCTCTGCTATGGGGCAGGGGGTCCGTCTGGGTCCCACCACGCTCGTCCTGCCCACACGCCGAGGTCAAACCTACATGCTGTCAGAGCACCCATGTTCGTGCTGGCAACACCTTCCTGACCACAGCTGGAAAAGGGTGTAAGGGTTGGGATCCCAGCTGGGGGTGAGGGGCAGGAGTGGAGACCCCCACGCAGGAGACCTGGTGTGGACTGAGCCCCGTGGGAGACGGGTGCTAGGACAAGTCCCAGGCTCCCTGCTGGGTCAGGCAGGGCCAGGCTTTGATCTCAAAGGTGCCACCAGGTCCCTCCTGACTTGGGGTGGGATGTCCCATGTCAAGGGCAAGTGCGATCAGAGCAGCAGGCAGGGTTGAGCAGGATGGGATTGACATGAGGAACAGTGGTGGCTCTCCATCGCCAGGAGAAGCAGGGACAAGGCCAATGGTACCATCTCCTGGCCACAGGGAGGGCTGCGACGGTGGGATGAAGGCTGTGAAGGCAGGGCATGAAATGGGGGACTGAGGACTGAGTTTGCGGCCCCATTTGCACGGGGAGGTGTTTCAGGAGGGATTTGAGGTTGTGCTGATCCTCATGGGCAAGGTACCGAGCTGCAAAGAGGGAGCCCAGCCCTGTTTTTTGGGGTACTGGAGGTCCTTGGTGCAGGTTGGACACGGCTGCGCTTGCACTAGTACAAGGAGGACAAGGTGGAGGAGCGTCCTGTTCATCCCTCATCTCAGTCTCAGAGATGGTAGACGAGCCAGAGTGCCTGTAGTCCCTTGGTTGGGGGGACTCCATGGCTCTTATCTGCTCTTCTCTTGGGCCAGCCCTGCACAACCCGTCCCGGGCACTGCACCTTGGGCTGATGGTTGTTGAGGTCCTGTGACCACAAAGAGCCTCCTGACCTCCCCCCAGAGCCTGGACAGGACCTGGCCATGCCCTTTGCGAGGAGAGGACACCCTGCTTCGCTTGGGGAGCTCTGCTGAGAGACGAGTGCATCACGACTCAGGTATTACCGATGTACCTTCATCACTTACAGCTTCTGTCCTCATTTAACTGCCTTTGCATCTGTTGCCACCAAGTCCGCGTACTCTCGTGTCTTCTCTGCTTTCACCACTTTTCTGGTGGTTGACTTGCGATACGTGAAGGCTTTTATCTGACAATTCACATTACGTGGTGGCTGTTCACTCCCTGCTATAACAGTCCTTGAAAAAGCATTCGGGAATCGATGTGATCAAATAAACCTCTCCAATATGTGCCCAGGGCTAATTTTTTTTTTTTTTTTACATTAAGGTTGACTTCAGACTGGGGTTTGTTTTCTTAAATCATTTCAATTCCCAAGCAGAAAAACATACTTTTATGGATTTTTTTTTTTCTCCCCTGAATTTGCAGGTCCATAAAAAAATACTATTTCTTGACATTAGAGCTACCCAGGCAATATTTCCTTGTCCAAATAAGCATTCCTGGACCTTGATTGTGCAGCCCAGAATAGAATAAACCCCAGATTATCATGATAACTTGGCACTGAAGGATTAAGCTCCAGAAGCTCGAGGTTATTTGGACATCCAACCTCACCTGACGTACCTCTGAGGAGCTGGACCTAGGGGTACCTGAGCTAGGGAGGGACCTGCTTCGTAGGGTTCCCCAGGGGCTTGCTCTGACGGAGGAGTTGTGAAGACCTACTCTGAAGTTGTGTGGCTGAAGTGAAGGTCAACCCAAGAGTCTTTCTTGATGGAAGGATCAAGATTTTAATTCCTTTGCTTCTGAGGTGCTGAGATTGGATTTCTCTTTTCAGTGCTGCCAAATTTCTCGGTGGCTGTGATGAGTTCCAGGTATAACTCCACTCTTCATTTAGTCCGTCGCTTTCTCAAGCACACATTTTAATGTGCTAAGCCATGGGAAGCGGTGGAAAGAGAAGAAACGTGTGCTTTCTGTAGGTAAACCAGCTTCTTCTGTAGGTAAATCAATTTTTACCGTGTAAACCACAGGATTATATAGAGAAAGCTCATGTCTGGAGTCCTGGGACAGGGATTTTTCAGGCCTGCGAGGAGTTTGGAAAACAGATGAAGATAAACATAGATCCCAACCAGAAATATTTTTGTAATGTCACATGATAAATAGCTCATCAAGGGATTGATTATACGTAACTTGGTGTTTGCTTATCATCTGCAGCTTGAAGGCATTCAGCTTGGTTCCCAAGGGATGCGTGTGAGTTCAGAGTCTGTGTGATGAGGAAAACATGGGATAGATAACGGGTAAAACCTGGGATATGGTGCATGTGAACATCCAGAGAAGAGCAGGGGAGGAGCCTCTCTCTGTTACTCTGGGAAGGGAAAACCAATGCCGTGGATAGAACATGGAATATTTTTGTTTATTTGTTTCTAAGAAGCTTCTCCTCCAACTCAGAGCGGTGAATCCACTTCTTCCACTGAAAACGTGGGAGGAATGGAAAGCGGGTGAGCTCTGCCTCACGCGGCCGTTGAAGAGCCACGGTCGAACCCTGTGAGGAGTGACCTACAGCATGCCAAGCAATGGAAACATCAAGGTGGCCTCACCATCCTTGGGAGGTCCCTAAAAGGGCTCCCCGTGCTCCGGCTGGAGGTCCGTGCACCAGCTTCCAAATGAAGTTCCTTCTTCAGTTGCATCTACTGTTTCCAACAAGGGAAGAGACCATCAAGCCCTGGGCAGAGCATGTTACAACTCTGCCCCACCACAGCAGTCTCCTGCTTCCCGTGGTCAGATGTACCCAGCAGCAGCCATTGGCCATGGACATTATTAACAGGAACAGGCTTTTGCCACAAAAATTCAAGTCAGGCCTGGGTGCTGATAAAGCCTTGTCAGCTGGAGAGTTGATGCCACAATAACGGGACAGGAAGGTGACAGCATCCCTCCCCGTTGGCCCAAGAGAAGAGCAGATAAGAGCCATGAAGTCCCCCAACCAAGGGACCACAGGAACTCTGGTTGGTCTGTCCATCTCGAGGCAGCAGGTTGCCAAATTCTGACATGGAAACCTCCTGCCCTGGTGGCCATCAGCTTCCTAGAGGGTTCAGCAAACTCTCCAAAAGTGGGTTTGTCATCGCTGGTCCAGCAGCAGCTCTGATGCTGCGGTTCTGAGAGTGGGTGGGTTTGGTTCTGTTTAATAAAAATGACACTTTCCTCCTGGTGGCCTTGTCCAGTGGGGGAGGAGGAAGAGGAGGAAGAAGAGTTGCAGCGATGCCTCAGTCGTGTGTTATTTGGCATAGCTGCACACGAGCAGCAGGCATAGGGCTGGACCACTGTGATCAGGGCACCTCCAAAAGTCCTCTGGCGTTGGTATGTGCTGAGGGAGAGCATCCCCCAGCCCAGCGTGAACAGGAGGTGAGTTGTCACAGAATTACAGGATGATTGGGGTTGGAGGAGACTTCTGGAGATCATCTGGTCCATGCCCCTGCTCCAGCAAAGCCACCTAGAGCAGGTTGCCCAGGACCGTGTCTAGACAGTTTAATATCACCAAGGATGGAGATCACACAACCTCCCCGGGCAACCTGTGCCAGTGCTCTAGCACCAGTAAAAAAAAAAAAAAAAAAAAAAAAAAAATAGTGTTTCCTGAGGTTCAGATGGAACCTCCTGTGTTTCAGGTGGTGCCCACGGCCTCTCATCCAGTCTCTGGGCACCACTAATTGCTTGGCTCCATCCTCACTGCACCCTCCCTTCAGGTGTTGATGAGATGACCACTGAGCCTCCTCTTGGCTGAAGAGTCCCAGGTCCCTCAGCCTTTCCACAGAGCTGAGGTGCTCCAGTCCCTCCATCATCCTTCAATGACCTCTTTCCAGTACATCCATGTCTCTTGTACTGGGGAGCCCAGAACATCACACAGTCCCCCAGGTGTGACCTGACCCGTGTCAAGTAAAGGGAAGGATCACCTCCCTCCCCTTGCTGGCAACACGTTTTCTAGTGCAGCCCAGGCCACCATTGACCTTCTTTGCAGCAAGGGCGCATTGCTGGATCATGGTCAACCTGGTGTGCAACAAGACCCCCAGGTCCATGTCTGCCAAGCCGCTTCCCAGCTGGCTGTCCCCCAGCACATACTGGTGTGGGGTTGTTCTTGCCCAAGGGGAGGGTTCTGCACTTCTTGTTGAAGGAGGGGGGCTCCTAACCCCCAATTTCTGCCCCAGCTGCCTCCACAGGAGAAAGTTGGAGGTCACAGGGCAGTTTCTGGGCCCCCTCCAGCCCTGCTGGTACCAGGGCTGGCCCAGAAAGGGAGAGACCCCAGGGCTCATCCTTCTCCTGCCTGTGGGCTCAGGACATGATGCCAGCCCACCTTGATGATGAGAAAGACGACACTTCCAAACAAGGGTCACCAGGGCTGCTGCTAGAGCCATCCCCACTCAGTCCCAGTGCCAGCATCCCTCCTGGACAGGACAAGGGTGGTGACCCAGGTCAGGGGACAGCCTGGTGCCAGCTCCCAAAGGGTGGGCACAGCTTGGACAGCTCTTTCCCACCCCTCCCAGTGACTTTTGGGGTAAAAAGGAGAGGCACAGGGAGTGTGCAGAGATCCTCAGTGCTTTATTGGGGACAGCTCTACCCTGGGTGGCCATGCAGACAGGAGCTCTGGTTCCTTGCTGGGGACAGCAGGCATGGCTGTCCCCACACCAGTGCAGGGACGCTGTGGGACCCCAGAGCTCACCCACAGGAGAGGAGCCCTGGGGTCCAGGTCTACCCCAGGCTGGCCGGGTCATTGTGAGAGCTGCTGGAGGAGGCTTCATCCCCATCACTCTCTGCTCCTGTCGGTGGTCCAGGACTGGTGTGGCACGGCCACACTGGTGCTGTTCTCTGCCTCCCCATGACCGCAGCACTCCCACCTTCCTCCTCCTCTCGGTCCATCAGAAGCTCCGAGAAGCTAGGTCCTTGTTGGGGCAGAGACCTGGAGGCTTAGTCCTCCTCTGGGCTGCAGCCCAGGTCTGCGGGCAGATGGACAGAGGGAACAGTGAGGAGACAGCCAAGTTCAACCTTCCTTCTCTGCTGGAGGGACACATGTGGCACCTGTGGGCCAGGTCCCATGGGGATCAGCTCTGGATCACAGATATCCCAGCCCTCCAGAGCAGGATGTGCCTGTTCCAAGGCTGCACCAGAGCTGATCCCTCGGGGATGAGAGTGGAGAGGACCTTGGAGCACTGAAGCTGGAGCAGCAATGCCACAGTGGGGACATGTCTGGGTGTTTGGTGGCACCAGGGCAGGTTGGAGCAAAAGTGGGAGAAGCTGCCCAGGACCATGAGTTGGGGGTGGCAGAGCAGAGAGAACGGGCTGATGGGGTGCGTTGGGGATGATGCTTCAGGGGCCATCACCTTCCTCACCCTGAGCCTCTGACACTTTCCTCTCCGGGCTCTGGGACAGCAGGGTCAACCTGTTGAGGGCCAGCAGGGCTTTGCCTGTTTTCTGGAGAGAAGAGGAGCAGCACTGAGCCCCATGAGAGCCATCCCCATCCCCATGTCCTCATCTTCCCCCCCCGGGTACCTGCCACTTCCGACGAGTCAGGAACTGCTTGATCCTCTCCTTCGACAGCGGCTTCGTGCTGCTGGGCTGGGGCTGCTGCAGCCAGGGGTGCAGCAAAGCCCCTGCGCTGGACAGACGGCGGCTGGGGGCAGACAGGGTGGTCATGGGGGGGGGCTGCACCACCTCCAGACCCTCAGCATCTGGCACAGCCCCATGGAGCAGCCCCTCCGCTGACCGCATTGAGGACTTTCCCCTTGGCACCCCAAAACCCAGCTCCAGCTCTGACCATGGGGATGAACCCCACAGCCACTCCAAGGCCCTACCGTGGGTCCTTCTGCAGCAGTTGGCTGATGAATTCCTTGGCTTGCTGGGAGATCTCTGAGAAGGTCTCCTCCTCAAAGTCCCACCGGGCAGCTGTGATGTTGTTCAGCGTCTCCATGTCATTGTCACCCTGGAATGGGGACTCCCCACTCAGCCTGGAGAGGCAACACAAGAACATCAGTGACGGCTCAGCCCCCTCCAGCCCGACCTGCGGTCCCCAGGAGGCCACTCACAGGATATAGCAGATGACACCAACACTCCACATGTCCGTGAAGAAGTCCACGGGCTCAAAGGCGACCACTTCTGGAGCCATGAACTCAGGGGTGCCGTGCAACACCTTCACAGGGGTGTCTGGAGCTGCGGAGAACATGGAGACCATGGGGCAGGTATCCAGCTGGGATGTCCCCAGGGCAGCCCAGCTGCACCTCAACGTGTACCAGGTGGATGAACCCCTGCATCCAGGTGGAACAGCCACCCTCCACGACCCATCACAGGTCTTGGGGATCTCCTAGAGCATCTCTGGGTGCCGGGCACCCACAGCAGCAGGGGTCTCGGGGTGTCTCCACCTCAGAGGCAGGGCTGGGGACATGAAGGTTTCCCCAGAGCATCTTACGGTCACCAGGAAGGGCCCTGATCTGGTGCCTGTCCCAAAGGCATGGGCAGGAGGATACCAAGCTCCTTGCTGACATACCCAGCTGGATTGTGTCCCTGTGATGGTGACAGTCCCTGCCCCAGTGCCCCAGGACCCTCCTCCTCGCTCACCCAGCTTCCGTGCCAAGCCGAAGTCGATGATCTTGAGCCAGTGGCTGCCGGGACTGACGCAGACGATGTTCTCGGGTTTGAGGTCGAGGTGGACGACAGCCTGGCCGTGCATGAACTGCAGTCCCTCCAGGATCTGCCGCAGGTACTGGGTGCTGCTGGGCTCCGTGTGCTCAAAGTCATCATCCACAATGCGCTCAAAGAGCTCCCCACCTGCCACGCTGGGGGAGGACAGAGTGCTGGGGACCTCACTGGGGTCTTCCAGCCGCAAGGAGGAGGAGTCCCACCTGGGAACCCAGACTCAGTGCTCCAGGAAGATCTCACCACCCATACCTCCAGGATCTGCAGGTTCCCCATCCGTCCTACGCCCCATGCCAGCACCCCACAGTGCAGGAACCCCTCCCTGCCTTCTGTGCTCTTCCTTGCAGGGTCCAGCACCGTCCCCACCATCCCCAAACTTGACGCTGCCCCCCTACTCACTACTCCATCACCATCACCAGCTCGGTGGGACCCTGGAAGGCAGCGAGGCACTGCACGAGGCGCGGGTGATGCAGCAGGTTCATGAGCTCCACCTCGGCCTGAGCTGCCTGCTTCTCTTTAGCTGTCCGCGTCCGGAAATATTTCCCAGCTCGGATTTTGCCGGTGGCTTTTTCCTGCAGCCGGTACACTGTCCCAAATTTTCCCCTGGGACAGAACAAGGATGAGGGATGGAGGAGCCATCACCACCACCCTGCATCCCACCCATGGCTGTGTGTGGACAGCCATGGACCAGCCCCAAGCAGCAGGTGCATGGGACCCCCACTTACTCCCCCAGTTTCTCCAGCTGCGTGTACACGTCCAAAACCTTCTCCTGGCTGTTGATGACCACATCGCAGTATTCAAAGGTCTCCTCATCTCCTGGGAGGGATGGAGCAGAGCGGTCCATGCACGGATCCCTCGTGCTGTGGGGACCAGCTGCCTGTGCTTCCCCTCCAGTGCTTATTTCTGTGCCCCCGCCCCAGTTCCATACACATCTGACCGCCCTCCCCACGCAGTGCAGATGGGATCTGGGGGGGGTGGGGGGGGGCACAGGGACAGGGGCTCCTGCTACAGGAGCTCCTGGAGCAGTCCAGCACCCTGCAAATCCAGGTTTGGGGCAAAAGGTGCTTTTAGGATCAAAAATCCAAGCAAACCGGGGCCGTTGAACAGGATGATGTAGAGATTGGTGCTGATTTAAGGGGGGTCACACCAGCACTCGGGTCCCCGTGCAAAGCCTGCACCTCCCCTGGGACAGACCGAGGGCTCAGCCGTACCTTCTGCCTGGGACATGATGATGCCACCAGCTCCTGGTTGGGTGCCAGTGCAGTCAGAATGGGTGCTGGATGTGGCCCCGAGGCTCCCGGCAGCGCTGGGGCGGGGGTGCTGAGGCAGGCGATGCCCACGTTTCCGCTCTGGCTGCTTCCTGGAGCCCTGCACCTTCTTCCTGCCATGGGAGACCACCAGCATCTCTCCACCTGACCTCCTCATCCTACCCAAGGGCTGACATCTTGATGGACTCAGGGAGACCCAGCAAGGGGCCAAACTGGATTTTAAAGCAAGGTCCCTTCTCCTCAGATGGAGGCAACCTCCTTCCCAGCAGCAACTTCTGCTCAAAGCCACCGTTTTTCTCATGCCCCATCTCACATCAGCCAGGAAATCCCCAGGAAAAGCTGCATTTCTAGGGCAAAGGACCCATTTCCTTACGCACATCCCCTCCCTGCTCCATTCATGTGAAGGTTAAGAGAACAGGGCAATGACACCTAAGGGTGCTGGGCGGCAGCACCCAAACCCCAACCCAAGAGCTACAGCACTGACCTGTCACTGTCCTGTCCCAGGCCACCAGCAGGTCCCTGGTCCTTCCCGGTCACTGCGGAGCCACCAGGGAGCTGGAGGGGGGGAGGAAGAGGCAACACTGGGGGTCAAGGACCCCCAAGACCACACAGACGGGGATGTCTCGGGGCTGTCTCCAGCCACATCCCTCCCACTCCGGTGCTGGGAACAGCCCCGGCTCTCCCCTCCCTTTCCTTCCCAGCAGAGCGTTTCCGGACTTGGGGGTAAACAACCACCAGCATCATCACCAAGCCCTTCCCAAACCACATCCAGCACTGTGGTCCCAAACCCCCTGACACCCCCATTTAGCACCACGCAGGGTCACAGGTCTGCAACGCAGAGGTCTCAGCTGGAGAAACCCCAAAGGCACAGGTCTGCAGAGACCTGACACACCTCATTACACAGCAGAGCTCAGCCCAGCACCACCCTCCCAGCAGGTATCCAGGCACTGGAACCTCTCGGGAGCTAAATCCACCGGCAGCCCAGCCCCAACACACCTCCGCCTCCTTCCCCACCCATGGGTGGGTTCCCGCAGAGGGGCTGAGCACCCACAGCTGCGCCCCAATTCCCAGCTCCACCTGCAGCCAACGTCCCTCCAGAGCCACTGCTCTCCCCGACACCCAGCCTGGGCCTTGGGCTTCCCCGGGCGAGCTCGGCTCCAGGCTGAGGGACGCCGCAATGAAGGGGAATGGGGTGTTGCAAAACCCCTCCGAGCCCTGGGGTTTGGAGTAAAAATGAGGTTTTCCAGGTTTTCTCCCCCAAAAGCGGGGCTGCCTGTCGCTCTGGCACCTGGCGCGCTGCCGCGCCTTGTTTTCCCCTGCTTTAAAATGGGCAGAACGCCGTGATTTCCTGCCCCAGCTGCCTCCAGATGGGGGATGGGGCAGCAGCACTGTGGGGGGACCCGTCCTCCCTGGGGACCCCCGTGTCACAGCATCCCCCCCCGAGCAGAGGGGACGTCACCCTGGTGTTACCTGCTGTCCAAAGCCGGGTCTCGCAGGCGACTTGGGGCTCTGGCAGCACCAACAGACACGTCGCTGTCACCACCGCCGCTCCCACGCTCAGCACAAAGTCCATGGACGCTATCAGGGTGTTGGGGACGAGTGGCAGGGCCACCACGACCTCGCCGCTCGCCCGTCCCCGTCACCTTGCCACCGGCGGGGCAGAGCCGCGGGATGGGGGTGCCGTGGCCGGGGGGGTCCCCACCGATGCCCCGTGGGCGAGGGATGCAGCGGATGCTCGCGGCTCGGTGATGCCGGCGGCACGCTCGGCTCGGCCCCGCTGGGATATCGACTGCTGCGGCTGGGGACGCTGGGGACAGGAGTAGGACACGGTGATGGTCTGGCTGGGGACAGGCAGCTGCGTGACGATGAGTACGGCTGGCCGCATCCTGCCTGCCCTGCCTGCCCTGCTGAGGGGGGATGGAGACCCAGCCGGGTTGATGTCCGGCACCGCCGGCTCTGGCACCTGACCCCGCTTGGCTCCAGGCCCCTTGCCGGGGCAGGATGAGACCATGTGGGTGATGCTGGGCTGCTCCCAGCACAGGGAGAGGCAGGATACGGCCCAGGCGTGCGAGGGATCCCAGCAGCCACTTGATGTCAGTGTTGTCCTGATGCTCGTCCCGGTGACGAGCAGCAAAAAACGAGCAGAAAAAAGCCAGGAGGGGAAAAAACGTTTGGGGTCCGGGGGGAGCTGCGGAGGGGTGGCAGCACCCGATGTCCCTGCGAGGACGCGCCGGGATCCAGCGCTCGGCTGGAGGGTGAATCCCTCGGGAGCGGCTTCCCATCCCCACCCCACCCCTCCAGCACCAGCCGGGATGGAGAGTCCCATCCTTGGGACAGCCCCATGACACCAGCCCCGGGGTCCCTGGGGATGCCGTGGTGACACTTGGGCCACCCAACCCGTGCGGCCACGGGCCACCACCCTGAGCACCATCCGCATTCGGCTTCTTGCCACCAACACGGATATATTTTTTTTTCCCCGGCATCCGATGAGGATAACGAGCGGCTCGGGACCAAGCGTTGGTGTGGGACAGCACGGCCGTTCCCAGCCCCATCCCTCTGTCCCGCAGCACCGGTGGGTGTCCCGCTCCCAGCCGTCACTTCCCGCGGGAGCAGAGCCTGGCTCAGCCTCCCCCGAGCCCGCCTAAGGACAGCCTTTAATTTTCCCCTCCACCTCATCTACGGAGCATCCCCAGGAGTTTAAGATCAACAGCAGGAAAAGCCAGAAGGATTTTAAGGAGCGGAGGGTAAACGAGCCGGTCCTGGGACAGACGAGCAGATCCATCCATCCTTCAAAATGAACCTCATTACCGACAGCGCTTCGTTTAACGGCCACCGACCCCCGGCCCTTTCTTGCACCTTTGCTTTCGGGTTTGGGAAGGTGGCCCATCCGAAATGTCTGGCGGTGCGTTATCCGCCACGGACATCATCTTCTCGTGCCTTATAAAATTAATTCATTAATAAAATTAATTACTGGGTAGCACTCATGCCCAGGCACCCATGGGTTCCCCCTTGGGTCATCAAGTTGTCCCCATTGACCTGGAGAAGACCCCGGCAAAGCCAGGATGGGATTTCCAGGCGACCCCCCCCATTCTGAACCTCCATCCTCCCCGTGGGGTGCCCCGGCAGCCCCCCCACTTCACCCTGACCCCCCGTGCAGCCCCCCCCAGCCTTCGGGCTGAGTCAGGCCCCTTTGCGTGGGGCGCTGGGCAGATTCAACTGCCTCTGCTTTTTTGTAGGCCCTACAATAAACGGTGTCGCCGCAGGGTTCAGCCGGTGGACCTCGGCGCTGGGTAACAGCGTGGGGTGGGGGGACGGTGTCACCTCGCTGGGTCCTGGATCTGGGCGTCCGTCTGTCCGTGAGCCCGTTGTGCCAGAGGGGTGGGCTCGGTGACACCGGGGGGGGACAGTCCCTGCTCCCCATCACCCGGGGGGGGGACATGGTCCCCGTTCCCCATCGTCTGGGGACGCAGCGCTCTGTGTGCCCGGGGCCAGGCATGTGGGGACATGGGTGACGTGGCAATACGGAGGACATGGGGACATGAGGGCACAGGGAGGACATGGGGTGCACAGGGAACATGGGGACACACGGAGGACATGGGGACATGGGGGGACACCATGGACATGGGGACAGTGGCAGGTGCTCAGGGGATGGGGGGCGGGGGGGACCAGGGGACCATGGAAGGGAGACAGGAGAGGTAGGGGACGCTGGGGATGGGGGGACAGGGGAGGCACAGGGGCACACGGGGGCCATGGGGGCAGACAGAGGGACAAAGGCGACGTGGGGGACACATGGAAGGAACATGGGGGACACGGAGGACATGGGGGCACACGGGGGACACAAGAGACACATGGAAGCCACGGGGGACCTGGGAGGGTCAGGGGACACACGGGGGGACACAAGAGGGACATTGGGGGGCACTCAGGGGACCTGGGGGGGACACGGGGGATGTGGGGGCACACAGGGGACCTGGGGACATAGGGGGACACAGAGGGACATTGGGGGGCACTCAGGGGACCTGGGGGGGACACGGGGATGTGGGGGCACACAGGGGACATAGGGACCTGGGGGGACATGGGGGATGTGGGGGGCACTCAGGGGACCTGGGATGGACACGGGAGCCCTGGTGGGAGCCCAGGGACACGTGGGGACACCCAGAGAACGTGGGGACAGGCAGGGGACACGGGGACACGTGGGGACTGGGGGGACACGGGGCCACCCAGGACACGCGGGGACGCACGTGGGCCCCACGAGCCCCGGCCGAGGTGCCCCTGGGGGCGGGGCCAGGCAGTGGGTGGGCGGCCCGTGGGCGTGGCCGGTGCGCACGAGCTGTGGGCGGAGCTAAGAGGGGCGGGGCACCCGCGAACGGGAGCGGCGGGGGCGGGGCGGGGCC
The DNA here is from genome assembly GCF_028858705.1 of Grus americana. NCBI lineage: Eukaryota > Metazoa > Chordata > Aves > Gruiformes > Gruidae > Grus > Grus americana. Next base: position 8,479,175 of record NC_072873.1, on the reverse strand, counting down.
AGGCCGTTGCGCAACGCAGTGGTGGGCGGGGACAGACCCTTGTTCGCGGCGGTGGGCGGGGCCATGCCGGGCAGTGGGCGGGGCCAGGCGGTGGCACACGTGGCCGGCTCTGGCGCCCCGCTGCGCTCGGGGCGGGGGGAGCAGCGTCGGACTGGGGGCGCTGGGCGCTGGGAGCTGGGTGCTGGGAGCTGGGGAGCTGGGTGCTGGGAGCTGGGTGCTGGGAGCTGGGGAGCTGGGAGCTGGGGAGCTGGGTGCTGGGGAGCTGGGTGCTGGATGCTGGGGAGCTGGGTGCTGGGGAGCTGGGTGCTGGGTGCTGGGAGCTGGGAGCTGGGTGCTGGGTGCTGGGAGCTGGGAGCTGGGTGCTGGGAGCTGGGTGCTGGGAGCTGGGGAGCTGGGAGCTGGGTGCTGGGGAGCTGGGTGCTGGGGGACGGGAGCTGGGGGATGGGGAGCTGGGGGATGGGAGCTGGGTCCTGGGAGCTGGGTCCTGGCTGCTGGCAGCTGGGTGTTGGGTGCTGGCAGCTGGGTCCTAGCTCCTCTGAGCTGGGTGTTGGGTGCTGGGCACTGGGTGGCCGTGGCTGTGGGAAGCGAGTATGAAAGCTGTGCCGGGGGTGGGGGATGTTTCACATCAGCTTCGGCCTGAAGAGAGAAATAGAGCAAAGCAAACCACACGAGGTGACAACGGGTACAGGCTGGGTGCCCTGGGGACAGCACTGGGGGATGCGAGGGCACCCATGGGCTCCCGAGGGCACCCAACAGCAGCGTGCAGGCTGTCCCCGGGGCAGGGCTCCCGTTTGCCGGGAGAAGCACGCCTGGGAGCTGGGGCTGGCGCTGCGAGGGATGTTTGCAGACCTGGCCGCCCGTGTCGGGCTCCCTTCGCTCCACCTCTGCCCCAGCAGCGAAAGGTTTTGCTCGAGCTCAGGCCGGTTCCAACAAGCAGCTCCCTGCCCCATCCAGCCCAGCAGCTGCCCTGCTTCATCCGGGACGGCGCTATCCCAGCTAAACCCCCCTCCGACTGCGAATCCAGACCCAAAACTGCTCTGGAAGGAGACACCCCCCCATGTCACCCAATTAAATCCAGCTTTTCTTTTTTTTCCCCTGCAAAGCCTGCCCAGAGGCTGGGGGCAAACCCAGCCAGGCCTGCCAACCTGTGGGAAGCCAGTTCTGCAAGATCAGGGCTGTAAAATGACATCCAATGTCCCCAAAATATTCCCTGAGAGGTGTGAAAAGGGCTGCAGCACCCAGGGTTTCGGGTGCCACGAAGGACAGGAGCACCCGTGGGTGACACATAGGGCGATGACTCTGCCCAGACCCGGCTGGTCGTGCTCAGCCGGACACCCCGGGGTGTGGAGGCGGGTAAAACACATCTGGAAAACAACCAAACGCATGGGGAAAAAAAAATAAAATCAATCCACAGCTGTAAACCACCAAAACCTCCAGCACCAGCAGCTCGGGGATCAGCCTGTCCCTGCCAAATCCTCCAGCTCCTCCCTGCAGCCTTGAGCCCCCGGCACCTCCGGGACCTGGAGCTCAGCCTGTCCCTGCAGCCCCGGGAAGGCGAAGCAGCTCGGGACGGGGCTGCTGGTGCTTCCCAGGCGCACGGAGCACCAGGATCGCCTCCGGACTCTGACAGCAACCCCGTGGGCTACTGGGGCCAAAAAATAATCACACGTGGTGACCTCGCCGTCGCTCCTGCTGTAACGTGTCATGTATAAAGTGACGGAGGGGCCGGAGCTGGGCGCTGGCTGACTCAGCACATGCGCGTGCGTGCGTGTGTGCGTGCTACAGGCTGAAAGATAAGTTCAGCACCCCAGGAGGTGTGGGGTTATCAGCACGCCAGGCTGTTCCCCCGCTCCTGCAAACCCCTCTGTGCCTCCGCCTTGCGCTCTGCTTCGGGCAGCAGCAGGCAAGGGAAGGGCAGAAGCGGGCGGGGGGGCCCACGGCACCCACGGACACCCGTGACCACGGGGGCTGTTGTCAGGCTCTGACCCTCCGAAGGCACAAAAACCCGAAAACGGGACACGCGAGGAGTCAAACTCCAGCTGCACCAGGACTGGCATGTCCTTTAGTTGCCGATGTCAAAGCTACCAAACCCATGCTCTTAACACAGGAACACCCCCCCAAAAAAGGGGGCGTCCTCCGGCTTGTTGGGGTGGGTGGGCACGGGGAGCACACTCGACTGTTCACCGTGAGCTCAGGGGGTGCCAAGGGGGTGCAAGGAGCAACGACCATGTCCAGGGAGCATCCCGGGCAGCATGGCTCTGCCTCCCCCCTGTCCCCCCCCCACCGTGAGGATCCCGACATCTCCCGGACAGGGAGGGGACAGGGACAAAACCCTCGGGAGGAGGCGAGGGGCTGTGCCGGGGCCCCTCCTGCTCCCTGGCACTGTCTCAGCCATTGCTGCCGCCGCAGAACAGGGCAAGCCCGGGCTTCTCGCTGGCTGCCAGCCCTGCCCGCACCTCCCGGCACGGCCTGGCACTGCCTCCCCGGCATGGCGCCCGTCCTGGGGTGGGGGGGTCCCAGAGGGGCTGGAGGCACCCGGCCCCATGTCAGGGGGGACAGCGGGGAGCTCCCCCTTCATGGATGTGGCACCAGTGTCACCAGCCCCCTTCAGGCCCCCCGGGGTCTCTGCAAAGGGGGTTTCTGCCCCTCCCCACTGTCCCCCCCGAATCTACAGCAGGGTCGTACTGGGCCAGACAGAGGCGGAGAGGTGGATCCGTCCCCTTCCCTCCGACCCAAATCCCAAGATTTGGCCCATTTTGCACCTCCCCATCCCCTTTTCCATTCAGGAACAGCCAGGTCATTTCCAACACTGACCCTCCAGCCAGAAAACGTTCAGCACGATTAACCCCCACTTAGTAAAATCATAAACTGGGGCTGGGGGGAAGAAGGAGTTGGTGATTTGGGGGTTTGCCAGCCCTGGAAAAAAACCTCTTTGTCTTTTCATAACAGCAGAACTTGATTCAAAAGCTTGAAGCGGCCGTGCAGGCTGAATGCCTGCATCGTTCTTCCCAAAATCACACAAGGACACAGCCTGGGCCCCGCCTGGCCCACGCATCCAAGAAAGGAAAGTCTCCTGCGAGACTGGAAAGCCTTTTTTTTATTATTATTCCTTTATGCAAAATTTATTGGTTATTTTTGCCTTTTATGTGTCCTGATCCCCCAAATACACACTATTCCCTTACGTACTTGCAGACTGAAAAGCCCCATCTGTAACACTCACAGCTCAGCCACCGAGGCCGCCTGCGAGGAGCGTTACCAGCGCCAGAGGCAAGAACGGAGGCTTTGGGGAAAATCCGAGGGAGACACCCGGCAAAGCTCCTCATCGCCTTTGCTCTTTGGGTCGCTCCTCTCCTTCATATCTAAGATGGAGCCTGGGCTCACCCTGGGAGGAGGCGGCAGAGCCAGAATTGGGCAGAGAGGCAATTTGGGGGAGAGAACCGCCAGCTCCCCGGTACGCTGAGCTCTCACCGCGCCGGCTGAAGGGGCTGCGTTCCCCACGAGGAGACTTGTCAGCAAATTGTGATCCGTGTCGGCTAACTGTGATCTGTGTCAGCTAATCGTGATCCATGTCAACTAATTGCCATCCGGGAACGGTTCTACAGGAGGTGGCATTAAAGAGTTAATTGCCAGACGGTTGAAGCAGGCGGCCAGGCCTAGCGCTGGGCACCCCTCCTCGGAGCTGGGGTACCCCCTGTGAGCCGGGCACCCTCCCTCGGAGCCGGGAACCCCCCTTCAATCCCGGCCCCACTGGGGAAGGCCGCTTGAGTGAGGCCTCGGCCCCCTGTGGTACCGCCGGGCCAGGCAGCACCCAGGGCCGGATTTCAGTGTCTCTACCCCGGCGAAAAACCTTCTCCCCGGAGCCCGACGGGCCCCGACTGCCCGACCGAGGCGCTGCCCTCAGAGGAGCCCGGGGAGGACCCGTGGCGCCCGGCCCCTGCAAGGCCTCCGTCGCATTCGGGTCTGCGGGAGGCGGGAGCGCGCCCCTCCACGGCGGAGGCCACGGCACCGGGTTCCCCTCCCTTCCCACCCCCCGGGGCGGCGGGGCCAAGCCGGGGCCGGGAGCGCTCGGTGGGGCAGGCCGGGGCGGGGGTACGGGCCTGGCCCCCCGTCAGCCCCGCCCCGGCCATCGCCATGGCAACGGGCCGTGCCCGGATGCGGCGCTCCCCGCTCGGCATCACGGGACAGCGAGTTTACGGCCGCGCTGTCCCCGCCACCCTGCCGCGGCGGAGGACTACAATCACCACAAGCCCTCGCGGCGGAGGCGCGCCCCGCCTCTTCGTCTACGAATCTCTCTTCCATTGGCTCCGCCAAGCCGTCGAGCAGCGGTACGGCGGCTTCTGATTGGTGGGAGGGCGGCAGGGACGAGGCGCCGGCTATGGCGGCCGAACGGGCGGTGGGGGAGCGGCGGCCGCCATTTTGTGTGTGTGGAGGCCGGCTCCGGGCGTCGCTGCTCCGCCGCGGAGGCGGGGGTGCGCGGCGAGGCGAGGCCGGTGAGCGGCCGGGGGCTGGCGGGGGGTGCTCCTCCGCGGCGCCGAGCCGGGAGCGCGGGGCGGCCCGGCCGGGCCTCCCTTCCTTGGGAGCGGAGCGCGTCTCTCCCTGCTGGCCCTGAGGTGGGCGGCGGCGGCGCCGCGCCCGTCACCGGCCGCATCCCCTCTCAGGGCTCCGGGCACGGAGGGAGCCCTTCTTCTGCCGGGAGCGCCTCGTCTGGAGCCGGGGGAGGCCTGGAGCGGCGCCGGGGCCTCCTCCGGGGGTCTGAGTGCGCGGTGGGGCGGGAGGAAGCCCGGCCCGGCCCTTCCCGCCTCGGGCTCCGCGGGTTCTCACGTTGGGGCTCCGCTGGCAAACGGTGCCTCGGCTGCGGCCTCACCTGTAGTGTTGGGGTGGGGGGGGCATTTTTGTAGCAAAACCCGCGTTAAAATGTATTTGAAGGTTTCTAGGCAGTGGCAGCGTGAGGTCCCTGCGGGGCTGGTGTCTGACTGACCCCCAGGAGGAGCAAAGTGGGGAGGAACAGCGCAGGTTTATATTGAAAGTGAAATTTGGATTAGGAAACACCGTTTCCTGGAAGGGCGAAAACTGCTCCTTGTCCACCGTGCCATCGCACAACACCATTCTAATAAACCGCAGCAGGGAAAAAAAAAAAAATCCCCCGAATTTAATCCTTTGTTTCACATGTTTCAGCTGAAACCACGGCTGGATTCCCAGAGGGGGTTCTCCCTGGCCAGATCCAGTGGATCGCAGTTAACATGGCCTCCCCTCGCCTGCTGCCGTCTACCGAGGCAGCAATTCCCTCTGTGGTGCTTGGAGAGACTTAAAAACAAAAGTGTTTGCCTGTTGCCAGGGCCGAAGGGGTAACTTTTCAAGCTGATAATAAACTGGAGCGAACCTTGTCTTTTGAGTTATAAATGCCACTCCTCTGGCTGTGGAAATAACTGAGTGGGGCTTTTTTTCCTGTGCAAAGTCAAGGGGAAAAAAAGCCTTGTTTTTTAAAATATATATATATATATATATATATATATATAAAACTCGGTGCTGGGGAGTTTTTGGGGTGACAGTGGCCTGTGTGCTCAGTGCCCTGAGCTCAGTGAGCCTGGGCTGGGTTCCCAGTTGCGTTGCAGGCCGAGTTTCTTTAAGTCACATTTGCTTCCCTCTGCGAAAGGCAGCTAACGCCAGCTTATCCCCTGGCACTAATAGGACTTGGTTTAGATGTAAAACAGTGAGATTTTTGGAGGCTTCTGGTGTAAGTGCAGATTGCGCTGTCAAATGTGGACTCTTGCAGTTAAAAACGCGATTATTTTATATTTACGCAATTGATGTTCCTTTTTTTGAAGAAGATGCTTTGTAGTTATGACTCTGCTGACAGTTTGTGACTCCCATGTTGTTTCATTAGGTCCTGAACTCCAAAACTTCATATTTTTATAAATCGCCGCATTACAAAGCTGCGAGGTCTGTCGTGTGTGTCTTTGCATGCGCATGACAGCCGAAGATCTAATTCCAAGTTGATTTTGCCAAACTAATTGAGGTTATGCTTCGTTCCAGCTGTGTGCTGTGTGCCCACCTGGGTTGTTTGAGGGTTTTTTGTAGGGTGGACGCAGGAAGGGAGCGAACGCGAGGGGCCGGATCCTAACAGCCAGGGTTTGATATCTTACAGATGGACGCAGAGCTGTCAGCTTTTCGGCGATGACCTTTTTTTTTTTTTTTAACCAAATGCCGCTTACCTCACGACACGAGAATCACCAGGATATCCCCAACAGCCGCATTAAGTGTATCCTCAAAACGTACAGCTAATGAAATGAAACGTAATTAGTGCAAGTTAACGCTGTTGTCCTGCCTGTGACTTACTGTCAGCGATGTGTCCTGGCTTTATAAAACCTGGAACATCATCAGCCGGGTTTAACGAACTTCAGGACTTAATTGCCATGCCGGTGAGTACTGGTAACCTGCTCCTGGAACGTCTTTAGCTGCAGGAAGGCAGGCTGCGCATTGTTGCGCGTTCCCTTTAGCCAGTGTAAGGGGCAGGATTGGGGTTTCACTTTACACCGAGGTTGCGGCATTAACGGGCTGTTCAGATGGACTACTTCCTTTTTTTTTTTTTTAAATTTTATTTTCTTGCAGCCAGCAGCGTTCTGAGGGAAATGGTCTGGCCTTCCACCGCTTCGCCCCTGCTTTGGAGAAGACCGGCCGTAACTCCAGGTGGGATGTTTTAGTCCCCTTTTCTTTTGCCTTAGTGCAATAATTTCTCCCTCTCCCTGGGACAGAAAGTGGGAAACCCTTGCGAGGGCAGAAACTTTGAAAGCCCTTTAGTCCCTCCATTCCCCGCATTTCCCCGGCTGATTGCCGCATCAGCGGCGAGTCCCTTCCCGGTGCTTGGCCCCTGCGTTGAGCTCCGACAGGCAGATTCCTGCCGTCGCGGGGGGATCGGAGGGTGCTGCCGTGCCGGCGGCGTTCCTGTGCTCACCGGAGGAGCTGGAATAAAGGCCAGTTGGCTCAAACAACCCTGGCAAGACCAAAGCGGTGGCAGCGAGAGAGGGGATGTGCTTCAAAGGTTTGGCAATCGCAGCTGCCTTGCCCTCCAGGGAGGTACTTGCCCTCAACTAGTTAAGACAACTCGCTGCCGCCTCGTCAGGAGGGACTAATTGCTGCCCTTTGATACCACATCACAGCCAGTGCTGCGGCACCTCTATCTCTGGCGATCTCTAGGATTTTATTTGTTCCTCTCAAACAGTTGAGCTGCAGTCGAGCTCATTTCTTCTGGGCCGGCTCCCAGCCCGGCTCCCGAGCTCTCCCTGAGCCCGGCAGATGAGCTCCCTGTCCGTTACTGATCCACTCGGAGGTTTCAAAGGTCCCCGAACGCCGTTGGTCCGTGTCTGCCAGGAGTTTCGGGAGCTGGAAGGAGCCTTCCCAAAGTGATGTGCTGTTCTCAACCGCCCCCTGAAGCAGGGCCGGGGGTAACCTAGTTCGTAAGAAGACTCGTCTTCATTAAAACAGAGAATGGAATAAATAGGAGGAGTTGGCGGAGTCAAAGCAGGTCGGAGAGTTGATCGTTATGGTACTTTTAGGGGTTTTTTAAGTTCTATTTGTTGAAGCATTTGCAAATAACTCAAAAGATTTTTTCCCAGGAGTTCAATGTAACGAGTTTGGGGTAAGTAGCTGGAGGGCAAATCCTCGGGATCCACTAAACCCGGTCCCAGCCATCGCTCTGTAACAACCGTCGTGCTATGTTTGGCCGATATTATTTCCCCATACGAAGTTTGTCACGTTAACTAGGTGCTGAGAACTACGTTTCAGGGCACTCGGAAAGCGCAGCACCCGCTGCCGGAGTTAGTGCCTGCGGCTGTCCTGCCCCAGAAGGAAATGGGGGGAAAAAAAAAAAAAATCACAGCACGGATACGGAGAGGGAAGCGCTTGTTTGGGCAAAGAAATCGCTGGGAAGAAAGCGCCAGGGATGACCGGGGAGGACTCGGGGTTCGGCGCCGCTCTTCCCAGCCAACGAGATCCTGATTAACTCGTTACCTCTCGCCGTGCTTTGCCGCTGGTCTGGCTCGGGGCGGCGCGGCAGTGCCTCCCTCCGCAGCCGCACCAGGCGCTGGCTCTGCTGGATGATGTCATGGCAGAGGGGAAGGGAGCGCGGGTGGCTACTGGGCTCTTGAGCAAGTAGCCCTCCAGTAGTTTCCTTTTTTTGGGGGGTGGGGTGGAGTGTGTTTTTTGGTTTTTTTGCATTCCCCACCTAAGGCTGGAGTCCAGCCTGTGCCCCACAGCAGAGTGGTGTTGCCAGGCTCGTGTTAAAAACCTGACACAGTCCGTAAACCAGAGTCCTGCGGCTGCTTTAAACTCCCCAATTCCGTACAATCTGTGCCCATCCAGCGTGAGGACACCTTCCTCCTCCTCCTCCTCCTCCCTGGGTTCTAACCCAGGGCTGTTTCCCTGCTGGGGGTGGGTAGCGCCAGCGGAGCCCCCAGCTCCCCAGGTATCAGGTTCATTAACACTCTCCCAACGTGGAGCCTGCTGTCCTTCGGTCACACCACGCACCAGCGCAGCCTCAGCCCCTTCTGTCACTTGACCCTTTGATTTACCTGGTTTTCCCCCAAAAAACCTCCCACAGACCACGCAGCTGCCCAGAGTTTTTTTCCCCTCCCTCCTCCTTCCCCTCCCAGGTGAAATGAAAGGTTCAGCTGCCACATTCGCCTCCCACTGATCCCTGTCAGCCATTTCAGAGGCCAAGTACCAACAACCAAAACTTTTCCCTGAGCTGCTCCAAAACTTTAAAGTTTTTGGTTTGTTTTTTTCTTAATCCCCTCCTCTCACCTGTAGCTTAAAAGTACATTTTTAGGCAGGTTTTTTTGCCCCGATTTCAGCTAACTGACATGGGAGGAACCAGAGTTTAACCGAGCCTCTAGGCAAACAAACCTACTTCGGTGTATTAATACACCAGAGGTGCGAGCAGTGTCCATTATACAAATGATATGAAGAGCTGTCATCCCTTGCCCAGGTATTTTTAACTATTTCAGCTCACAGAGGAGGATGAGAATTGAAAATAACCCTTTTATTATTTTTTCCCCCACTTAAGTGGGAAATTATGGATATATTTAATCAAATGATCCCTCAGACCAGTTATAGCATCATGAAAATAATTCAAAATGTATTCCCTTCTGGAATGCCATTCTGAATATTTTCTAGAAATCACACCAAAACCATTACAGTTACAAGTAATTAAATTTATTAGACCTCTATAATTTTTTTTATAGTCAGTTTTGGCCAATTTACAGCTTTCCCAGGGAATTTTTTTTTTTTGCCATTTTTGGTTTAGACAAAAAAAATAAAATAAAATCATAAACCAAATATCACCAATACATCAACCCCCCCCCGCCCCATCTCAGCCACCTAAAAAGGGGGAGGCCGAACCCCCCCCCCCCGCTTTACTCCCGTTAAAGAGGGTCCGCGGCGTCTCTGTACAACGTATAGAATGTTCCACCCCACCACTGTAAAAAGCCCCCCCCGTGTCCCCGTCCCCCCCGCCCCGTCCCCAGTGTCACTCCCCCAGCTGGCAGGGGCCTTTCTCCTGCCTGGGCAGGTCCTTCTCCTTCAGCAGCTGCAGGTTCTCGGCTCGTAACCTGTCCACCTCCAGCTCCAGCTGCTGCAACCGCGCTGTCTCCGCCGTTTCCCCCCCGTGTTTTTTGCTCTCCATCCTCAGCCGGTTGTTTTCCTCCTCCATACGGGAGAGACACTTCTCCAGCTCCAGGTATTCCTTCACCAGCTCCTGCTTGCTCATGTTCTGCAGGCTCTCCACATGGTAACGCTCGTAGGTCTCCGAGAAGTCTCTCTGCAGAAACTCGCTGCCGTCTCCCCCCATCCCGTCGCTGCCCCCGTCCTCCTCCGCCGCCTCCTCCAGGAAATCCTCCTCGCTGGTGTCGTCCGACTTGGCGGCCGCTCTCCGCGGGTACAACCCGGTTTTCAGGTCGGGCTCCTCCTGGTCGTGGTCCTCCATCAGGAACTGCGTGGTGTTGTAGGGAGCCACCGGCTGCCCCTTGGCGAACATCTCGGCGCGCAGCCGGGAGGCGCGGAGGCTCTGCCGCTCGTCGAACTGCTGCTTCTCCTCCCAGCTCAGCTTCGAGTAGGGCTTCCAGCGCCGCTTCTTCTTCGACGGCCGCCGACGGTGCTTCTTCTTCACCGGCCACTCTTCGGTGCGACCCACCGACGATCGGTACCGCGGGCCCAGGCCGGGACGCGCCGCTCCGCCCGCCGACGGCCGCCCCTCGGCGCCGCCCGCGCCCTCCGCTGCTGCCGCCGCCGCCTCCTCCGCCCCGGGGGGTGGCAGCCGCCCGGCCTCACCGTCCGCCGCCGGCGCGTCGCCGCGCTCGGGCTCCGGCTGCGGCTCGGGCTCGCAGCGGGACTCCGGTTCGCACTGGGGCTCCGGCCCCGGCTCGGCGGGCACCGCGTCTGCCATGGCGCTCGGCTCCGCTCCCTCGGGGACAGGCGCTACCCGCGCCGCATGGGGCCGCCCCCCGCCCGCCCTCCTCTCCCTCAGGCCGCCGGGGCCATGGCGCGGGGCCGAGGCCCCCGGGGTCACCGCCGCCGGTCGCAGAGGGGTTAACGCCGCCGGGCCCGCCCCCCCGCGCGCATGGCACGCGCCGCCACCGCCTCCCCCCGCCGCGCCCCGCCCCACGCTGCCACCCGCCGCCGCCGCCGCCGCCTGCTCCCGACTGCCGCTCCCCGCCCGCTCCCCCGCCTTATGTACCCGCGCGCGCCCCGCCCCGCCCCGCGCAGGCGCGCTGTTCGCCCCGCCCCCGGCAGGCCGGGACCCGCAAGGCCCCGCCCCCGTCTCTGCCCCGCCGCGCGCCCGCCGCCGCCACTACCGTTCCCCGCACGCGGGCGGTGCCACCCCCTTGGCCAATCGACGGGCGCGGAGGGAGGTCCCGCCCGTTGGAACCCGCCTCCTGGCCTCTGCACGAGGAGGGCTGCGATTGGCCGAGACGGATGTCACTCGCGCGCAGCCCCGCCAATGCGGAGAGGCGGGGGTGGTGCCGGGCCGTACCACGCGCGGAGGGGCTCCCCTCGGGCCCGGGGCCCGGCGACCTTCAGGGCCGCGCCGAGGGCAGCGCCCCCGCCCCCCCTCCGCGGCCAGCCCGTGGGCCGGCCCGAAAGGAGTCCGTGTCCCCCCCCACTGCGGAGGAGTCTCTGGGCTGCGTGTCGGCTCCCTCGCCCCGGCCGCGGCCCCGGGCTGGGGGGGGCTATAACGGGCCGGGCGGCGGGGAGACCCCGCGGGAGGAGGGAGGGCGGGACGGGGGGGCAAGGGGTGGGCGGAGGAATCGCGAAGCTGGGCTGGGTGCGGCAGATGCTGCCGCGCGGAGGGAGATGTAAACAAACCCGAGAGAAAAGAAGTCCCTTCTTAAAGGCACCGCGTCCCTTTTTCGTAGGGGCGGCGCGGAGCTGCGGTCCTGGACGCTGGGTCGGGGCGGGGGGGGGGGGCGGGCAGGGCGGCCCGGGGCCTGTCACCGCGCGGTGGCGGTGTCACCCCCGTCACGGTCCGTGGGGCCCCACGGGCGTGGGGGGAGCCCGGGGGGGGGTTTGCGGCTGGGGGGGAGGGCCCGGGGGCCGCGCTGTGGGACACACGGCCTGGGGACCCACGGGGGTGCGCCAGCCCACGGGGGATCCGTGGTCCACGGGGAGGGGGCCTGCCCAGCCCCCCCCCCCCCCCCCCCGACGGCTCCGGGGCCCCGGGGGAAGCGGCGACCGGGGATCCCCAGGGTGGCACCGCCGGGGAGAGGGGGGGTCCCCCAACCCCCTGCCCCCCCCCGGACAAGATGCCACGGTCTGCCCGTGCAGAAGCGGGGTGTCCGTACCCCCCCGTGCCCCGGTGCCAAGCACCGCAGCCGGGGCACCCGTGGCCGGGCAAGAGGTGGCGCTGGCAGCGGCCCGACCACACCGGAGGCCTCGGTCTGCCCGGTCCTGCCCGCGCTGGGCACCCAGAGCTGCCCGCAGCTCCCCCCCCCCCCCCCCCCCCGCGGTGGCACTGCCCCCCCGCCTGCCTGGAGCTGGGGCCAGGCCAGGGACAGGCAGCTGCCCCCGTGCCCCTCTGCCCACGGCCATCCCCTCCCCACGGCAGGGCAGCAGGCAGCCAGCGCTGGGCTGAAAAGGCAACTTTAATTCAGGCAGGTGCAGATGGTCGAGCACTTTGTGGAACTGGTGGCTGCGTCCCCCCACACACCCAGCACCGGGGCGGCAGCGCTGGTGGGCAGCCTGTCTGTCTGTGTGCGGTAGCGAGGGGATCCCATGGGATCCCGTTTTGAGGTGCAAGGGGTGATCCCACACCCCACGGCTGGCTCCGTGGTCCCTTTGCTGTCCTGGCGGTGCTGGTGAGACCCTGAGAGTGACGGTGGCAGTCGGCGGTGCACGGTGGCTGCCCCTCCCTCGGGGCTGGGGTCCCGGCCCGCAGGAGACCCCGTGGCTGGGTGAGGCGATTCCCTCGTTGATCCCGTGGCGCTTCCCCGGCTTGTGCTAAGCAGGATGGGGAAGGAGGGGTGGTGGCAGCCCAGCGGGGCCATCCCGCGCCCCATCTCGGGGCCAGCAGTGGCAGCAGGGATGCATCGGTCACCTCTTCCTGCCCTGCCAGCGTCGCAGCAGCCACTGGGTGACAAAGGGCCAGGTGACGAGGAAGAGGAGGGTGCGTGGGGAGACAGTCAGGGGCCACGGGGATGGTGCCTGACAAGGGGACAGAGAGAGGCGGTGTGGGGAGGGGGACAGAGGTGTCACCGGTGCAACCAAACATCCCCCCCAGCCCTCCGCCAAAAGGCAGGTGGTGGCAGGCCCCTGTCACAGCCCCACCGTCCTTGGCACTTCTGTCATCCTGTGGAGATCTTGCATCAGAACTGTTGTCCCTGGTGCCCGGACACAGGGAACACATCCCCAGGAATGTCACCTGCTTCCCAGCTGAGGGACCCTTCCCCGACCTGCCTGCCCCCCCGCCGTGTCTCCAGGCCCCTGTGGGGCAGCCAGACCCATGGGCAGGCATGGGGCAGCAGGGCCACCCCACAGCACTGCCTCCACCCCACACTCACCTGTGGAGTGAGAGGCTGGTCATGGTTGGTCCCAGCTGTATCCCCCTGCAAGACAGGAGAAGTTTTGGGGTGCAGGCAGGGCTGGGCACCCCCCTTCCACCTCTGCATCCCCGTGAGAGAAGGGAGCCCACTCAGCGCTCCTGCGAGGGCTCCGGATGGCGTAGCTGGGCCAGGCCCCAGGGACAATGGGAATGACAGGGGCAGTGGCTCCCTGCCTGCACCTTGGCTCCCTGCCTGCACCCTGGGGTAGATCAGAGCAGCAGCAGCCTCCACCCCACCAGGACGTGTCACCAAACCCCGAGGTCTCGGCACCTGAGCCACCCGGGGCTGCCCATTTGCAGGGACCGGAGCCAAGCCCTGCTGGCCTGGCCCATGTCGGTGCAGGCATCGTGGCCCTGCCAGCCAGCTTCAGCGTGCAGTGGCTCCCCGCGCAGCATGTACCTGCGCAGAGGTGAGCGTCTCCAGCTCGCTCAGGCGCTCCAGCACTCGCCGCATGTCGTCCTGCAGTGCTTGGACAGCACTGGCCACATGGACCTCCAGCTCCAGTGGCAGCCGGTGGGTGAGCTCAGGGGCGCTCTCAGTGTCCTCCTCTTCCCTGGTGAGCCAGGGATCTGTGGGGCACAAAGACGGGTGCTGGTCAGAGGCGGTGGGGCAGGCACACAGTGTGCACGGCAGTGCTGCCCGCCTCGCGCTCCCCGAGGGCCCCCAGGGCTGGCACGGCCTACTCTGTGCGCTGTCACCAAACGGCGAGCAGTGGGTCTCATCAGCTGCCTGCACCCTGCCAGCTCTGCCCGCAGCCCACATCTCCCTCCATGAGCTGACACCGTCCCTGCGGACAGGGGACACCCCGTCCCCCCAGCGCAGTGGCAGTGGTGGGGGTCACCTTGCTCCACCCAGCAGAGGCAGGACCCCCACGCCAGGCAGGATGCCTTGCCTGTGCAGCTGCCTCACTGCCAGGCCCTTAGGCTTGGTGAAGGCCCCAAACCAGCCTGGCTGCAGCCTGGCAAACACCTGGATAATCTGCACAGTGAGTGGGAGACAGGCAGGGGCTCGCTGCCAGCCCCAGCTCACACCAGCACCCGGAGGCATGGCCCAGCCTGGCCTTACTGGCCTCGTTACAAGTCCTAAGGGCAAGCAGCCCAGGAGTGTTTGCAGAAACATCAACGGTGGGGGGGGAAGATAATGGAGGGACCACCCCTGCCAGTCCACAGGTGAAGGTGGCAATGCCCCCCTGGTGCAGAAAGCCCCCCAGATGTGCCTGGACAGAGCTGCAGAGGTTGGCAGGAGGCTCCTTGTCCCCTCTTAACAGCAGCACAGCTCAGGGCTCGGTCATCCCCAAACACCGGCAGCAGCGGCGGGTGACGTTAGGCAAGCAGCACTGCCAGAGTGGGGCATCCGCAGGACCGGGGGGATGCCTCCAGGGACACAGGGCCCCATTTCACCCTGTCCCCTCCTGGGGAAGGTTCATACCCCTGCACCACCCACAGCCAGAGGCACCAGGCAGATGCCGGCAGCAGGGACAACAGGCAGAAACTGGGCGCAGGCAGCTGAGGGTCTGCGCTGCCCGCCCAGCTGCTGGAGAGGAGTTGGCAGAGCATCCCCCAAATTCAGGCAATTTAGCACCATTGCAAGGAACAGGCAACACAGGGGACATGTCCTGGAGGGGAAAAGACACCAAACTGCTCGGGGACCAAGAGGTGAAGAGAGGGGACACTCAGGACTCCTCACAGCTACTGAAGCCACCCCTGGATGCTGGAGCCAAACTCTGTTCCCTGTCAGTGGTTGCAGCCCTCACCTCTCTGCACAGCCCCCCAAATCCTGCCCTGCTTGCCAGGAGGTGGGGAGGGAGCAGCAGGAAGGCGCGCAGGAGCCAAACGCTGCACCCACCTCTCTCGGAGCCAAGGGCTGTGAGGCCAGCGCTGCTCCTCCCCTCTAGTCTTCTGCCTTCAGCCCGCTCCCCCTGCCCAGCACCGTGGGGCACTGGAGGCTCAGGCCCGGCCCAGATACCGTTCGGGGAGAGACCCAGCGGCTGCCCAGCCTGCACGAGGGGAGAGAAGAAGGGCCCTAAGACCCCCGCTCCCCTCCCCAGGGGCTGCAGGGCCATGGCTGGTGACACCAGGGTAGTGATGGTGTCTCTCCACCTTCCCTGTGGTGGCATTTTTGGTGGCAGAGCGCACGTGGGGCTGAGGGAAGACAAATACCACCAGCAGCACCAGTTAGCACCCAGTTCAGGAGGTGACAGTGCAGAACCCCAGAAGGAAGGGAGGTGCCGAGGCTCAAGATGGTGGAAGAGCTCTAGGGAGAAGCCGGGCAGCTTCCACCCTCCTGCCCGTGGGAACCCCCGAGCTTCGCTGTAGCACCCCCAGTGCTGAGCGCTGCTGGTGGCAGCCGAGCTGCTGGGTAGCAGGGAGCAGCAAGCGATTGGCAAGGGTGCAAGCAAGGTGCCTGCACCAGCCTCAGCAGCCCACCAGCGCCCCACCGAAGCTGCACCAAAGGAACAAGGGGGGGGCCCACACCAAAGGCTCCTCACCCTCCCCTCTGTGACAGGGACCAGGGTCCAAGAGGGACACAAAGCACAGAGGGGTGCAGCTGGGTGGCTCCATAGGTTTGGGGTCTGGCAGGGCTCCCAGGATGGCAGCACAGAGCTGACAGTGATACAGAGAGATTGGCTCGTGCAGCACAGGCAGGGCAGGGCTGGCAGCAGGTAAAGCTGCTGCCGTGGTACGGCAGGACCCCAGCGTGTCCCAGCCCTCCGTTACCTGCTCACGCTCCATCTGCTCCAGGGTATCGCAGTACACATCCCCCTCGGAGTCACTGGTCACCTGGCTACCCTCAAGTGCCTCGGTGGCAGGAGCCAGCCCACCTCCTGGAAGGGAAGCACATGGCGTGGCAGAGAGGCATTTTGGTCACGTCTGAAGGGCAGCAGAAGCTCAGCGCAGCTGCAAGGCAACAGGTCCGCAAGCAGGCAGGAAGGCAGCGTCCACGTGCACGAGGTGAGGAAGGAGAAGGGAACTGAGGCACAGAGGGAGAAGGAACCAGCTCTGTTACTGGATCATGGCTGTGAATCCAAGGACCGAATTGCCCCTTCTCCTGCCCACGGCGTCGCAGAGCCCCGCTCACGGGTAGGCACACCCCAACACCATGCTGTTTTAGGGCAGATTTCTCTGTCCATGTGCAGCTCCCAGCCGGGGAGAGGGATGCCGCAGTGGCCAGCCAAAACCCCAGCACAGCAGGGAGCCCCTCCAGCAGGATCCACGGCCCTGGCCACTCTGGCAGGGAGCAGGTACTGTTCGCACAACACCAACTGCCACCAGAGTAACAGCGTGCCCCGTCACACAGGCAGGGACGCTGCCCAGCTCCCCACATGCTGCTAGCCCAGGCGCACTCGAGGATGCAGGCACTCGCCCTCTTCCTCAGGGGAGGGCCAGGATGGCAGCAGGAGGAACGCCACCCCAGAGCACCCTACCCAACTCTGGGCACAGCGGGAGGCTCCTCTGGGCTGGGAGAGCTACGTGTGCCCTCGAGGGAGGCACGTAGCAGTGGATGGGTGAGTGTATGAGGGGCTGTACAAGAAGAAGCAGGACCAAGGCGTTAGGGAGGGCCTGGGCTCAGCACTACGGCTCCCCGTGCCATGGAAGGGGCGGACTGGGCTTGAGCCAAGGGAGAACAACCTCTCCCAGAACATGAGCCTTCCAGGGTGACGTTTGCCCAGTCCACGGGGAAACAACCTCACCGCCTCACTGCGGTTTAGCAGAATCAGGCCCCTTGGCGCAGGTAAGAGCAACGCCAAGTCAAACCACCAGGCTCAGGGTTACCCCAGCATCAAGAACAGTGCTGAGAGCTGGACCCACAAAAAGCTCCAGCTCGTTGTGACTCAGGCAGCACCTCAAACACCAGCAGGCTTGGACCAGCCATGCCTGAAGCCAACAGCTCTGCAGGCAGAGGCCCAGCCCCATCACCGGTGCCTCCTCTGCGGGGTCTCTGCCGGGTGCTGGCCACACCAGGGAGACCAACCTGGCACGTGCTGCCCGTTCCGCTGCTCCCCAGGCAGGGCCTCTTCGGGGCTCTCCAGACCTGGGCTGCTCACTGAGTTGTCCTGGCTGGGGTCAGCTGTGCACTCCTGACTGCCTGCAGGGAGGAAAAGGGGCAGAGGAGAATTAAAGCAGTGTGGAGGATCCTCGCAGCACGAGCTGTCCGTCGGCTGGGTTCTGCACTGCTTCCCTGCCAGCACGGCAGGGAAGACATGGATGTGGGGCCACCCTCCTGCCAGGCAGGCCAGCAGCCTCTGTACACGCACGGCGGCTGGTGGGGATGGAGAGGGGCTGGCTCCATTTGCTGACGGCTGGGAATCAACATGAACTCAACCAGCCACAGCAGGGTCTACCCTGCACAGAACATCTCACTCCCCCGGGGGTGGCAGGGAGTCCATGTCCCCCGAGCCCCTGTGGCAGCAGGCAGAGGGATCAGCAACTGTCCAACAGCTGGGTAAACACCCACGGGTGATGGTCACCCTCCCCTGGCAGGGCACAGGGCACACCCATGCTAACAAACAGAGCCTAATGCAAGAAGCATTGGCTGGGGAGAGTCTTGTCTAGGCAGCATGTGCTGCCATCACCTGCGAGGCTTTCAGCAGGCAGCAGCACCCCAGAGAGGGCCCGGGGCGGCTGCCTGCCCTGATCCAGCCCTCCCCACGGGGTTAAGCCGAGCCATGTTTCCATCAGCCCTCAGAACTTTGCTCCCTGCTCCTGGCCAGGCAGGTATGTGGCAACGCTGCCCTGCCTGCACCTTGCCTGCACAGCTCTGCAGTTCCCAACCTGCCTTCGCCACCACAGCAGGCCCACGGCCGTGGGACCCCCCAGAGCCTGGCCCAGGCGACTGAATCCCCTGGGGGGACAAAGACAGCCCCCACCCCACAGAGGAGCTGCTCTGCTCAGGGATGTCACTGTCCCCAAATCCTTCCTCAGTGTTTGTGCTGTGACCCCTGAGCCTGCCCCAGGGGGACAGGCAGGGTCCCATCACCTTGCACATCACCACCCAGCTCCAACACCGGCCTGCCATGCCCACAGAGCGGCACCAAGCCTGTGCATTAAGGGCTTAATCATCAGTTCCTTCGTACTTCAGTGTCTTGGCCTATGCCTACAAGACACTGGTGAGAGCTCTGCTAACTGGAGACCCATTGGCCCCTGAACCATTCACGATTTGGGTTCCAAGTGCCACTTTACAGTGCATTGACTCTGTAAATAAACAAACCCAAACCTGCCTGGACTCCCCCTGTGCAGCACCTCTGTCTCCCAAAAGCTCTGCAGCCGCCGAGGGCCCTGCACCTGCCACACTCCACTCTCACCCACCGCAGTGTCTAAAATCACCTTTCTCCTCTAGGTTATCGGTAACAAAAGCTGCAATCACACAAAATCTGAAGGCAGGTTTGAGAACCTTTAACACAAATATCTCAAGAGCTTAAGAAGTTCAGCAGCTTAAACCACCGTTTCAGGCACCTTGGGCTCATTCACTCCACAGATGCTACCAGGTTTAGATTTAAGTGACAGGGTGTCACTTATAAGTGACACTAGCACAGGATGACACTCCCGAGCAGGTAATGACCATGAGTTTAGACCCAGCTTTTATGTTCCAGAGAAAAATTACATCTGTTTGCCTTTTAAAGGGCTTCAGCATCAAAATGGAGGACAAAAGCACCTGGGTACCTCAGGAAGGAGCAACCATCCTGAGGCCAAGCCTACAGGCAACATGTTTTTGGCATCCTTGTTGGAAGCAGGGGGTGACAGTAGCTGTCAGACACAGGACAGATGCCTGGGGACAGGCAGAGAGCAAGTGTACTCTTCTGACATTAGTAAAGCACTGACAGTTTTACACACCCGCTGCGAATATACCTTAAAAGCTCATCTGCTGCTGAACTAATCTACTGGAAACATGGCACAGCCAAACCTCCAGACACACAGCCAGCAGGTTCACTCAATGGTAGCCAACACCTTTTGGAACCAAATCCGGCCCCTCACTCCCGCAGATGCTTCTCTCAAGTCAGATACACTGAGGACCTCCCTGCTCTGGGGGTGGGACACATCCCCAGCCACCTCTCCACATGAGGCAGTGGCCAGAGGCATGAAAAGGGCTGGG
Organism: Grus americana; assembly: GCF_028858705.1. Lineage (NCBI taxonomy): Eukaryota > Metazoa > Chordata > Aves > Gruiformes > Gruidae > Grus > Grus americana. Next base: position 8,459,994 of record NC_072873.1, on the reverse strand, counting down.
AAGGACCCTTCTCTAACACAAGGCAGTCCCAGTAATCCCATTTCTCAACCCCAGTTTCTCCACATCCACTCCATTGCAAAAACTGGCCAGCTTATCTAGATGTTTACATCTGATGACCCACACTCTCTGTACACAGCCTGCCAGGCCTGGAGGTGGGCCAGTGCCAAGAGAAAGCACAGTTTCCCTGCCGCAACACTGCACAGGAGCCGATCCCCTGCTCTACCGTGTACAGGGATTTGGGTCAAGGGGCACTTGGAAGCCAAATCTCAAGTTCTCTCCTCCAAGTTTTGCAGGGAGAAAGCCCAGAGTGAAGAGACACCTGTTTGGTGGTGCCCAAACAAGCACCTCAGCAGCAGCTGTGCTGTGGCAGAGGTCAGATGGGACATGGTGCATTCATCCTGTCCCCCCACCTCAGGGAACAGCAGAACAATGTGTCCTGGGGAAGAGCAGAGCCCAGAGGTGATGGGCATACTGGCACAGAAGCAGGGAACAGCAGGACTGACATGCCAGGAAAGAAGAGCATGGGACAGAGGGATGTGCTGGGCACACAGCAGCTCCCACTCACCCCCCTTCCTCTTGAAGAAGGCCTCGGGGGGCCGGGGCATGTCATGGATCACCTCATAGAGCGGCTCAAAGTACCCAAACATCTCCTCCGTCGTCTCATCCATGGGCACCGTGTCGATGATCTGGGGAGGGATGCAGGTTGTGACGGGCACCACTGAGCACCCCACCCTCACTGCTCTCCCCCTCCCCACTACCTTTTGAGCCACTTTCTTCATCTCAGCCACGTAAGCCGCCATCGCCTCCTCCTTGGACATCCTCCCCAGGCTGTGCCAGGCATCCCTGGGGGGGGTGATAGCCACTGTGAGGGGGGAATTCGGACCAGAGGTGTCCGGGGGGTGGGGGGGATGGAGCTTACCACTTGTACCGGCCGATGGGGTCCCAGAAGCCGGGCCTCGGGCCTTGGCAGCGTCCCGCCGTCGCCTGCTTGTAGTAGCTGTAGAAACGCAGCATCTCCTCATAGGAGGGTCGGTACGAACCTACGACGCGACACAACCTCAGCGGAGCCGGGAACGGGGGGCGCCCCCGGCCCCGGCTTCTACTCACCGCTCCGGGGCAAGCCCTGGATAACCTGAACGGCAGCGCGGAACTGAGCTCCGCAACTCGGCTCCTCCATGGCGCCGACCCCAGGTCCCGACACCGGCCCCGGTGCGCGTCTCTCTCCCTGAGGGGAAAACGCGAGGACCAATCAGCGCCCGCTTTTCATCGTTCCCCTACGAGCCGCGACCAATCAGCTCGCCTCTTCCGAAACGGGCCGCGCTGCCCCTTTCCCGCCCCTTCGCTCCCGGCGCGTCGCAGCCAATGGTGAGACGCGGCGCGCTCGCCCCCTGCTGGATGGATGGAGCGTGAGGCAGCAGCACAGGGGAGCGAGGCTCGGTCCCACCGCGGCGCCCCCTTGCGGGCTGAGGGTGGGACTGCAGCGTGGCGGGAACCGGCGCTGGGCGATCGGTGCAACGGGACAGTGCAAGTGTGCAACGGGATAGTGCAAGTGTGCAACGGGACAGTGCAACGGGATAGTGCAACGGGATAGTGCAACTGTGCAACGGGACAGTGCAACGGGATAGTGCAACTGTGCAACGGGATAGTGCAACTGTGCAACGGGACAGTGCAACGGGATAGTGCAACTGTGCAACGGGACCGTGCGACCGGACAGTGCAATGGGATAGTGCAACTGTGCAACGGGACAGTGCAACGGGATAGTGCAACGGGATAGTGCAAGTGTGCAACGGGATAGTGCAACGGGACAGTGCAACTGTGCAACGGGACAGTGCAACGGGACAGTGCAACTGTGCAACGGGACAGTGCAACGGGACAGTGCAACTGTGCAATGAGGCAGTGCAACGGGATAGTGCAACTGTGCAACAGGGCAGTGCAACTGTGCAACGGGATAGTGCAACTGTGCAACAGGGCAGTGCAACGGGATAGTGCAACGGGGCGGTGCAACTGTGCAACGGGGCAGTGCAACGGGATAGTGCAACTGTGCAACGGGGCAGTGCAATGGGACAGTGCAACGGGATAGTGCAACAGGGCAGTGCAACTGTGCAGCAGGACAGTGCAATGGGACAGTGAGCCTGTGCACTGGGACAATGCAACGGGGCAGTGAAACTGCACCAGGACAGTGTAATGGGACAGTGAGCCTGTGCACCGGGGCAGTGCAATGGGGCAGTGCACTGAGACAGTGCACAGAAACAGTGCTCTGGTGCACCAGGACAGTGTACAGGGACAGTGCAACAGGGCAATGCACCAGGACAGCGCACCAGGGCTCCACCAGTGGTGCACAGTGCTCCACTGGGATAGTGCACAGGGATAGTGCAATGGGACTGTACACAGGGATGGTGCTCTAGTACACAGGGACAGTGAACCTGTGCAACAGGCTGTGCTCTGAGACAGTGCACCAGTACACAGGGAACTAGGATGATGCTCCAGTGCACGACGACAGTGAACCTGTGCACCAGGATAGTGCTCCAGGGCAATGCACCAGGCCAGTGCACAGGGAGAATGCGCTGGCCAGCTAGTGCACCACAGCAATGTACCGGGACAGTGCACAGGGACAGAGGACAGGGACAGTGCACCAGGAGAGTGCACCAGGATAGTACTCCAGTGCAACGGGACAGTGCACCCGTGCACTGGGCAGTGCAGCGGGACAGCGCTCCGGCGCACCAGGACAGCGCAGAGGAACAGTGCACGGATACAGTGCACCAGGATAGTGCAATGGAACAGTGCAACAGGCCAGTGCTACGGTGCAATGCACTGAGACGGTGCCCCGGTGTTCCAGGACATTGCGCCGGGGCACGGGGCGATACACAGGGCCGTGCACTGGGATGGCGCACGGGGACGTTGCACTGGCCCACCTGGGCTGTGCAGCAGGACAGCGCAGCCAGGCCGTGCCCGACACAGCGCAGCAATGCTGGGGGGTGATGCAGGGGGGCGGCAGGGCAGGGCAACGCTCTGGGGCACTGCGACAACCGTCCAGGATACTGGGGCCAGGCATGGGGACACTGGGGCCATACACTGTGACATCAGGACAATGCACTAGGACAATGCACCAGGCATGGGGACAATGCGCTGGGGCCATATACTGAGGGCGCCGGGGGAATGCATGGGGGGACTGGGACATTGCGCTGGGACACTGCGCCAGGGCACTGGGATATTGCACTGGGGCACTGGGACACGTCACTGGGACACTGTGCCGGGTCACTGGGACACTGCAGTGGAACACTGCACTGGGGCACTGGGACACTGGGACACTGCACTGGGATGTTGCACCAGGGCACTGGGACACGTCACTGGGACACTGCGCCGGGTCACTGGGACACTGCAGTGGAACACTGCACTGGGGCACTGGGACATTGGGACATTGCACTGGGACACTGCACTGGGACACTGCGCCGGGTCACTGGGACACTGCACTGGGACACTGTGCCGGGTCACTGGGACACTGCATTGGGACGTTGCTCCAGGGCACTGGGCAGGGGCACGGTCCCACTGCACAGAGCAGGGGACAGCTGGGTCTAGCAGAGCAATCGATTGCTGTAATTATTATCAAACTTTGTTAATTATGGTGGTAAGGAAGGGCAGGATTTGGGGTCCCCAAGGTGAAGCTCCTTCACCCTCTGCTCCGAGGCCTTTCCTTGAAGGCAGGGTGCCGTGGGGATGTGGGTGACATGGGGACACGGGTGACCCGGCGGTACAAGGTGCCCTGGGGATGTGGGACGTGATGGGGCTCCCTGGGCACCGCCTGGATCCAGCCCTCACCCGGAGCTGGGTGCAGGGAGGGGGATGCAAAGCAGCTTTCAGCAGCCCCGTGCCATGCCGCATCGTCGCTCCGCGCTCCGATTTTCCTACATTTGGGGGAATTTCCCTTAATCCAACTTCCAAATCCCAGACCCAAACGGGGGGACACCCCCTCCCAACCCCCTTAATTCCCATCGTACGTTCTCCTGGGAAAAAAAATAAAATCTCCTCTACAAATTCGAGAGGCAGCAGAAAAAAAAAAAAAAAAAGGCAGCAAAGCTTTTTAAACCTCCTGCCATTTCCCAGCTCTGACTCAGGATTTCTGCTCGGGGACGGCGGTGGGGCCTCGCTGGCTCTGACTCACTGCAAAAACCAACCCCGAGTCCCGAGCGGTGATTCACGGGGACACGTGCTGTGCTATAAGCGGTCGGGAATGCGAGTTGTTGCTTTCCAATGGGGCTCCTTCCAAATCGCTCGCGGGCGGTAGAAAATAGCAATGCCGCGGGAGAGGGGGAATTGCAACCGGGATTTATTTTTGCCATGGATTTTGCAGCGAGAGGTGTTTATCCCGGTCATTTCACCGGGTCATTGCATCCGTTGCTGAATTCCTGGTAATGCAATTCCCATGGGAGGAAGAGGAATCGGAGCGGGGCTGGAGCAGAGCTCGGTTCTGGGGTTGCAGGTGCATTTTTAGGGTGTTTGTGGCTGCTTTTCCTAAGGATTTCTGGGGTGGGGTGGGGTGGTTTTTTTTTTTTCAGAAATAAATTCATATTTTGCAGCTCTTGGAGTGGGAAAAGCCTCAACCCAGACAGGAGGGGGCATTGCCCTGGGCTGGGCTGTCCCTGGTGAAAAGTCCCTGCGTCCCCATGTCCCCAAAAGATTCAGGGACGGCTGTACCCCCCGCGCCCCCAAACATAGCCAAGGGGCTGCCCAGATGTGGCGCCAGCTGTCCAGATGTTGCATGGGTCACCCAGGCCTCGGGCTGCAGTGCCTAGATGTTGCCCAGGGTGCCCAGATGTTGCTCCAGGATACTCAAGATATCACCTGGCATGCCCAGATGTTGCCCTGGGTGTCCAGATGTTGCCCCAGGGTACTCAGCTGCCACCCAGGGCATCCAGATGTTGCGCTGGCTGTCCAGATATTGCTCCTGGATACCCAGATATCACCAAGGGTGCCCAGATGTTGCCCTAGGTGTCCAGATGTTGCCCCAGGATACTCCAGTATCACCCAGAATGCCCAGATGTTGCCCCAGGGTGCCCAGATGTTGCCTCCAGCTGCCCCGTCGTCACTCCTGGGTACTCCGCCTTGTCACAAGGACACAGCCCCGTGCCCCACTACGGGCTGGAAATCAAAGCCTGGCTCTGCCTCTGCTCCGTCACTCATCGCCCTGGCCGGGCTGCAGGGATGGGGACCCTGGGGTGGGGACAGGGGGGCTTCCCCCACAGCCACTCGTCCGTCCCCTCCCCACCTGCCCTCAGCCAGCGGTGGCTGTGGGAAAGGTGACGATGTGTAAAATTGCAGGGATTTGGGGTAAACTCGTGCATGTGCTTGCACGGGCACGGGCACACGTGCAGGTACAGCTGCACAGGCAGGTGAATGGTTGCACAGATGTGTGTGCGTGCAGCTGTGCAGCCACACGTGTGCGCAGGGCTGCACGCATGCACGCATGCACATGCACATACATGGATGCACACACGTGTACACGTGCACCTGCATACACACACACGCGCACACGCGTGTATACATGGTTGCACGCACGTGTACCTGTGTACACAGAGCCACATGCTACACAGGTACATGGCTGCACACACATCTGCACCCACATGTGCACGTGTGCACATGGCTGCACACACACGGATGTACCCACACACACACGTGTACAGGCCTGCACACGAACTGGGGACGTTGCCCTCCTCTCTGCCCAGCTCATGGTGCCGCCGGTCCCCAGATCCTGCTGCTGTCCCACCGGTGGGGACGGTCACCTGGGGGTCCTGGCAGCTGCCTGCGGCCCCTCAGCCCCGGTGCCACCCTGTCCCCAGGCGGGGCAGGACTGCGTCCCCTGCTGTGATGGCAGAGGGGGTCCCACGGGTGCCCACTGTCCCCTGCTGTGATGGCAGAGGGGGTCCCACGGGTCCTCGCCGTCCCCAGGCTGGCAGAGGGGGTCCCCTGGGTCCCCACCGGCGGTACCGGGGTTACACCGGCAGCAGGCAGCTGTTCCCCCCAGGCAGAGCAGGGTCCCCCGGCAGGGACCGGGGTGTCCCCTGGGCCGGTCCCGGGTGCAGATGGACCCCCGGGGGGAGGTGGGGACTCCCGGTCTGTTCCGGGGCGGACCGGCTCTTCGGGCTACACCGGTGCAGAGCTGGGGACACACACACACCCACCCCCCACACACAGACACACGCACACACGGATACACACACTCCCACACACCCCGTGCCGTTCTCCCGTGCAGAACAACTCCCCGGGTGCACACCGGGACCCCGGCCTGTTCCCGGTGCAGAACGACCCCCGGTGCAGGCTGGATCCCCGGTGCAGACGCGTCCCGGTGCACACCCACCCCCGGTGCAGACCGGACCCCGGTGCACACCCACCGCCGGTGCACACCCACCCCCGGTGCAGACCGGACCCCGGTGCACACCCACCCCCGGTGCACACCCACCCCCGGTGCAGCCCCGTCCCGGTGCCCGGTGCAGACCACCACCGGCAGCCACCGTCTCGGGCCGGGCCGGCACAAACGGTTAACACCGCCGGGGCTGGAATGTGGCTCCTCCCGGTACCTCCCCGTGCCCGGCCCCGGTCCCGGCGGGGCCGCCCAACCCCAGCCCAGCCCCAGCCCGTCCTCCGCCGCCGCCCAGCCCGGCTGCACCGGCCGGGGGCACCGGGGGGCACCGCCGACATCGGGGGTACCGGGAGCACCGGGGGGGCACCGGGGGGGCACCGCCGACACCGGGGGCACCGGGGTTACCGGGAGGAGCGGGGGTACCGGCGGTACCGGAGCACCGGCCCCGCACAATGATCTGCGGCAGGAAGGCTCGTCCCGCCGCCGAGCAGCCCCGCTCCCCGCCGGACGGCTCCGGTGTGCCCCGCCGGCCCGGCAGAGCCTTGAAGAAAATGGGTGAGTCCCGGGGCCGGTCCCGCCGGGGGGGACACGGGGGACCCGACGGGTCGGGCAGGGGGGGGGACAGGGCAGAAACTCCGGGGGGGCTGTGCCAGCGGGGGTCCTGGGAGGGATCTCCGTGGCTGGGAGGGTCCCCGAAGTGGATGGGCACCCCCATGGTGACGATGGGTCCCCGCGGCTGGGAGGGGTCCCCGAGAGAGCCAGGGTCCCCATGCAGGAAATTGTCCCCGGCGTTGGGTGAGGTCCTTACTGTGGCGAGGGGTCCCCATGGCGGGGAGCATCCCGAGGTTAATGGGGTCCCCCGTGGCAGGGATGGGTCCCCAAGGTGGATGGGGTTCCCCACAGCAGGGAAGGGTCCCTGTGGCGGGGAGAGGTCCCCAAGGTAGCCCCAGAATAGCTGTGTATTGCCCCAGATGTTGAGGAGCAGCAAGGTTGAAGTTCGGCTACATCACGGGTGACAGGAGTCCTTCCGCTCAGGGCATTTGTTGTCCCCAAGGCTCAACTCCAGCTCGTTGGTACCCTCACCTAACACCCTGCCTCAGTTTCCCCACACGACAGCGCTGCCTGACCCCGCAGCAGCCTCGGGCAGAGCTGCCCGTGAGGTGTGGGCAGGAGGAGCGGGTGGCCGGGAAGGTCAGGGTGCGCCTGCCAGGGCGGCCGGGCCCGATCCTGCGTGGGTGCAGCGGGCAGGGCAGGAGCTGGCCCTGTGCCGTGGAGGAAGGGCTTTGCTTCCATCGCTGCGCTGGCTGGCACATGGCTTTGGGCACGCGGCCGTGTGCCCGGAGCTGCAGGGCTTGGTGTGCCCGTGCGTCCGCTGCAGCTCTGCGTGTCCCTGCGTCCGTCTGTCTGTGTGTCCCTGTGGCCATGCATCCATGGGGCGTGCACCCACATGCTTGTCTATCCGGGTATCCACATGCCCATGTGTCTGTGTGTCCTTGCATCAGCGCATCCATCTGTCCCTGCATCTGTGTGTCCATGTGTCCACGTATCCATACATCCCTGCATCTATATGTCTGTGCGTCCATGTATCCATACAGCCCTGCATCTGTGTGTCCGTGCGTCCATGTATCCATACATCTCTGCGTCTGTGCGTCCGTGTGTCCGTGTATCAATCAGTGCATCCCTATGTCCACACGTTTGTACACTTGTGCACCTGGCTGAGGATCTGTATGTCCGTCCAGCTGTATCCCCATGTGCCTGTATCCATGCATCCCTGCATCCGAGCATCCATATATTTGTGCATCCATATATTTGTGCATCCACGTATCCGCGTGTCGTTGCATCAGTGCATCCATGTATCCATACATCCCCGCATCTGTATATCCATGCATCCATCTGTCCATGTATCAGTGTATCCATATGTCCGTGTGTCCGTGCATCCGTGTGTCCATGCATCCATACACTTGTGCACCCGTGACCCTGTGTGCCCGTGTGATGACAATCCATGTGTCCATCCGTCTGTACCCATGTGCCTGTATCCATGCATCCATACATCCGTGCATCCATATGCTTGTGCATCCGTGTGTCCGTACGGGCCCTCTGAAGGTGCCCTCCGTCCCGCACCACGCAGGATGTGACCGTGCAGGAGGTGGTAGTGGCTGGTGGCCATGTTCCCAAGGCCGTGGCTGGTTCGGGATGTCCCTGCTCGGCCCCAAACCTGCCGTGTCCCAGCCCAGGAGCAGCGTCTCTGGCCGGAGCAGGGCCATGGGCGCTGGGGCTGCTCTGAAGGACTGGCTGCCAAAATAAAAAGGGAGGAAATAACTCCTCTTTGGAGAATAGACGGAAAAGTCCCGGCCCCGCTGTGAGCCCAGGCGTGGGCCTGCGGGTCCCCGGAGGCCACCCCGTCATCGTTCCCGGCCCGACCTCCACTGCCGGCACTGTCCTGGCGCTCCCCACGCAGGATTTGGGCGGCTTTGCTGGGATTTAGCGGCTGGGCTGTGCTGCGTGAGCAGGGCTCTGCCACCACGCTGCCCTGTCCCTCCCGGCCGGCCACAGGGAGCCCCAGAGGGGCCGGCTGGCAGTGGCTTGTCCTCTCTGTCCTCTCCTGTCTGCCCTGTCCCGTCCTGTCCCATCCCGTCCCATCCCATCCCATCATGTCTTGTCCTGTTCCATCCTGTCCTGTCCTGTCCTGTCCTGTCTGCGCCGTCTGTCCCATCCCATCCTGTCCTGTCTGCCCAGTCCTGTCCTGTCCCATCCCATCATGTCTCATCCCATCCCGTCCTGTCCTGTCTGCCCTGTCCTGTCCTGTCCTGTCCTATCCCATCCCATCACGTCTCATCCCATCCCATCCCATCCCATCCCATCCCATCCCATCCCATCCCATCCCATCCCGTCTGTGCTGTCTGTCCCATCCCATGCTGTCCCGTCCCATCCCATCCTGTCCTGTCCTGTCTGCCTGTGCCATCACGTCTGTCCCATCCCATCCCATCCCGTCTGTCCCGTCCCATCCCATCTGTCCCATCATGTCCCATCCTGCCCTGTCTGCCCTGTCACGTCCTGTCCCACCCCATGATATCCCATCCGGTGCCATCCCATCCAGTCCTGTCCCATCATGTTTGTCCTGCCCAACTCTGTTCCCTCCCATCCTGTCTGCCCCACCCTGTCCTGTCCCATCCCACCTGTCCCATCTTGTCCGGTCATGTCCTGTCTGTGCTGTCACATCATGTCACATTGGTCCCATCTCATCCCATGCCATCGCCCTCTCCTGTCCATCCGTCCATCCTGTCCCATGCCATGCCATGCCATGCCATGCCATGCCATGCCATCCCATCCCATCCCATCCCATGCCATCCCATCCCATCCCATCCCATCCCATCCCGTCTGTCCCGTCCCATCCCATCTGTCCCATGCTGTCCCGTCTGTCCTATGCCGTGCCATCCCATGGGATGTGTGGGGGTGTACACATGCAGATGTGCATACACATGTGCACCGAGCCCACTCCCACCCAGTACCCCCAGTACACCCCCAGAGCCCCCAGTACGTCCCAGTGCCCCCCAGTCCCCCCCGGTACCTGCGCAGGGTGCCCACGGGCTGGTCCCCGCAGGCCTGACGGAGGACGAGGACATCCAGCGGATGCTGCGGGGCTCCCTGCTCCGGAAGATCAAGTCCCGGGGGGGCCCCAGGGAGCGGCTCTTCCGCCTGCAGGAGGACGGGGCAACCGTCTGCTTCGAGGGGCGCTTCGGGCGCGCTCGCTCCCAGCAGAGCTGTGAGTGCCGGTGCTGGGGACCATCCCCTGGGGGCTCGGGGACCCTGGACCACGTCAGGGAGGGGTTGAGACCTGGGCGGTGCCCCAGACCTGCCCTTGGGGACCTGGGCATGACCCGGCACCTAGACCCCCACCCAGATGCCCACCCAGGACCCAGACCCCACCCCAGGACCCAAATCCCACCCCAGGACCTAGCCCACAACCTGAGACCTGGACCCCCACCCAGAGACCCCAACCTGGCACCCAGACCTCAACACAGGACCCAGACCCCAGTCCAGGACACAGACCCCCACCCAGACGCCCACCCAGGACCCAGACACCAGTTCAGGACCCAGACCCCGGTTTGGGACCTGCCCCCCCAGCCTAGGACCCAGACCCTGACCTGAGATGTGGACCCCAGTCCAGAACACAGACCCCCCACCCAGGACCCGAACTCCACCCCACTGCACCCAGTGCCCCCCAGTGCTTCCCAGTACACCCAGGCTGAGCCTCCAGAGCCCCCACCCTCCCCTGTCCCCCTTGGGACCAGCTCCAGGTCCCGTCCCCATCCCGGCCAGACTCTGTCCCCGCTCCCTGTCGTCACCTGTCTCCTTCCCCCCTCTCATCCGGGATGGGTGCCCGGAGCTGGCACCACTGCAGGACCGCTCCATCCGTCCCCGTCCCCGTCCCCGCGGGGGACAGCGGCCACAGCTCCTGTCTCGCCTGGGATTAGTGGTTAAGCCCGGCTGCGGCATCAACAGAAGCCGAGCCCCGGTCCCCTGGGGTGGCCCTGGGGACACGTAGGGTGTCCATCAGCAGCCGGGATGTCTTGTAGGATGCTCATGGGTGTGGGAAATGCCGAGGGACCGCCCCAAACCCTGGGGTGACCCCGTCACCGCGCGTGTCCCTGCAGTCTCGGTGATGCACGTCGAGGGGGTACGCGAGGGACACCAGTCGGAGGGTCTACGCAAGTATGGTGCCGCCTTCCCCGAGCGGCACTGCTTCACCCTCGTCTTCAAGGGCAGGCGCAAGAACCTCGACCTGGCCGCGCGGGGTGAGGAGGACGCCCGCCACTGGGTGCAAGGGCTCACCAAGCTGATGGTGCGGCTGCAAACCATGAGTCAACTGGAGAAGCTCGACCAATATCCTTTGTCGGAGCTATGGGGGCTTGGGGACAGGATGGGGACGGCCGTGGGGGTGACGCCGGGTGGTTTCCTTACCCCGGCATAGCTGGATCCATGGGGTCCTGCAGCGAGCAGACAGGAACAAGGACAACAAGATGTCCTTCCGGGAGGTGAAGAGCATGCTGAGGATGATCAACATCGACATGGATGATGTCTACGCCTACAAGCTCTTCAAGGTACCCGTCCCATGCTCCATCACCCGCTGTCCCCCACTGCTGTCACCAGGAGGGAATGCTGGCTCCCTCTCTGCTTTCCTAAGCACAGAGAACTGTCAAACTCATCACACCCAAAGCCACCCACCATCATTGGGCCCACCACCAATGGTTGGGTGAGCTGTCCCCCTCGCTGCTCTGTGGGTCCCCAAGATGTGACATTTTCCCTCCATCTCCCAAAGTCCCTTTCCACCTGGGGAAACTGAGGCACGGCATTCCGCTCTGCTCCATCCCAGACTGGATGGTCAGAGGGCCATGGGTGGGGGGACAGAGGGGACACGCCCCCACACCCCGCCAGGCACAACCCATCCCTGAGCTCTCATGCCAGTAGCTGAGCCCCCCCCAAACTCATCGCACACGCCACCAACCCCAAGGGCCGAGGCAGGGGGTGGCTGTACCCCTCCCCACGGGCAGGGGACGGTCCCCGAGGTTGGGCTGCGGTCCCATCAGGAGTGCGACCACTCGGGTGACGAGCGGCTGGAGGGCCGGGAGCTGGAGGAGTTTTGCCGACGGCTGCTGCGGCGGCCGGAGCTGGAGGAGCTTTTTGGGCGTTACTCGGGTGAGGACCGCGTCCTGTCAGCTGAGGAGCTGCAGGATTTCCTACGGGATCAGGGTGAGGACGCCAGCCTGCGCCAGGCCCGTGCTGTCATCCACGCCTACGAGCTCAACGAGAAGGGTACGGCTGAGGACGACCAGCGTGGGTGGTGGTGGGACGGTGGGATGGGTGCTGCCGGAGCCAAGGGAGGTCATGGATGGCGTGGGGATGGGGCTCTGCTTGGTGGTGTCACCTCCCCAAAGCTGGTATGGGGTCCTCCAAGGCTTGGGTGAGTGTCCCTGTGTCCATTCCCCGGGGTGGCACCGGGTGTCAGCAGTCCAACATGTGGCCTTGCTGGTCCCTGGTGGATGTGGCACTGTGAGGACAGGGGACATGAAGGTGGGGATGGACAGCAGGTGGACCTCCGTGTCTCCTAGGTGATGCAGTACCAACCTGAGCGTGAATGTGACACTGCCAAGGGACCTCCATATCCCTTGGGTCCCACCATGGCAGGTCCAGGGTGAACATGGCACAAGGAGGACATGGTGGGGATGAAGGACATCCATGTCTCTTGGGTGTCACAGTAGTACCCCTAGGGTAGATGTGGCATTAGCAGGATGGTGGACATCAGGATGGAGATGGGACACTCAAGGGAACTTAACACATCTCCTGGGTGCTGCAGTGCCAGGTCTGGGGTGAACATGGCACTACTGGGAGAGAGGAGACATCCAGGTGGGGACGGTCCCCAGGGTGCCAGCCCTCTGCGACACCCTGCCGCTGCATCCCACAGCCAGGCAGCAGGACCTGATGATGCTGGATGGCTTCATGATGTACCTCCTCTCGGCTGCCGGTGACATCCTCAACCAGGAGCACACCAAGGTGCACCAGGACATGAGCCAGCCCCTGTGCCACTACTTCATCTCCTCCTCCCACAACACCTACCTGACCCACAACCAGATCGGTGGCACCAGCAGCACCGAAGCCTACGTCAGGTGGGTGCCCCTGGTTGGATGCTCCATGTGTGGCCGGTCTGGTGGTGCCATGGCAGCACGGGGACTCATCCGGTGATGGTGCGGTGGCAGGGCGCTGATGGCGGGATGCCGTTGCGTGGAGCTGGACTGCTGGGAGGGTTCCGATGGGGAACCTGTTGTCTACCATGGCCACACACTCACCTCCAAAATCCTCTTCCGTGATGTCATTGAGAGCATCCGTGACTATGCCTTCAAGGTGAGCCGGGTGCCGGCAGCCCTGGGACAGGTGCTGGGCACTGGGTGCTGAGCGCTGCCTGTCCCCGTCCCCGTCCCCAGCAATCGCCATACCCCGTCATCCTGTCCCTGGAGAACCACTGTGGGCTGGAGCAGCAGGCCACCATGGCCCAGCACATGAAGGCCATTCTGGGGGACATGCTGCTGACGCAGCCACTGGAGGGGCAGGACCCCCATGACCTCCCGTCCCCAGAGGTAAGGCCACCCGCCCGCCCGCTATGGTGTCCCCATGTCCCCTCCGAGCCCTGAGCTCGGCCCTTCCTCTCACAGCAGCTGAAGGGGAAGGTCCTGGTGAAGGGCAAGAAGCTGCCAGAGCCATGGCATGAGCCCCAGGGTGTCACCTCCCTTCCGGATCCTGAGGAGGATGAAGAGGAGGAGGAAGAAGAGGAGGAGAAGCTGCAGGAGAAAAGCAGCCGGCAGGTAAGGGGCTGTCCCAGGACTATGGTACCAGGGGATCATGGCATCCCGGTAGTACTGGAGGCCCATGATGTCCTGGTGGTCCTGGAGGACCACGGCATCGTGGCAGTGCCATGGGACCACCAGGACCACCCACCCAGCAGTGCTGGGGCCCGGGGCAGGTGAGCACCACCAGCATCCCCCGATGCAGCCCTGCTCTCTCCTCTTCCAGTCGCTGCAGTCGCTGCAGGACATCAAACCTCTACAGGTGGGTCGTGTGATGGAGCTGGGTGGGTTGATGGATTGGGTACCATGGGGGCAGTGAGGAGCTGTCACTGCCTGGCAGTGGGGACTGAGCTGGGGGACTCCTCGGCTGTGCCTCCCTCTGTTGGGCTGGGTGCTCCACTGCTGGGGTCTCCATCACCTTGGGGGCTCCATTGGCTTGGGAACTCCATGACCTTGGGTCTCCATCACTTTGGGGTCTCCAAAGTGACCCCTTGGGGTCTCCATTGCCTTGAGGGGGTGTTCTCCATTGCCTCAGTTCTCCATCACAAGTTCTCCATCATCTTGGGTGGTCTATCACTCCAGGGTCTCCATCACCTTGGGGTCTCTAACATCTTGGGTTGTCCGTCACTTTGGGTTCTTCATCATCTCGGGGTCTCCACAGCTCAGGTTCTCCATCACTTTGGGGTCTCCATCACCCTGGGGTCTCCATTGACTGAGGTTCTCCATCACTTTGGGGGTCTCCATGACCTTGGCAGTCTCAGCACTCAGCACTAGCAGGGTAGGGGGGTCTGTAGACCCTCAGGCAGTTGGGTGCCCACCAGAGCCAGGGTGGTCCTGACACCAGGGTGACTCCCACAGGCCAAGGACGCATCACAGGTGGCCCCGGAGCTGTCAGCTGTGGTGGTGTACTGCCAGGCTGTCCCCTTCCCCGGCCTGGCCCATGCCCTGCGCAACCCCCGGCCCTGCGAGATGTCCTCCTTCAGCGAGAGGAAGGCTCGGAAGCTCATCAAGGAGGCGGGTGAGGGCGACAGGATGGGGATGGGGACAGGGTGGCTCCATGCTCCTGACCTCACTGGGATGCAGGACGGGGCTGAGACAGATGGGCTCTGTCACCGGGGTGGCTCTGTGGGTGGAGGTCAGGGGCTGTGCTACCCTTGGCCATGCTGCTCTGGTCTGGTGGGACCAGGGGCCAGGACGAGGGTCACAGGTCCAGGATCAGGGTCTGGTGTAAGGGTCTGGGGTCAGGGTTTGGGGTGTGATATCTGGGTCCAGGGCCAGGGCTGGGGGCTGGGGCTGGGATTAAGATCTGGGACAGGGTCCAGGGACTGAGGTCTGGGGTCAAGGTCTGGGGTTTGGGTTCAGGGTCCAGGGTCAAGGTCTGGGGTCAGGATCTGAGTTCTGAAGTCAAGGTGTGGGGTCAAGGTCAGGATCCAGGGTCAGGGGTCCAGGACTCAGATTAAGATCTGGGTCAGCATCCAGGGCCTGAGGTCTGGGGTCAGGGTCTGGAGTCAGGGGTTCAGGGTCCAGGTCCAAGGTCAAGTCCAGGGTTAGGGTCTGATCTCAGGGTCTGGGTCATGTTTCAGGCTCTGGGTCCACCCAGCCAGGCAGGGTCCCTCCATGTCCACAGGTGCAGGCAGGACACCGTCACCTGCGGGCAGGGCCCTGCACCGGCACCCATGGGTGCAGCGGCCCCGCTCAGCTGTTCTCCCCTCCCAGGTCCGGCGCTCGTCCGGTACAACGCCCGGCAGCTCAGCCGCATCTACCCGCTGGGGCTGAAGATGAACTCCTCCAACTACAACCCCCAGGAGATGTGGAACGCCGGCTGCCAGCTGGGTGAGACCCCAAGACCCCCAGGGGACACCCCATGACCTGACCCCCCCCACCCTGGAGCCGTCACCCACCCTGACGCCCCGTCCCCCCATCCCCACAGTGGCCCTCAACTTCCAGACGCCGGGCTACGAGATGGACCTGAACACTGGGCGCTTCCTGGGCAACGGGTGCTGTGGCTACGTGCTGAAGCCCCCCTGCCTGCGCAGCCCCCCCGGAGAGGGGCCCCACCGCCTGGTGCTGCATGTCAGGGTGAGGGCACCCCGCTCCCCCCAGCCCCATGCCTGGGTGGGTGCCACCCGTGTCCCTGCTAGGTGTCACCCATGAGATTCCTGTGCCTGGCCAGGTGCCACCTGCATCCCTTTTCCCAGGTGCCACCAACCCCACACCCAACCAGGTGCCACCCACATCCGTTCTGGGTGATGCCAATCCCATGTCCAGCCAGGTGCCACCCACATCCATTCTGGGTGATGCCAACCCCATGTCCAGCCAGGTGACACTCGCACACCTTCTCCTGGGTGCCACCAACTCCAAACCCACCTGGGTGCCACCTGCCTCTCATCTCCTGAGGACACTGACCCTGTCCTCACATCTGTTTGGGTACCAGCCATGTCCCTACTTCTGGGTGATGCTGACCTCATCCCCATGCTTGGCCAAGTGCCACCCACATCCCTTTTCCTGGGTGATGCCAACCCTGTCTCCAAACCCAGCTGGTATCAGCCATGTCCCTTCTCCGAGGCGGCACCAACCACCTCCCTCCTCCCCACTCCCAGCTGAGCGTCCCCCACGTCCGTTCTCCTGGGGGGCACCAGCCCTGTCCCCACACCCAGCCAAGTGCCACCCACGTCCCTTCTGCCACCCCGCGGTGCCCCGTGCCGCCGTCCCCCAGCACCCTCTGTCCCCAGGTGATCACGGCGCAGCAGCTGCCCAAGCTGAACAGGGAGAAGGGGAGCTCCATCGTGGACCCCTTCGTGCGGGTGGAGATCCACGGCGTCCCGGCCGACTGCAGCAAGCAGCAGACCCACCACAAGCTCAACAATGGTGAGCGCCCGCCGGGCCACCACGGTGCGGCCACCAGTCCCCAGGGACAACCAGGGACACCCAGTCCCCAGAGACACCCCAAAGCACCTGGATCCCCTGGGCACCCTGACCCGCGGGGGGTGGCAGAGCCCTCGGGCACCCCATACCCTGGGTACCCACTGCCCCCCGCACCCCAGCCACCACCCCCAGCTGAGCCGGTACCCAGGACATCCCAGTCCTCCCAGTGCACCCCAGTCCCTCAGTGCCCCGACCCCAGCACAGTCTGATCCCCACCAGTGGCAGGGTCCCAGCATGTCCCAGTCCTCCCCAGCGCTACTCCCTCCTACCTGCCAGTATACTCAGCCCAAGCCCAGTATGACCCCCAGTATACTCCATCACAGCCCCAATATGACCCCCATTCCCCCAGTATAGCCCAGCCTGGCTCCACTATGGCCCCCACACCCCCAGTATAGCCCAGCCCGGCCCCCACTCCCCCAGTATAGCCCAGCATGGCCCCAGTATGGCCCCCACTCCCCCAGTATAGCCCATCACAGTCCCAGTATGACCCCATTCCCCCAGTATAGCCCAGCCTGGCCCCAGTATCACCCCCATTCCGCCCCAGTCCCCACATACCCTGGTGCAGGATGGCAGCTAAGCCAGGGCAGGGGTGAGCACAGTGGACGGTCGAGCCGGTCCCCACTCCCTGGGTGGCGGGTGGCCGCGGTGGCCGTGCCCACGCCCGTCCCGGTGCCATAGGCTTCAACCCGCGCTGGGAGGAGACGCTGAGCTTCCGGCTGCGAGCACCCGAGCTGGCCCTGGTGCGCTTCGTGGTGGAGGACTACGACAGCACCTCCTGCAACGACTTCGTGGGGCAGTTCACCCTGCCGCTGGGCAGCATGCGGGAAGGTGGGTGTGCATCCGCCCTGCTCCCCCCCAGGGATGGGGACGGCCCCCCCCCCCCCCCGCTCAGCCCCTGTCTCTGTCCCCAGGGTACCGTCACATCCATCTGCTCTCCAAGGACGGGGCATCCCTGTCCCCCGCCACGCTCTTTGTGCACATTCGATGTAAGAGCCTGTGACGTCACCGTGGTCCCGGCGGGAGGGATGTCGTGTCCCCGCATGGGGGACAACACGGGCCTTTGTGGGGTGGGTGCCCTCCTGCGCCAGAGACACCCTGTTCCCTGTGTGGGGACAGCCTGGGGACACCGCTTGCTTGGCCGTGGTGACAGCAGGGCTGGCTGGGGGACTCCAGGGGCATAGGGGACCCCCTCCATGTCCCATAGGGCCACCCCACCTGCTGGCCTCCGTGCCCCGCTCCTCCCCTCCCGGGCTGTGACCCCGAGGGCACAGGGACGCTGTGACAACCAGGATGGGGTGGCCGGGCCACCAAAAGTCCAACACAGCCCCAGCGGGGCGAGAAGGGCAACAGCAACCCCCAAACGCCACCACTGCTGGCCACGCTCGATCCCAGCCCCACCTCGGGCTGCAAGGACGGTGCCATCACCACGAGGTCCCCGAGGGGACCCTGCCGCTACGTGCCACTCTGCGCCCACGGCGTCCAGGCTTCGCTTGGCTGGTGGCCGCGTTCCCACCCGCTGCTCTAGCACCGGCAGCCGTCACAGATTGATACCCCAGTGTCAAGCCAGTCAAATAAAGGTTTTATTTTAACAGCGCCTGTCCTGGTGTCCCTGTCACCTCCCAGGGCCCATTCGGTGGCAGGGAGAGGCTGGGGGCGGGGATAGGGCTGAGCCCCCACCCAAACGCAGCACTGCCCCGGGGAGCTGCCAAGCACTCATGGGTGCTGCACCCATGGGGGCTGGGGGGGAGCTCGTTGGAGCAGCCCCCAAAACTGGCATGGGGACAGGGGGAGGGTCCCACCGGACACCCCCCACACCCAGCCTCACCCAGCCCAGGACACCAGGGACACGGGAGGGGACGTGGAGGTACTTGCATAGGTGACACGGGACCCCGAGCAGGGAGGGGGGGTGCGATGGCACTGCCGGGGCGGGGGGGACGTGACAGGCTCCTGGCCCCCCACAGATGCCCCACAGGTCCAGGGCCAGGGTGGGCAAAGACTCTTGGGGTCTGTGGCATGCCACAGGGCATGACGGGGGGCACAGAGGGACAAGGAGGCGTGGGAGTGCATAGACAGGGTCTTGGCCTTGGCATGCAGCTTTGGAAACCTTTGGCTGGGAGGGCAGGAGCATCTCGGAGCTCTTCGTGGACACGGCTCACGTCACGGTGAGAGGCGGCGGGCTGCCCGGGTGCTTGTTCCCCAAGACATCTTGATGGGATAAAGGGTTTCCACGAAAGAAAACAATTCCTTTACCTCAGAGGTTTCCACAGCACAAGATGACGAGCCCGGTGGAAGAGGCACCAGGGTGGCTGGAGAGGCTGAAGCCCCAGGGTGATGCCGATGGCGTGTCGCAGGACAGTTGCTTGCGTGTGTATCTGTATTTCCACGCTTCCAGAGAAAAGCAGCTGAGCAGAGAGCCCCGAGGTGCGGCAGCGGCGACAGATCATCCCCGATGCCTGCAGCCCTGGCGTCACAAGGGGTGGCGGAGAGGAACTGACCGCGAGGAGTCCAAGCAGAGCGGGGTGCGCCGGACGAGCTCCAGCGGCAGTGAGGAGCCGAGTCCCCCCGTGTCTTCGGGCGTTGCTGCTCCTCGGTTCAGTGCTTGCCCCATTGAGCAGAGAGGGTTCGAGTGTCCGAGACTGGGGAGGAGAAGGGACAAGGCATCGCTTGCACAAATAGCCCTTAGAAAGAAATTTCGACGTGCTCCTGAGCCTGCGGGAGGGACGGTGCCATCCTCCCTCTCCAGGCACCTGCGGGAAGGACAGAGTTTAACGGAGGAGGGAGCAAACCAGGGGAAAACAGCCGAGCAGGGGACGGAGCCCAAAACACCCTCCAGACAGGCAGGAGCCTGGCCACTGCACCCTGGTGCTCCACCGCGCCGGCGCCAAGCCATTTGGCGCAGCAAGCATCTACCTCGGTTGGCCCCGTCGAGAAAAGTCACGGTCCAGCGACCCGGAGGCAGCCTTCAGCAGACGAATGCAACTCGTGTCAGTTTGGAACAGGAAAGATTTAAAATATATATAATATATACTTTTATTATTCACCCGTTAACTCCATTATATGCCAATCATGAGCTAGTTTCAGCAGTTACATTCCCTTGATCACGTCTTTACGAGGATGCAATTAAATCAAAACAAAGGAGACCGCTGACGCCAGCGGGGGAGCGGCGGCCGGCGCTGTGGGACGCAGTCAGTGATTCCAGGCGGTGAGCAGCTGGTTCAGTTCCACCTCTCCCAGCGCGGGTCCAGCTTTGGTGGAAAGGACGAGGGCAGCACCTCCACCGGGCCCGGCTCCTTGGCGGCGCTGCGTTCTCCTGGCAAGGGCTCATTTACTGCAACACCAGTCCAACCTGGGGGAGCCAACGGAGACGGCGGGTCAAGAGGTGCCCGACCACCACCGTCCTCTGCCCCAGGCCCGGCTCCAGGCGGGGACAGCTCGCAAGCCCTCGCCGTGCCAAGCGGGAGGGCTCGGTGTTGTCCGTGTGGGTTTCCCCATTGGCTTTGGGATATTTGGGAGCAGGGAGAGCCCTGAGTGTGCGGCTGATGGGGCGCACGGACTCTGCCCAGCTCTGACCTGGGGAGAGGACAGATGTTTGGGGTGTGACAAGTCCGGGCAGTCAAGACAGCCTTGATTTATGGGCCAAGGTTGCTTCTACGCTAAGTAACAACAGATTTTGGAGAAGCTGCTTCCTGAGAGCCTGGCACTGGGACAGGCCCCTCTGCGGGCAGCTGGCACTGCTGGGTGCTCTCCGGCCGCGGCGTGACGGGACCCCAGGCTCTCCAACCCACCAGCTCTCCCAGTGAGAAAAGGGATCGCTTAAACCTCCCAGCAACCGCCTGCAGCTTGTTGAAAGGCCCAGTGGCACAGCAAGACTGGTTTAAGGCACGTGGGTTTGTACCCAGAGACCTGGCTTCATGCACTCTGCGAAGGGAACCAATGCCTCGTTACTGCCGTTAAGGTGTTAATTAGCGCAGGCGGGCTTGCAGCACTGGGCAGTCAGGAAGCTTCTGGTTCTCAAGCACCGTCCCCTCCGAGGCGGCTGCAGACCAGACAGATGCTGAACCACATCTTTGGGGTGGAGACACAGTAGCAACCAGGTGCTGCCTAAAAATGGCCCAGGGCTGGCCCTGGGGACAAGGTGACAGCCCAGTGATCCCGTGGCTCGGCCCCTCTGCACGTGCCACCAGTGACTGCGCTGACAGAGCTCCTCATAGTCACGGGGTCCTGCTTGACGACAACCCAACGGCTCTCAAGCTCGTCTGTTCTCTCTAAAGGGCCTCTTGTTCGTCTTGTCCCGCCACACCAGACTGACACACTGCCAGGCTGCACGGTGACACCTGGGTCCCGTGCGGGCTCACAGGGCACAGCAACTGCCTCCCAGCTGTGGACAAGTGACTGTCAACCACCGGTGTCCAGTCTGTCACCCTGCAGCCCGTCTCCTCTCTGGACCTGGCCTCCTTCCACAGAGGGAAGGGGTCCTGCGTGCGGATGCACGTGAGGTTTAGGACTCTGAACCTGCCCTAGTCCAAGATGAGCCTGGGGAGACAAGCGGTGGGCGCTTTTCCCCAGGGACACCCTCTGCACAGGCACAGCGGGGAGAGCAGAGAGGAGCTGTCCCTGGATTCACCTGTTACTGTGTCCTGCTGGCCTGGGAACGCCGAGGCGTGTGTCAGCACGCTCATCTCCCTGGGGCTGCAGGGACAAGACCCCTTTCCCGCGCGCTGGAGGACCCCACCAGCCAGAGGCACTGACCTTCTCTGGCGCCATGCTGGGACACTTCCAATTGTACAGGTAATACTGCAGGTTCCCGTCCCCAATCCCAAACTTCAGCTTCTCCAGGAAGGTTTTGTTTTCCATGAGATCCAGTGCATTGAAGACGTCGAATCCTTTCTGCAAAGGCAAGACACGAAGCCATCAGCTCCTGCTTAGGTGCTGGGGAGTTCCTCCCATCCGTGAGCTACCTGCCCTCCCTCCATCAGCTTTGCACCCCCAGAAGAAGGGACCGAGGCTGAAGGGGAAGGATTTAGCATCGGCGTACCCACCCTCAATTCAAGCACTACAGATGCAGGGCAACATCGTTTGCTGTAAGAAATGAGCAGACACCCTGAGCTCAGCCCAACGCTGGC
Source organism: Grus americana (assembly GCF_028858705.1). Classification (NCBI taxonomy): domain Eukaryota; kingdom Metazoa; phylum Chordata; class Aves; order Gruiformes; family Gruidae; genus Grus; species Grus americana. Next base: position 8,438,251 of record NC_072873.1, on the reverse strand, counting down.
CAGAGGGTTCAGACTACCCCTGCGTTCTTCTCCTGGGCGGCAGATCCTTTAGGATTTGGATTTGTAAATCCCTGCCCCGCGGCCGGCCCTCCCCATAAACCCAAGGGTGACCAGGCGAGCAGGGAGCTGCCCAGTGCCCGGCAGTGCCGCCCCAGCCCTGCCATCACTCACCGACTTGGCGAGTATGAGAGCATCGCTCATGAGGTCGATGAGAGGCGTCTTGGTGTGGACGTTGTAGAAGGAGTAAGCAGCTTTCAGGCTCTTGTGAGTTGGGTGGTTCATGATGGTGGAGGGCAGTGTGTAGAAGCTCAGGAAGTCTGTCACCTCCCCCGGGGCGCTCTGGAAGCCAAAAGTGACACCGCAACATGTCAGAGCCAGGATAAAGCCCAGCCGGAGCCTTAGAGGGGCTTTGCCAGTCTTGAGTGAAGTGTGGGCTCCCTGCGAGGAGACTCAGGGCAGCCCAGGATGGAGAGGCACCATCTTCCAGCAGCGCAAACCTCCCACCCTGGAAGAGCATCTCACTGCCCAGGGCACCAACCTCCCCGATTGTTCCCACAGCTGCCGCACACTCTTCCAGTGGAGGCAGAAACCCAGGAAAACACCTCCCTGTCCTGCTCCTGCCCCCTCACCTCTACCACGAAGGTGTCGATGATGTTCTCCTGAGGTAAGAACCAGTGCTCCACTTCCTCTCGGCTCATGACGGGCGTCAGGTGAAACTGCTTCAGGTACTCGGTCAAGAGCTTGTGCACTGCGGAGATATCTCTGTGCTCCATTGGCCGCAAGCCGGGAGTCTTGGGAGTCTACAGAAAGTGGGACAAATCGTTTGCGTTGCTTGCACAGTGGCTTTTATCACCCAAGGGCTCTCCGACAAGCGGCACAGAGACACTCTCTTCTTAGATCAGCCCATTTTCAGTCCCATAACCCAGCACTCTCCCCCAGCCCTGCTTGCCCGGCCGGATGGAAGGGATCGGCCGTGGCACCGATGGCAAAGACGGCAGAGAAGCACAGTGGGTCCCAGAGCCCCACGTGCCAGGTCAAGTCCTGCTGGAAATGGCCTCCTACCCACCAACCACGCATGATCTCTGCTTCCCTCCACGTCTCTGCTCCCATGCGGCAGGGACGGGCTGGGAGATGCGCCCTGGGCACCACAAGGAACCGCCTGATGGTATTTCCAGTCGGACTTAATCCTAATCTAGGGTCGGGATTGCTCAGCAAAGCCCAGATCAAGCAGCACGGACTGCTTCTGGGTCTGGGGTTCTGCGCAAAAGTCGGTAGCTACAGAAGAGCAGCTGGTGCCTTTGCCGAGGTGGGAGGCAGAAGACAGGAGCCGTGTGCTGCCCAGCACTAAAGCAGCGCTCTCCAACCGAAACGAGCAGCTCTGACCGACAGAAGGAAGCCAACAAGGTCGGGGAAGGGGGTGGCAATTTTAATGTTTTGTTTGTTTTTTCTCCCATATCCAGCTGGGGAACTTCCCCAGCAGGACAACTGCAGTGACAGAACTGATCAGTTTGACTGAAGAATGAGGGACTAACCCAACTCAAGGTCACTCTGAGGCTGTGTTTGGACAGATGAAGGCTGTCATATCTGTGTTCTCGTTTTACCAGGAGGACAGGATATGACTCACCATGAAACAAAAGCTCACAGGGTCCTCTAGCTGCAAGTATTTGCCCTTAAAATGCAGGTACCCGGGCAAAAATAAAGATTAAATAAAGCACAATGGCTTGACAGAGTCATTTACTACATGAAACAAACCCCAGTTCTCCAGGCAGAGGACTCGACCTCGGCCAAGATGTCTGTGTCCCCAGTTCCCATCCCTCATCCCTTGCCCAGCGAGAAACAATTCATGAGCTCTGCCTCTGTGGCTCACAGCCCCGGCTGACACCTACCTCGGGCAACCGGTAAAGCTTCATGGTACGTTGCATAGTCATGTTCCGGCTCAGGTGGGAAAATTTGACCTCGATGAGCTTCCGAGGATTCAGGGACCGGTGCCAGTACCTGCAGAAACACAGACACGGTGGGAGACTTGTTCTTGGCCAGCGGGACAGCCGCACGGGCACGAGGTTCTCGTAGCTGCCATCAGAGGGCAAGCGAGAACATCATGCTGGCTCGTGAAGAGGCTAGCAGCTCCCGCAGAGACAAACAAGGGCAGCCTGAAGCGCTTGTGGTGCAGAAAGTCTCCTGTCTTGTGATACACGAGCAGCTTAAGCAAAGCTACTGGACTTAATCCTGGAAGGACGGTGTGGGGAGGAGAAACCTGGGCTGGAATCGATCTCTCCTGTCCCGGGGAATCCCACACATGCGACACATCACAGAGGGGACCCCAGCAAGGGAAGGTCTGCAGACCAAAATCTCTTTGGAGAATTGGAGACACTCACCTGCAAGTCCCCACAGGCTTTGGCAGCACCACTCCCGCAGTGTAAACAGCCTGAAAGATTCCCTCCAGATGAACCCGCCGTGTGATCTCCCGGATCAGAACTGGAGCCACCCGTTTCGAGCGCAACTTTTTGTGGACACACAGGAAGTTTATCTCTACCATCTTCTTCTCTCTTGGGAAAGAAACAATGCAGAGCATGAGACACAACTGTCCTGACCTGGGAGGATCGCTCCAACGCCCTGGGCAATTTACCTCCAGCCTCTTCAAGGGAAAGAGGAGTCAAAGCCTTGGGAAAGGCCAAGGGGTAAGGGCTGGGTTTGGAGAACTCTCCCTTAAGCTGTTACCCAAGGTTTTTCCAGGGAAAACGGTCTCCATCCAGCTCTGGAGGATTTCTGTAAGCCAGAGCTCTGAGCTGACTTCCCTCATTGAGGGAAAGAACCTTCACGGCCACTAACTACAAGATGTCCTTGCACAGGACTTCACCGCCCACTTTAAATATTCCCCCACCTTCTCCTCCAAGCAGCAAAACATCTCCATGGCTGAATGGCGTTGGTCTGGCTCAGTCGGTCGGGAGGACAACGTAGCCAGACCTCCTGAGCACCCCCAGGAAGCCCCACATGCCATCAAGGGGCAGGATGAGAAATTCAGCCAAGCAGCACTCACGTGTCATAGATGTGGATAGTGGCTGGAATCGCGCTGATAAATCCAACCAGTTTCTTGCTGGAGACCACCCTGACCCCACAGTGCCACTGGGGCAACCAGCCCGGAGGACGCAGCGCCCTGGAGAAGAGACACACTTCAGAAGTCACGTCCCATCAAAGGTGCCCCGTGTACCTGCTCCTGCCCCCCCATCCTGTCCTGGGATGCCTCGTGTCCTGCTCCAACTGCCCAACGCAGCCGTGGGTTTGCAGGCAGGAGGAATGAGAGTGCAACAGTGATGTGACACAGCAGGACCGCTGGGATCCAGGGCAATTCCTGCACTCCATGGCCAAGGCAAGTTCTTGCTAGTGACACAGGAGGAAAACCATGTTCCTCAATTCATGAATGCCCTGAGGAAACAGCAGCTCCACTGCAACAGGTCTGCAAGTGTCATTGCTGGCAGCATTACTTGGCAGCCGCCTTCATCCTACAGCTCCAGGGCACTGGGAAGCTCCTCAGCTACCGTGATTTTTTCAAACGCTCGAGGGATCAAAACAAAGAGGAAAATAAACCAGTTTTAGGCTCCCGTATCATAAAGAACCCAGAGGCAGGCAGGGCTGGGTGAGAGTCCCTCTCGCAGTGTACCTGGGACACCACACACGCATGCGGTGACAGATGGGGAAGGGAGACTTCGGAAAGAAGTGAGATGGGACAAGCAAAGGCAGCTGCAGCGCTGTCAGCGGGATCAGGCTCGCCAGCATCCAACACCCTCTGCTCCGCGGTCGTGGTGTCACTCACCACAGCAGGAACTCGGGAGAGTAATCAAAGCGGAACATGTTGTCGTCGTCCTCCACGTAGTTCTCGTTCAGAAGCGTGTACAGCTCTTTCAGCTAAAGCAGGAGAGACCAAGCAGGTCAAGGGAGTTACTCAGCCATCGCAACCCCCAGTTGCCCTAAGACAGGACTCTGAACGCTTCTTGCGTGGCCACAGCAACGGGCACCGCGTGCAGCCATGTCCCTGCTACCGGCACGTCCCCCTGCTCCAGGCTCCTGAACCGGCGCCACTGCGGAGCGGGGTAAGCAGCAGGACACACAGTAAGTCCTGCTGCCCTCAAGTCATCTCCTGGGGATGGGTCACAGTCCAGAGGATCTTCCAAAGGGAAAACTCCTGGCTTCAGGCATCCTTACGCTTAAAGAGGATGTGGAGAAGTCCCTGTTGATCCCCATGAAGAAACCAGACCAACATGAGATGGGTGAGAGGTAACTGCATGGTGGAGGTCAGACCCACCTAACCCCAAGGAGACGGCGCGACCACTGAGCTGGCGAGCTGCTCAGTGTGGTGAAAGACATGTTCCCGTCCCCAAAACCGTCTTCGGCAATCCAGGCACGGAACTGCCGACCATGCAACGGAGACGCCCTCCCAACACGTGTGTGCCAAGCTGCCTGTACTCACCACGCCTCTATCCCCGAGGTCTAGGGCGTCCCAGGTGAAGCCCTGGGGCAAGGTGTATGGCTCCTGACGGATGTTGTCTTTGTCTGGCTCAACAGGACCGTGGGTGTTCACCACTTCTCCTGTAAGAGAAAGCAGGGAGCCATGAAGATGCTTCTCTGCTGTTTGAAGCCAAGTCCTCGTGATACCTCGATGTGGTGACCAACGTGCCCCACTTCCCCAGTGTGATCTCCCACCCCAGGTCCCTGGCACAAGTGTTGCCATTTCACCCACCCAGTTTGGGACGTGCCACATGTTCAATGCAACACGGAGGCAGAGAACCAAAACTCCTCTTTCAGGGGCAATGGTGGAGCCAATCAGGCAGCAGAGAATCACACAGAATCCCAGATTGGCAGGGACTGGAAGGGACCTCTGGAGATCATCTCATCCAACCCCCTGCCAGAGCAGGATCACCCAGAGCAGGTTGCACAGGACGGCATCCAGGAGGGTTTGGAATCTCTCCAGAGAAGGAGACTCCACAACCTCTCTGGGCAGCCTGTCCCAGCGCTCAGTCACCCTCAGAGGGAAGAAGTTTTTCCTCCTGTTCAGATGGAACTTCCTGTGTTCCAGTTTGTGCCCGTTGCCCCTTGTCCTGTCACTGGGCACCACGGAGAAGAGTCTGGCCCCATCCTCTTGACATTCACCCTTTAGATATTGATAAGCGTTGATGAGATCCCCTCTCAGCCTTCTCTTCTCCAGGCTAACCAGCCCCAGCTCTCTCAGCCTTTCCTCATACCAGAGATGCTCCAGTCCCCTCATCATCCTCACAGCCCTCGGCTGGACTCTCCCCAGTAGTTCCCTGTCTGTCTTGAACTGGGGAGCCCAGACCTGGACACAGAACTCCAGATGTGGCCTCAGCAGGGCAGAGCAGAGGGGGAGGAGAACTGGCCTCGACCTGCTGGCCACGCTCTTCTCAATGCTCCCCAGGTACCATTGGCCTTCTTGGCCACGAGGGCACACTGCTGGTCATGGAGAGCTTGGTGTCCACCAGGACTCCCAGGTCCTTCTCCGCAGCGCTGCTTCCCAGCAGGTCACCCCCAACCTGCCCTGGTGCTGGGGTTATTCCTCCCTGGGTGCAGCAGAAGAGGCGACCAAATTGATCAGAGCTTCAGAGCTACATCCTCCACATGCGATGCCTTATCCTTCCCCATCCCCACAGTCCCCACAGTCCCAGCCTCAGCCAGCACTTTCCCATGAGCTGCTCCATCGGAGAGTGGCTCTCTCCCTGCCATTTGGCAAGCGTGAGGGCTTCCGTCCCATCGTGCTTAAAGAAGAGCTGCAGTGAACAAGACAACTTTTGTTGAAAAACCACTGACTCCTAAAGCCCCTGATTGAGCCAAGAGATGTCAGTTCAAGCACCAGCCTTCTCGGGGATGTCAATACAGCGGCATCACTCGAGTGCTGCCAAGAGAAGCACGCCGCGCTAATTAGCAAATCCCTTAAAAAGGGTTTGAAAAGGTTTCCAGGCAATGAGGGGGTGAAGAAAAGCACAGAGCAAGAACTGCGCCCATCACACCCACCCTGGGCAGCTTCCAGAAGTGCTCACCCCTGGCTGTCCTCTCTCTTTTGAGCAGGTGCTGAACCACTCTGATATCCGGCCCCAAAAATCCCACAGCACTTTTGTTCTCTGACCCTGAACAGCCTCATGTATGTAACGCTGCGTGCCAGAGTGTGCTCCTGAGCGAGGACCACGGGCAACACTGGGACCCAGCGAGTAGCCAGCAGCCAGAGCACACAGCCAGCGATTTGGTGGAGTGGGCTGTTTTGTGCTTCTCCTTCCCCAGAAGATACCTTCCACCCTTCCTCCAGGGTTCACCCAAGCAGAAATGATGTTTGTCATGTGCAGGATCCTCTGGGTAAAAAGGTAAATGCAAGATCAGGCTTTGCTGTCTCACATAACCGTGTGCCATCTCACTGTGATTCTCCCAGCACGAAGCTGAGACCATCGCTCCCAGCAAACAGTTTTTGAGACCAAAGAAAGCCTCAGACTGGGGCTGGCAACACAAAAAGGGACTCAAACACGGCGTTCGCAGCAAGAGGGGTCGGACACAACCCCATGAAGAAAATCACTGCAGAGCAGTCAGTTTACAGCCACGACAAGCTTCGGGTAAATCTAGACGCTTCCAGCTTGGACTCATTCTCTAGTTCTCCTGAGCTCTGCGTGGATTTTGCTGGGGAATGCAGGGGCGGAGAAACCATGTGAAACAATCCCGAGCACCCCGGGAGCGCTGCAGGTTTGCTCCAATTAGCATGGGAACAAACACCTTCCAGCCACACAGCTCTGCGGCAGCATGCCCCTCTCCTTTCAGATCTGCTCAGCTGCCAAGCGCTGCTGCCACGCTGAGAAACGCCTTGTTACCGACAGCAGATCGCTTCTGACGCAGGCTGACAGCATCAGGAGCAAACCGGAGAAAGGGCTGGAGCAAGGACTAGAGCTGGGAAGCGCAGCCAGGCTGTTCGCAGGGGGAAGAGGGGATGAAGAGATGGGATTCCCCATCTTTAGATGGGCACGGCAGCTTGGGGGTGCAGATGCTCACAAGGTTTGTGTATCCCCTCTCCTGGCTCAGCCCCAGCGCCCACCCGTGCCAGAGGCTGATGTGAGCTCAACAAACCACAAGAAACTTGGGCACAGAGGGTTGGGGAGACCTGATTCAAGGGCTAAAACTGAGATTAAGGGATGCCCAAAGGCAGGAGGATGTCCAAAATGGCTCTTCAGCCCCCTTGACGCCCCCAGCTGCCTGCACAGCTCTCCGGTGGCAGGGCTGGCCGCTCTGTCTGTGATGCTGAATGGTGGACAAGGGTCATTGATACCTTTGAAGCCCAGATAGGACAGCAGTGACGGGCTGTCCAGGGACTCGCTTGCTGGCCAGAGACCAGCTTCTTTGAGGACTTCTTTGAGCAGCCTGGGGACCACAAGGCTTTTCCCAAGGAGCACAAAACGGTGAGGGGCTGTACGTACCTAGCTTGGGCACCGGCTGCGTGTCCCAGAACTGGTAGCTCCTCTTGCTGGCTTCCTCCATGGTTTTGGCAGGGCCCTGACCTACAGAGAAGAGCTCGATGGCTTTTTGAATCTCTTGGATCCTCTCAGCGGGTAAAGAGTTCACCTGAGGGCAGAAAAGGAGGGTGGAAAGACAAAATGAGTAAGCTGAGCCACCAGGTCTGTATTTCAGCTCCTCATTAGGGGAACCAGGAGCTGACCCTGCCTCGGGGCGCTGCCAGGAAGGGGAGGGCAGGCAGGAGACTCCCTTCCCAACCTAGATCCGCTTGTAACCCTCTACAAGATGGACGAACCCTTTTACCAGCCACCCACCACATACCTAGACCTGGTTTCTAGGCACTCCTGGGTCAAAGGGATGGATGAACTGCCTTAAAATGCTTTAAGCTTCAGGAAAGCAGGGTGCTGCGAGCCCCCAAAGCTAACCTCCCTACCTCACCTTGGCTAACACCCATGCAGAGGCACCCTGGGGTGATCCACACCCAGCGTTTGGGTATTCTGCGGTGGCTTTTCTCTCACTGCTTCAGCCTCCTCCATCTAAGTTGGATCCATATCTGCAAACTGCAGCTTCCAGAGGAGTCCCTGGGCACTGCGGAGAGGCTGAGTCAAGATGAAGGACACTTTCCTCCCCCTCCCCATGCAGACCTTGGGCAAGGTGTGCAGCTCTGTGCTGAATTCCCAACCCCAGCTCCTCCCCGATTCCCGGTGAAGTTAGTTTGAAAGACTCAAATCCCCAATTTAATGCTCTGCACAGTCAGAAGGACAAAATATTAGAAATATTTGGATGGGAACTGGGCATTGGATAGAAAACAGCCTCTGGTGATGCGCAGATCTGTGTGCGTGTCCCCTGCCACAGGACCAGAGGGGATGAGAAGGCTGGGAGGGTGCTACCTCAGCAGGGATAAACCCTGCGTGTCCCACGCTCCTTCCCCAAGCACCGGCTGCTAGTCAGGATCAGGCAAAGCCAAGAAGAGTAAGACAGACCCTGCTCTGACCCAGCTGCTGTTCTTATGTAAATCAAGCAAAAATCAACAACATCAGATGTCGCCCAAAAAGCAGGAGAATGCCTTCATTGTGCTGCCCGTGGGCAGGAGAGGAAGCTGGCAGGTGGCAGAGTGGCGGTTCCCTGCCTGCAAGGAGGCAGCTGGTTTCTGGAAAGAACTCGGAGGCGCCAGTCTGACCCTTTCACCGCAGCGCAGGAACTGGCTGGGATATCCAGCCAAGGACCGCGTTTACCCTGGAGCACTCCACAAACACCTCCTGCAGCAACCAGGAATTCCCACGCATGGAGCCAGGCTGGGAAATTACTTTAAACCTGAAGTTTTTTGAGCAGCCGAGTGCCTAAAATCAGGACTGGGAGACTCTTTCCTTGCCCTAAACCATATCAGAGAGGTTTGGGACAGGGCTGGCTGTTGTGCAGGGCCACGAGTCTGGGAAGGGGTCGGTCACCTTCACCGCCTGGTCCTGAGCCTGGTCGGGCTGATCTCCTCCTTTCTCTTTCTTCCGTTTGGGTTTCTTTTTCTTCTTTTTGGCTCCGCTGTCATTTGCTGGACTCAAGCCACTAGGGAACAAAAGAAACATCATTGGAGCCCTGGGGTTTTCTTTTGGAGAACATTTACAGGGTTTCTGAAGCTCTCTAAAGAAAATCCAAGCTCCCTGCTCTAAGTCCAAGTCTCCAGGAGGGGGAATACAAGGTACATGGTGGGGGGGTACAGCCACGCGTCCTCCCCCTGGCATCCCTCCCAGCGGTGAGCTCCCAAAGGGGGACCAGCATCAACATCTTCCACCCCACGGGTTTCGTGAGCAGTGGGGAGCGAGCCTCGCACCACAGGTGACCACATCTTTGCCGACACATCACCCCACTAGGTCCCACGTGCCCAAATCCACCCCGCAGAGGGGCGATGATGCCCAGCTTAGGGCTTTTGCTCCTCTCTGAGCCCAAGGATGGACACAGGAGTGGCAAACACTGGTCCAGCCTTGGAGATAAGGCACAGAGGGGCCGGTGGCCAAGGACACAGTGCCAAATGTCCCCCCACCTGCAGAGGTGATGATTTAGGGAACGAGTGGCTGTTATATCGGAAAATTATTATATTGTTATGCTGGAGGTGGATAATTGAGACTGAGTGGCAAATCTCTTTGGGAGCACAGTGTGGGAAGCACCTGTGCCAGGACATCACTCCTCCTTCCAGGGATGCAGGGCAGCCCCGGACATCCAGATGATGATCACCCCAAAGCAGCCGCAGGCGTGAAACCCCCTAGCGAACCCAAACCCAGGAGAGGTGCCTGCTCCTGGCACAGCGCATGCGATCTCACCCCTGCTTGAGACACCCCCACGCAGGGCAGGTGACGTTACCGCTGCGGAGCTGGAGCACCCCAAGCCTCCCTGCCAACAGTCCCCAAAACAAGGTTACAGTCTCTGAGAGGGTCACGGCTCAGGTGGAAATTCAACCCCAGAGACAGATGGAGCGGGACCGAGCAGAGGAACGAGAGGGGAAGATGAGGGCACACCAGGCCAGGAGCACTTTGCCAGCTGCCGACACGCACAAGGGGTCTTCTGCAAAGCGAAGCGGGGGGACAGCACGCACGCCCCCAACATCGCTCAGCTCAGTCCTGCCCGCACTGATGGCGCAGAGTTTGTTTTGCAGTAAAACCGCAGCATCTTTCCTCTTCTGTTTTCACAAAAGGATGATAACCTGCATCTGGCTCGACAGGGAGAGGACAGAGCCATGGAAAATCCTGGGTGGGAGCTGCTCTTCACATCAAGTGGCACCTCCTGAGCACCTACAACAGCAAAGCCAGCTGCCAGCGGGCACTGTCATCCACACCAAAGGGGGTTTAGCTGGAAACCAGTACAAGCTCTGCGGGACTGGGTCTGGCCCATCTTTCCTGGGGACCCCCATCAGCCCAGACCCGATGGCACGTGTCCTGCTCCCTGGGACCTCGTCCCCTTCTTTCCCGAAATCTCAGCTCAGGGATCCAAGCCAGTATATATTTTTTTTTTTATTCTACAATATAGAGGCAGCTCCTTCCTTGCACCCCAAAATGACTGCCACTTTCACAGCAGGGACAACCGCACAGCTCTAATCTGCCCAGAGGCAGACGGTGAACCAAAGGCACCGGCCAGCCTGGAAACCCTCCGAGTGCCGCTTGATCCTGGACCGGCTTAATGTCTTTCCCAAACACAAGATAGTGGTGCAGAGGGTGGAGCAGGGAAAAGGAAAGAAGAAACACATTGGAAAATATGTTGGAGCAGCATCCAACTATTTATTTCAGCAAGGCCAGGAGAAGGACAGAGTCGGGAGGGGAACAAGGTTTAAAAAAAACTCCCTGGGCTGAGTAGCAAGTGAGTTTTGAAACCAGGGTAAAGTGGATAGAGAAATGTTTTTTAGAGGGATGAAGCCAGAAGGGCTGGGTGCGGGGATGCCTGTGGACAGCAAGGCCGCTGATGCTCACGGCACAGAAATCCAATGTGACAGGCAGCCGTCGCCCTGCGGAGCAGCGACGTCTGGTTTGCAGGACACGGAGCAGCTGAGCTGGGAAAGGCTTTCCTCTGGACAAAACCTGAACAGAAGCAGGGACTCTGCAGACGGCATTCACTGGGGAAAAAGATTCCTGTCTATCAGCAGAGCCCCATGTGAAACACCGGGAGACAGCAAGCGTTTGCTCACCGGCACAGGGAATGAGCAGTTTCTCGATGAGAAACCCCCCCCTCTTCTCCAGAAGCACTTTAAGCACTTGCAGCGGAGCAGAGAGGAGCAGCCATGGAGCCGCAGCTCTGCAGGGATCAGCATCCCACGGCACTGCTGAACTGTCCTTGGGAGGGGACATCTCACCTTTCCTCCCACCACTGGGAAAGGCCTTTACCTCCACCCGGGGAGATGCGAGCTCTGACATGACAGCAAAAGTAATTACAGCAAAGCGGTGCTGACACCGCTATTGATTTCGGTGACAAATGCACGATGGTTGGGTTGGTTTGTTTTTTTAAACTCCTTGCAAAGGAGCGCAGATGAGACCTGGTGGATCTCCAACCAGCTGGGATGGTCGCATCCAGGTCCTGGGATGAACCATGGAGCTGCAATAAATGCATCCAACTGACTTCTCACCGATTTTAACACCACAGACTGACAGGAGGGGGGGTTTGTGAACATGTCTGAGGGCAGATGCTGGAAACCGCCCCTTCCAAAGGAGACGGACACATTTTCCCTGGTCACCTCTGCGTTGGGATGCTACACGTGTCAGATGCGACAAACAAAATCCTCCCGGCCCCTGTGTATTCAGTTGGTGTCGCTTTGCTTCATAAATCAGAGCTGACAACTCCCAGCTTGCTGCTAATGAGTTCAGCCCAACCAATATCACTTCACCCCCATGCCAGGCTCGCAGGTGAAAGCGCTGAGAAAAATCCTCCCTGATTTATGAGCAAAGGCGTCGTGACCTGGAAGAAATCAGGGTGGCATGAAGTAGGATGAGGTTTTGCATTCCCAGGTGCTGTGGCGTGGGGAAAGGCCCTGCTCCAGCCGGGAAGTGAAAAACAACCCGACAGAGGAGTTGCCAGCAAAGGAAACATAGGAAAATGATGGAAAACCCAAAGGTTCATCTCACTACACCTAGGGAAGCAACAATTAAAGGTATTTTCTATTTTAAAGTCCACTTAGGAAAGCAAATATCTTTTTCTTTGTGCTTCAGTGTAGCTGCAGCCCCTTGGATGCTCCTCAAATTCACAACAACACCTCACCAGTGCCCTGGGATGAGCCACCACCATCCAACATCCCAGTTACCACAGCCGATGCGACCCATGAAGCTGGTTTCACCCCCCAGGAAGGGTTAACTGCCAGGACAGCTCCTGTCTGACAGCCCACGGCCTTCCCAGCTGCACTTACAGCTTTTTTCCTCCCATATCTCCCTTCCAGCCTGAGCTGCTTTGAGAGATAAAGCGGGTGGAGAAGGGCACGTTGGCTGCGCTATGCCAAACATCTTCCGATTACCCGCAGAATGGCAACGGTCCGTTTTCTGATGAAGGAAAACACTTTTCCCTTCTCCTGGGAAAGGCATCGCCGCCGTCATGGCCATTGCCTATTGCTGCAACCCCCCGTCCCCGCTACGGGACGGCTCCTCGAGGTCGAGGAACCCACGTTAACCACTGCACAGAAGATAATACCCATAACCTGAGTGATCTCAAAAATAGACTTTTGGAAACACCTAAATAAACCAGCTGGGCTTGTTCAAGACGAGACAGGCTCAGGCTGACTCCCCTCTACCAGCCCCTACGGAGGCTGGCAAACACCAGACACATCCAGTAACAAACTGGTGCTCAGCACCCACTTATTTATCACCTGGATCTGTGTGCACTCCTGCTGTATTCCCGGATATGAGAGCTTTATTTTTGCAAGGTGGAGGAGGAAAGCATGAGGGAGGACAAGTCCGGCTGCGGTTGGCTCCCCACGGCTTCCTCGGCTCCTGATGCCCAGTGGGAAACTCTGGGTTGGCACGGGGGGATTTTGACGGCAGAGGCTGGGAGTTACTTCCCGTAGTGTTCGCACTGCAGCGATCAAAGAGTGTTTTTCATTACATAAACCAAAATGCCACGCTCAGGCTCTCAGACCCTCTCACACCTACGACAGCAAATGGTACCAAACACTGCTAGTTCTGCCCCAAAACTCAAAGTGGAAATGCAGATTTGGACAAGGGCTTGTGCAGTTTGCAATTCCTCCACTGCACAGCCTTGCTTCTGAGTCTGAAAGGCGTTGGATGAGAAATAGTAGATCCCTGCTCCGTATTTAGGTGCTGCAAAATCCTTCTACCAAACCTGGGCCTAATCGGGTGCAGTACTTAGGCTGTAATCTCATTAGGGGCTGGAGTGATGAGGGAGGCTCTGCAGATGGCAGAGCACGGGTCCCCAAGCAGAGCGTGCCATTACTGTGCTCCACAGAACACCTAAAACTAAATTCTGCATGTTAGAGCACAGCAGTTGTCCCAGAAACATCCTCGCATGGTCTAAGTGCAGGCAGGGATTGCCAAACCAGGCAGCTGCCTGCTCTCCCACCAAGAAAGCCCCTTTGCTTTCCCCACACCCCATTCAGCAAGAACCCAGTTCGTGCCGCAAGACCGTCCCCGAACTTCTCCCACCCAAAACCACTTCCCCAGGTGGTTTTGCCAACAGCAGAGCTGGTTCACAGGGCTGGGACACTCAAATCCTTGGTCTCACTGCTGCCGCTTGCTGCCTGTGAACCGACAAACCCCACCGAGCCCACAGCAGCTCCGGGGAGCGGAGCCTGGGCCAGTGCCCCTGCGCTGCCGGTGCCTTTTACCTACATGGGAATAAACCCTCCACAGACACTGGAGACACGGCAGAAGCCTTCTCTGCACAAAGGAAAGTGTGACAAAGACAAAAGTGAGATTTTTTTTTTTTCTTTGGGAAATTAACTTGGACAGCCACAGCGGAGAGCAGTGCAGCCACTTCCCAGTGCTGACACGGGACCGAGGCAGAGGAAACTCAATTCCTCTTTCCTGTCCTTAAAAGGAAAGGAAGTATTGCTGTTGCTAAGTAATATTTTTACGTTTTAAATCTCAGAGCCAAGATCCAGTGACTCTCAACACGAACTGGGCAGAGGCAGGACTCCGAGCGTTGCTCTGCAAACCCCAGCAGTTCAAAGCACGAAAATCAATGGAACCGACACGCATCAAGGAAGAAAACCACCGCCTTTCCTACTGCTTGGTCTTTTCTCTCCTAGGTGGAACCCCAGGAGGTTTTGAGGGGACAAGAGATTTGCCAGAGAGCTCCAAAGCCTCCCTGGCATGCACTTGTTATCGCTGTGCCCATCAGTCAGGTTTTTAACATTATTTCCCCAGTGATCCGAACTCTCTAAGCATATTTGTTACAGGACATTTCCCAGGCTGCCCGGTTAGCTTGTTGCACTTCGATGCTCACCCTAGCTGGGGCAGGTAACAGCATTTTAACTCCTCGGGGTTGCAGGAGATGCGATGCCCACGTTAGGATATGAAGAGGGCTGAAGAACACCCCTTTTCCTGGCAAAGGGCAGGCTGAACTGCTAGGCTAGGAAATAATGGTGATTAAGCACCATGTCTCCTCTCTGCTTGCCTCTGGTTTCCACAAACCTAATCATGTCAGAGGGAAAGAAAAGAAAAATCTCCCCAAGCACAGCTAAACCTATTAAACTGAGACACAGTGCCACACCTAGGAGGCAAATAAAATATAGATGGGCATCTGTGCTGTCATAAAAAAAAGCTTCTGTGATATTTCTTATGTGACCTTTTATTCACTTTGATTACCAGACAGGCAGGATTGCCTATGGAAAGCTGCCGATGGAGGGAGAAGAGCTCTTCAAGCCAACGGTCTCTGTGTCGCAGGGCTGGGAAAGCAGCTGCTGGGGCATTGGGCGAGCGGAAAGGAGCCCAGTGAGGCTCAGGCGTGCGAAGCACAAGGTGCAAAACCTCAGGAAACCTCTAGAAACACGTGATGTTCCCATGCCCTGCTGCACGCAAAGCCAGCAGGAATGAGAACGAAGCCTCTCCTGCAAACCACAGGCATGGCAAGGCAGCTCTGCACCTCATTAATTAAGGCAGTGAGCAACACGGGTACTATGTTAGTGATTTTTAGATCTTTCCTACCTAGATAAGGACCTGCCTCGCCACATGCGATCACTTCCAGCCTAATTGTTGCTATTTCACCATTTCGTGCCTCTGGATGCCCCACGAGCCACAAAACGACGTCGGCTGAGCTTTGCAAAACCCTGGGTTGTGTTTAGGGTAATGAGGGGACAGGTGTGCAGAAGCCTGGGCTTCTTCCAGGGCACAGTGATGGCCATGGGAGGCCACAGAGGCTCCGGGATAACATGTCCAACCAAACCACCACCACCCTGGCTGCCATCACAGTGCCAGAGATGCCAGGAGGGGGACAGGGCTTGTGCTGGATGACAAGGAGAATGTGGGGAGACACACCCTAAAGCAAGGACAAGAAAAGCTGCGAATTGGGCTCATTTCTGCTAAAAAGAAGAAGAAAAAAAAAAAGCACGCGCGGCTCCTTTCTGGCTGCCCCGCAGACACCCCGCACGCCGTCACCCATCCACGCCACGGACGGGCCCGGTCCTGCTTAGCTTCAGAACACGCTCCCACAACAGGCGTGACTGGGAAGCAGCGGGCCCGTCCCCCCCCGCCAGATTGACGGGCAGCTTGACCAATCGCAGCGCGGGACGCTGCCTGACGGCCAATCAGCGCGCCCGTGGGGCGGGGCACCGCTCACTTCCCGGCCGCTGCCCTCCTCAATGGGCCCGGCCGCCGCCTCGGCAGACGGTCCCGGCCGCCGCTCACCCCCGGTTGGAGCCGTGCTCTGCCTCGTTCTCGCAGTCGCTGCAGTGATCGTGGTCGTTCTCGTCCGCCGAGAGCCGCGGAGGCCTCGCCGGTGGCCGCCTCGCTGCTGTCTCACTGTCGTCCGCCATCTTGAAACGGGGCCTCGGCGCCTGCCGCACCCCCGTAACAAAGCGCGCGGCGATTGGGCGGTGGGCCGTGGTGCATGCCGGGACCGGTAGTCTGCGCGGGCATGCGGTGGCCGGGCTGCGCCGGGGCCGGTACTACAGTTCCCGTCGGCCTGTGGGGGCGTCCCGGGGCAGTCCTCCGGAGCGGGAGGGCTCTTTCACATCGGGGCAGCCGTGCAGGGCTACCTGCTGTGGCGGGAGAACCGCAACCCGTCCTCTCCGTCACCCGTTCCTTTACGAGGCCGCCGTGCCCGCGCCCTCGCCCTCTTCCTGCTCGAGGGGGCGGGCCGAGCCCAATGAGGGCGGCACCGATTGGCTGAGAGAGGGACCCCTCTTCCCACCAGCCAATAGGCGGGTGGGACACTGTGCCGCGTGTGAAGCCGGGCAGAGGGTGAGTGGGTGAGGGCGCCGTGAGGGGACCCGCTCCGGCCCTCGCACCGCGCGGGCGGCGGTCAGGCCAGGCCCGGCCCGGCCCGGTGTGGGCGGCCCCTCCGGTTCCTCCGGGGCCTGGCTGAGCCTGCTCCGCTCCCTGGCCAGCCCTCCCTCCTTCGGGGCGGCTGGGCCTGACCTGCCCGGCCTGACCCCCCGTCCGTGTCACAGGCCCCGGGCAGGAGCCATGGCGGCGCCCCGGGCTTGGGGAGGCCGCGGGGGATGGCCACGGCCACGGGGCCGGGCTCGGCACCACCGGGCAAGCGCCGTTTTGCGGTCAGGGCCCCTGTCTGGTGAAAACTGTTACCACGTGGGGCTCGTACGGTACCAGCCGAAAAGCCCGGGGGTGGTTCACGGGGGTGGTTGTGATGGCGGCATTTTCCCCACCAAGGTAGCGGTGTATTTTATGGGTTTTTTCCTTTCAGTTGCAGTTCCCTCAAGCCAAACACCAGGTCTGTCAGTGCGCTAGCCAGAGCCGAGGACAGGAGCAGGAGGAGGGCTGGGCGTAGTCCAGCGCCGGAGGAAGCGTTTTGGCTCTGTCCTCTAACCTCCTTGGCGTGCCAGCCAGGTAGCTTGAGGCGGGCGACTTGCACCCTGCTTAAACACCAGAGGAATCGGAGAACGGGATATTTGGGCACCTCAGTCTTCAAAAGCTGCTTCCTCGAGTCTTTGGGTTGCATCTCCCAGGGCATCGTTCCTTGCAGCAGGAATAACTCACCGAGTTTTCCAGTCTGACTAGCCTCTGTGTCTCGCATTTCAGCTTTCCCCACATTTGATTTAGTTGGCGCAGGCCAAATACACCCAAAAATCGTTGTATTTTGGGGAAAACTGGTTCTGGCTCCTGCCTGTAACATCTGCAGAAACAGGCTGGCCTCTCTACCCTTGTGTACCGTTCAAACCCAAGCTCGTTAAATATTTATACCTTGTACCGTGGATCTTATATCTGTACAGGCCCTGTGACAGTGCAAGTGTTTTCAAACCTCACTTGGCCGTGGTTTCTAGACGAACCCTTCCAAGTGCTCTTTTACCCCTGCAGTAACTCTTGCAGCAGCCGCCTGCCTGCGGAGGTATGTAACGGAGGGACAGAAATAGCAGGTTTTCTTGGGACCGAGTCCCAGCTGAGGCTGGAGGCCAGAGCGTTGGGGTTACTGCAGTTAAAACCCTGTATTTGCTCTACATGGGCAGGAGAGGTTTTAATGTATTTTTAAAAAACATGCGAGTGGAGCCTCCGCCCCTGCAAGGGGGTTTGATTCTCCTCGTGCAGCGTTAGCCCTTGTAGGCTGTTGCAGAGGGCACATAAAACCCTGCTAGGGAGGGCTGGATTTTTAACCTGCTGCAATAAACAAACAGCCCCTCTGTCGTGCCGAGCCCACCATAGTGCCGGGAAAGGCTCCCTGTGGGGACCGCGTACTCGCTTGGCAACAAAGCTTGAGATTTACGTCAGCCTCCCGCAAAGCACTGCTGTTTATTATAAGTGCCCTTTCTGATTCCCTTTGAATTCCCCCTCGTTGTTGCTCGAGTTAACCCCATCTGTTCGCCTGGTGTCTTGGAAGGGAAAAGAGCACATGGTGCTGCTGCAGGCTGGCGTCGGCTCTCGGCAGCCACGAAGCGAAGGACGCTGCTGGCAGGTGCTGCCGGCTTTTGCTCTAACTCCTGGTTCCTCCCGCTGCTGAATTGCCTCCAGCTGCCTCAGGACTTATCCACCCCCTTTCTCACTCCCAGACCGTGGGTGTAGGTCCTGTTTGTAGGACTGAGTTATGATAAAAGTGTTTGGGAGTTTTTTTCCTAGCAAAAAGGGACACAGTGCTGTGTTTTCATCCATCTTCAGCTGCTCTGCAGGCCCGTGTTCCTGACTGCTGCCCTTGGGCGCAAATCAGCGTGATCGCTGTTTGTGAGGGACAGTGCCAGCAGTGGGTACCCGGTTTCTGTATGTGCAGGGATTTTTGGGGCTGGTGGCCGTGGTGTCTGGAGGGAGGTGTGATGCCAGAACCAAGTTAGGCAGAGTGACGGTTATCGAGATTGTTGGGTTTTGGGGTGCGTGGCTCACCAGGAGAGGCGGCGGGAGCTGGGCCTCCCTTTGGGCAAGCGGAAGCTGAGGGGTGTCTACCAGCAGCCTGTGGCTCCTGGCTGAAAATGATGGAACCAGTTTCTTCTCCAATGCAAGCAGCAACAGCCACGAGCTGAGACCTGGGAGGTTCAGGCTCCTCGTCCATGTGGGTGGCATTACGCTAGACAAGGTGACAGCAAAGTTGGAAGCTCTGTCCTCAGGGAATTGCAGGACTTGGCTGCACAAAGGTCCTTGGCTGGGGCCAGCGTCGGGGGCTGGAGAGGGGCTGCTGGGGTCTGTTCCTCGCACTACCTCAGGTCCTGCGGGGCTCATGCTTTCCCAGCGTGCTGTGGCTGTTGCCTTTTTGGGGATGCAGGTACCACTTTGCTCACAGGAGTCCCCACTCCTGTCCAGAGTTGCCTCTGCATCGCTGGGCCTTTTGGTGAACGGGTGCAAGCGGGATTTAGAGGGCTGTGGGTTTTGGATTGAGTGGGGAGAGATCTCTGTGCAGAAACCGTGAGAGAAGTTGTCTGCTCCAGCTCAGCTGGGGGGTTACCGGTGCCCTCGCAGCCTCAGGGCCGTTGGCAAACACGGACACTGCGTTTAGTGCCGTGTTCGCAAGCCAACAGACACAAGTTTGCTGCTCAGAGCCATGATTTCTTGTGTTCATTGGGCTGCCGATGACTGCACTGGCTTCCATGTAACATGGGAATGGGATTTACTTACTGGCTTGCGTGCTTTGCGATTATGTCAGAGACAGCTTGTCTCCTCTTATGCCCCGCTGCAGAGATCAAGCAGGGCTTTCCATCTCAGTCCTCACGTTTCTCTGTCCGGGCTGAGATGTCTGAATTCTTCCCCTTTGTCACTGATCCTGGGTCACCTGTGACAACCCTGCCCGAAATGTCCTCTGCTTTAGGGTGCTGGAGGTGAGGCTGTGGCTTGATGGGTGCAGATGCTTAAGGGGAGCGAGTTGCATGGAGCTGCAGGTAACCTGGCTGGCTTGAGTTGCACATCCAGAGTTAGCAGGGTCCAGGGAAGCCTTGTTTAACCTGGTGCTGTTCTTCAACCTGTAAAACAGGGCTACCCAGCTCAGAGGGGTGCCAAAATTGTGCTAATGTCTCAGTGACGCCCTGAGAACTTATGAAAATGAGCTTTGAATGAAGTTGCCTGTTTGGGATAAATGTTTTGATGTGCGCAGCAGGAACAAAACAGCCCCGTCCTGGCGTGTTTTCAAGCTCTTTTCTTTCCATTTCAGAGCACGATGTTCCTGGTCGGACTCTCGGGTGGAATTGCGTCGGGGAAGAGCACGGTGGTGGCCCTACTCCGGGAACTGGGCTGTGCCGTGATTGATGCCGATGTTATTGCCAGAGAGGGTGAGTTTTGCATAGTTGATCTTTCTCCCTGAGCTTCCCCTGACAACTGGGATTGATGTGGGGAAGCGCAGACGGCAGAGGGTGCTCTGGGTACATTAGATAAGTGTTTCCCTCCCATGTCGGTGAGGCTGCGTGGAGCAGCTGTCTCAGGGGGATTGGAACTAGGATATATTTTTAATAAAGAAAAAAAAAATCTTGTTCTAATAACAAACACTGTGGGGAGATCTTGCCCTGAGTTTCCCTCTCCTGGAGTGCAATGCTTCCCAGCTTTGAAAATCGACTTGTGGCAAAACAAATGCCCTTCTCTGTAAAGCGGGTTCTTTTGGCTGAGCTGATGTCCCCCCTCAGCACCAGCACACCCATCCTGTAACGCGTTCGGTGGGATCGTTAACATGCTGAAAGAGAATTTCCCTCTGTGCTGGATGGTGTTTGGTTGTAAATACTGAGAGATTGGTCCACAAAATTACCTGTGCCTTAATGCACTAAAAAAAAAAAAAGGTTCCAAATATCCCAGATCAGAGGGAATTTGATCTGCCTCTCGCTGCTCCAGAAATGTGCTGTCCTGGCTACAGAAAAGACCCAGAAATCCACATCTGTTGCCTCAGCAGTACTGGAGCAGATGCTGCTCTCCCCAGTTACCGGTGCGATGCGGGGCGAGATGTTAATCCCTCTGTACCACCGGGATAACGAGGAGAGCAGCACTCGCTCCAGGAAGAGCTGCTGATTTTGTATGCGGAAGGTTTTGGGTCTGCAGCTGAGCGGTGGTGCAGGCTGTGTCATTTTGAAGTGCCTGCGCTTTTCTATTTGGTGAAGAACTTACCGTGTAGCCGCTCAAAGCTGTGATACTCTTAAAATTTTATTGCACTGTAATTCTCCTCGAGGCGTGGAAAATTTGCTGGAGGTGCTAAAAGCCCTCGGAGATGATAGGAAAACACTACAGATACTTGGTGTCGGTTTTCTACCAATCACTTCATTTTTCTCCAATTCCTTTTTTATATGTGTTTATTTACTATATGGATTTCACCCATCCTGAAACTGCCTTGATGCGAAATTCCACAGGAGAAAGAAATTGGTCTTAAAGACTTTTATTAGGTTGGCCTGAGGTTACAACCTGTGGCAATATACCTGGATTTTGGAGAGAAAATTATATACGGTCTGTCATGCTCTGTGGTTAGCCTCAGCTTGATCTTAATTATGGTTTTATTACTGCATCCTTTTTGTCAGTGATTTTTTTGGTGGCTTTGAAATTATATGTCCATGTAATGTCAGAGTCCCTGTGAATACCTGTTGGGAATTGATCTTTTGGAAGGTTTCTGTGTTTGTTCTCCTGAAGAATTTGGTGACTGAGGTGAAAGACAGTAAAAAAAACCCCCCACCTTAGCAGAAGCCAGAGCCAACGTGTAGCAGCCAGGCTGTGTTCACCCAGTGCTGAAGTTTTCAGCTAAAATAAACCTGATGCTGGTCCCTGTCTCTTTAGGATCTGCCTGCTCAACTCCTCGCCCTGCAGGCAACGGGAATCGGCTCAGCCCTGTCCGTCCCTGTAGCCGTCAGCGAGTCCTCCCGCCCACCTTGCTGACTTCTAACCCCGAGCAGCAGCACGCGCAAGGGAGGGTTGTGGTGCTGAATTAATGTTTGCAGGATGCTTCGATCTCTCGGGTGTCAGCCCTCAAAGGGACCTTGGGCTGAGAAGGGGTTGTGGGTTTTTTTGCAGATGCTTTCCCGCAGCACCGATGCCAGGTGTCTGCCGGGCTGCAGCGCTGAGCCACGCCGGGCTCTGTTCAGCATGTGCTGGCAGGCAGATGTGCTGCCCGCTGAGGAGAATAAGCTCGGTTATTTAATGAATAAAACTCATTTGAGGCCGATCGCTGATGCAAACACTGAATGTGCTGTAGAACTGGCTCTAACCTCCGGCTGTTTAATGTTATCAGTGGTGCAGCCCCACTTCGAGGCCTATCGGCGGATAGTGCATTACTTTGGCAGCGAGATCCTCTTGGAGAACGGCGAAATAAATCGTGAGGCTCTAGGAAACATTATCTTCTCCCACCCAGAGAAACGGCAGCTGCTGAACTCCATCACCCACCCGGAGATCCAGAAGGAGATGCTGAAGCAGATCTTGAAGTACTTTGTGCTAGGTAAGAGGCCATGTCCCGGCACACCAGGACTCGTGCTTGGGCAGGAGCTGTCCCCGCTTGCTCTGCCTTTGGTTTTAAAGCGGGGAGAGGGACGAAGGAGAAAGGGAACTGACATTGAGTGATGGCCTTTGTGCTCTGCCACCGGTGGCCTTTTGCGTTGGCGTTTGGAGGATTCATTCCTGCCTTTCACTGCTGCCCTTCACCACCACCTTCTATGGTTTAAAGTACATCTGTAGGGGCTGAGAAAAGCATTGTGAGGCCTCTTCTGAGATTACTTGCTGGATAATGTCATACCTTCCGAAACGGCCAAATATTCTTCCCTGCCCCCAACCTCCCCGGTTTTCAATGAAAGCTGTGGAGCCCTTTTAGTCTCGATAAGGTGAGAAATGGGCTGACAGCTGTGGTTTCCAAAGTCCCGCTTTTTCCCCTGATAAATATAACAAATACAGCTGTCAAACTCGGTCTAATCAAATGCCAGATAAGATCACCAGCTGTTTTGGAGGTCTCCGTGTAGACAGAAGGATGTCTTAATAGAGTCAGTCTGGTTTTGCGGAGCTTATCAAAGCTGAGCCCTGTGACAGCTGAATAGGCCTGTGCTGGGGTGCCGCGAGGGCCGTGCTCTGCTGCGGGGCGAGGAGGAGGAAGCACAAAGGAAGCAACAGGCAGGAAAGCCAGGAGCTAGAGATGGAGTCTTGAACCCGGGGCTGCAGGCTGGGGAGGCGGATGCTGTCCCGCCCCTCGGCGAGAGCACTGTGTGTCTTCAGCAGGCTGCTTTGTCCTCATTAGTCAGGTTTTAATGATTTGAGATAGCTGGATGTTGTCTCTAAGGATCGCTGTGTAAGGAAAGCTCTTATCGATCAAACCGTAGGGCAGTGAGAAGTCTCTCTGGGCGGAGATGCTGGTAAAATGGTGGCTCGTTGGATGATGATGTCTTTGTCAAGGTTTTTATTGCTGTGGCCAGGTCAGTTAGGGGGGCTAGGTTATAAAGAGGGGACACCAGTAAAACTGGAGATGTCCCCGTGGCTGGGACACACACCGGGGAGTGAGGTCCTGACATGCAGCTTTCCCCTACCCTCGCCCACTCCCACCAGCCTCAGCGGGGCTCACCCCCGTCCCCAAATGCTGCCGTCTGCCAGGGGAGTTGGCGTTTGCGAAGGGCAGAGGCACGTGGGGTGGGCTGCAGCGTCTGGGAGGACGGCAGCTGGCTGTTACGAGCTCTCCTCTGCTGGCCGCTCCGCGTGGTGACGGCAGTTTTAAACCAAACTTGGCCGGTTTTGGTGAGGTCTCAGGCCCTGGGGCTGTGCCTGGAAGCACCCCTACATTTCAGTGTCACAACTGTGAGAGGTCTGCAAGGATTTCCTTGCTCCCCTTGGAAAAATGGAACTGTTTAGCCAAAGCTTTCCAAAAAGGGAAGAAAACTGAGCTGGGAAACACCGGCTGAAATGACTGCAGCCTGGCGAAGTCTTGGACGTGTGAAAGAGAGAAGAGCAAATTCTGCTGTGGGCACTGCTCCCCCAGAGAGGCCAGCAACAACGGCGTGACTGCCGCTTTTGCCAGCCAGGCACAGGCGCTTTCATTTGAGCTTCTCCTTTCAGCTCCTCATTATATTTCTCCAGCTTCACCTTTGGTCTGAGATCATCCAGGTTAGGGTTTGTTTTTTGGGTTGGGGTTTTTTTTATTATTTTGTTGGGGTTTTTTCCTCTGGAAACTCAGAACGAAACCGTTTCTTCCTTCCAAGAGGGAGGAGGGCAAGCAGGCTCTGCTCTCGGCTGTAATTGTGGAGCTGTAGAGCTCTCCCGCTTGTTTTGCTGGAGCAGCCATGGCCGCAGTGCGTGTGCAGCACGAGGGATTTGGGAATCCAGGTAACACTGTCCCTTTTCTTGAGGGGGGTGTTGTCATTTTTGCAGGCTACCGCTACGTGATCCTTGACATCCCTCTGCTCTTTGAGACCAACAGATTGACCAAGTTTATGAAATACACGGTCTTGGTTTATTGGTAAGTGCCACGTGAACCACGAGGACTGGGATGCTGCTGCCTCTCTTGGAGCCTGGAGGGGACTGTCACGTCCCTCCTGCTCCAGTGAGGATTTAGCTTCGGCCTTGGTAATGCCTTTTGGTAATGCTGCCTCTTTTCTATAGGTGTGAGAAGCGATACTTTCCTTTATCCTAGCGTAGGAGGGGCTTTTTACTGGGGTTTTCCTGAAACCTGGCGCTATCCTAGAGGGGAAATCTCTGTCTTTGGGCCTTCCACAGCCTGTGTTCCCTGTGCTGGGGCAGGGTTTGGGTTGCTGCCCCAGTGTTACGGGCTGTGGGAATGCCGAAAACACACACCGGGGTCAGCCTGGGCAGCGCCGCAGGTGCTGGCACCACCAATCTGGGTGCAGGATGCTTGCGCTGGATCTGAAACAAAGCGGGGAGCATCTCTCCCCCATGCTTTACCCCGGCTTTTCCCCCTTGTGCCGAGGAAGTGAGGCGAACCCCCTCACCCCTCCCGCACCCCCATCTCAGTGCCACCCTCCCATCCTGGCAGTGACCCGCCAACGCAGCGCTCTCGGCTGATGAAGAGGAACGGGCTGTCCCAGGCGGAGGCCAAAGCTCGCATCGCTTCCCAGCTGCCACTGGACAAGAAGCGCAAATTAGCGACTCACATCATCGACAACTCCAGGGACTGGGAGAGCACGCGTCGGCAGGTCCTGCGGCTGCACGCCCGCCTGGAGGATTCCCTGGATTTCCTCTGGGTACGGCTGGCAGCGGGCACGGTTGTAGCCGGGCTTGGAGGGTTGGTGTACCTCCTCCTCCGGCATTTCATCTCTTAATTCACCTTTTCTTTTTGTCATGGAAGAGGCCTGAATTTCCAGGTTTGAAAAGGGCAGTGAAAGGCCACCTCTTCTAATGAGCTTTGCCAGCTGAATGCAGACAGTGGGATGAGGCGTCTCCTTGCAGACTTCCCAAGGTGAACGTAGGGGTTTGGTTTTTTCCCAGCACCGTCTCCCCTCTCCTTTCTCCCTGCTCAAGTTCTTACCCACCAGCTGGGTCTGTGGGATGGGACTGCTCCCCTTGTGTGGCTGCAGCCCGTGGAGGGGACGAGGTCCTCGCTGTCCCCCCGTGGGTCTGTACGGTGGGACTCCAGGGAATTTAGGCACTTTAATGTCTTCCAGGACAATCTCTTTGCTGGGGGAGTAGGTGGCCTCTCAGGTCCTGTTTCTGCTAGCAGGTGTTCCCTCCTAGCTCGCAGCCTCAGCTAATCTGAATTTAGACATGAGATTTCCCCTTCTTTCACGTCAGTTTAATGGAAACGCGTTAAATCTGCCTGGGGGAGGACAGGCAGCACCTCATTTTGCATGTGTTAGGCGCTCAGCTTGCTGCTCGCCCTCCCTCCTGCCCTCTATTTCTGCGATCATCGCTTGTGGGTCACCCTTGGCTTTGGATCTGGGGCTCTGATACATCCCCGGAGCAGCCTGAGACCTCAGACCTGCCTCGCCAAAACTCATTTACTGCTGTTTGAGTGTTCCTTCAGCGGCAGTTTCCCCATGGGAGAGCACGAGTCCGGGCGAAGCGGGTGCTGGCTCTTTACGTTCTTTTTAATAAAGTGCTAAACAGCAGCCGGCTCCCCGCTGCTCTGCAACCTACGGCTGGCGAGCGCTGCTCTTTCCTGGCCCGCTCCCAGGTCGTTCCTATGCCGGGGCACGGCTGCGCTCTGTAAAGTTCACTGCACGCAAGCAGAGCTGACGAGCGTGTTCGTGCTTTTTCCTCAGTACACATCCCTGAACCGGTCCCAGGGAGCTTCTTGGAGCGTCGGCCCCTGCCGTGACCTCACTGCAGGGGGCCCTGTGGCTTTGGGTGGGCTCCGGCCACCCCACGGTGCGGGTCTGGCTTCCCAGGATGCGATCCTAGGGCTCGCTGTGGTTGTCTGTGGTCAGTGCTTTTCCCTTGGGGCAGTCCTGTCCTGCTGCTGTCCCCTGTCCTGGTGTTTTGAGAAAAGAGGCGTTGCCAGCCCCTGTGCATGGTGGTCCCCGGGGTCCTCCGGCATACCTGGGCTCCGACCCACCCTCCTGCCTGTGGTTGCTGGCGCAGCGGGCAGGGATGCAGCAGAGCGAGGGGGTGTCCTCGCTGTCGCCAGTGCTAGCCGAGCACCCTTCCCACCCCCTGCACCCTCTTCTGAGCCCAGCCGTGCACCCAGGGGTCCCACATCTCGCTCACCTGGGGAGACTCGGTGGTCCCTGTGCCCCAGGAGAGCATCCCCGAGCTGGGGCATGTGCCCTGGGTACCCCAACTTTTCAGGCTGTGCTGCGGGGGGGGAGCCATGCGCCAAGTGATAACCCTCCACCGGTCCCCTCCCCTGCTTTTTAATGCTCCCTTGATTGCGGTGGTGATGCCGGGAGTCCCTCGCAGCCAGCCATAAATCAGGGCTGGAGCAGGACGGTCTCAGCCCGAGATAAGCTCTGATTGCCTTCCTCCCTCCTGGCTCGCCGCCTCTGCGATAAATGGGGCTGCGATGAGGCCGGGGGGGGAGAAGGAGAAAGCGAGACGGGCACCGTAATCGCATTTGGCGCTTCGCTCCTGCCCTGCTGACGTTTGCCAGCCGCTAACGAGTTTAGCGGGGCCGAGGGAGCGAGCACTTTCAGGGGGCCGGCGAGGCACCAGGCTCCCCACAGTGTGGCTGGGGCTGGTGTGGTGGGGGGGGGGGGCCTGGTTTGGGGGGGCCTGGTGCCCTGGGCTGAGCCGGGGCTTGAGCCCCCAGGGTGGGCTGAGTGCCTGGGCACTGGCACCCACCAGAAAGGGCTCCTAAGTCTGGGGCTTGGCCACCGAGTCCCTCCAGTGGGTGCTGGCATCCCTCCCATGGGTGCTGATGACGCTCCTGTGGGTGCTGATGTCCCTCCCGTGGGTGCCACGTGGTACCCAGCCCTGGCAGCTCCAGCCCCACCTGGGTCCCACTCCTGGCCACCCCCCAGCCAAACCCCCTCAGGAACAAGCTGGCCGGACACCCTGCGTCCGCAGCGGTGGCCGCATGGCTCAGCCTGCAGCCGTCCCCCACCGGTGACAGCTCCGTGGGCTGCTGGGTGGCATCGACAGCTCAATCGATGGCTGTGGAGGGGGCCTGAAGGGCAGCGCATATCCAACCGGGGGGGGAAGGGACACCCTGGCCGAGACCCCCGCGCTCGTGACACAGATGCTGCTTCCGCGTGGGCTGCCACGTCCTGCGGGTGCCGGCGCAGGCCCAGGGGTGCTGCGCCGCGTTCCCCAGCGCCGGCACGTGTACCCCCCTTCCCCGGCCCTGCACGCTGAGGCCGCCCCAGCTCGCTGCGCCTCCTGCCATCGATCGGGCGGTGTCTGGAGCAGCCGCTCGCCGCGGCCCATCCGTCTCCGCGCCGGGGGCTGTTTGAGCAGGGAGCCCGGCCCCACGCCGTGCGCAAGCCAAATATTTAACTGCTGCAAATTGGCGGTTGGATCAATCACGCTGCGGCTGTCGGGGGCTCGTGATAAACGGCCATCCCTCCCGCTGCACCCCCTTCCCCAGAGCACCCCTTTCCTGGGGCGCTCCCTCCCCAGCACCCATCAGGGGGCACCCGCTGGGCAGGTGAGGGGCTGTGCAGACATCCTGGAGCTGGCAGGTGTCCCCCCCACGGGGCTGTGGGACAGGGTGACGTCCCCCAGTGGGGATGGTCCCCAAGCGTGGGCTGGGTGGACGCCCTGGGGGACAGGCGGGACGGGCTGAGTGTGGTGTCACTGCGTGGCACCAGCATCACAGGTGTCACCGTCCCTGCGTGGTCCCCGGGGTGTGGCACGGTGTCGCTGTCACTGCAGGTCCCCAGGGGCGTCACGCAGTGTCACCGTGGCCGCACTGTCCCACTCGTGTCACACGTCGCTCTGTGTAGCCCTGCGGTGTTGCACAGCGTCGCTGTTGCTCCCTGGGGTGTCACATGGTGTCACTGTCACTGCGCAGTGCGCAGGGTGTCACTGTCACCGCGGGGCCGCCGGCTGCCACGCAGTGTCACTGCAGCTCCCGTGGGTTGTCACACGGAGTCACCGTCAGTGCCTGGTGCATAGGATGTCACATAGTGCTATGTCACTGCATGGCCCACGGGGTGTCACCCAGTGTCACCGTCACTGCCGTCCCACAGTGTATCACCCAGTGCCGCTGTCACTGCGTGGCCCACCGGGTGTCACCCAGTGTCACCGTCACTGCCATCACACAGTGTATCACCCAGTGCCGCTGTCACTGTGTGGCCCACCGGGTGTCACCCAGTGTCACCGTCACTGTGCAGGATACCCCCCAGCACCACCCCCTGCACATCCTGTGGGCTGTCACCCGCTGTCACTGCGCACCCCTGGCTGTGTCACACCCTGTCCCCACTGGCGTGGGGCACCCTGGGGACAGCACAGTGGGTCCCAGCAGCCCAAGTCCCCATGGGGGGGGACACACGTCCCCGAGCCCGTCCCCACGGCCGGATTCCGCTGCCAGGCGAGCGGCCCTTTCCCATCACTCACCAGCCAGCCCCGTCAGCCAGGATCTAATTAATTAGCGGTGTTGGCAGCCCTTAATTGCCGCGCGGCGGGAGGGTGAGGGTGGCGGGCCCCCGCCGCGGCCGTAATGAGAGGCAGCGTGACGGGGATGGGGACAGGGGATGCAGGGGGGATGGCCCACCTTGTCCCCCCTGCTGCCAGCTGGGGTCCCCCATTGCACCGGGGCCGGTGCCCGGCATTGGGCTGGGGTGTGCTGGCATGTCGCCGTCCCCGGGGCCAGCAAACCCAGCTGGCCAGCTAGCCAATCAGCCCACCACTAGCCAGCCAGCAAGCCCCCTGGATCAACTGGCCAGGCAATCAGCCAGGTGGCCAACTGGCCAGCTAGCCACCCAGCCAACCGGCCCGTTGGTCAACTGGCCAGTCAAATAGCCAGCCAGCCAGCCAGCTAGCTTGTTGGTCATCTGGCCAGCCAACCAGCCAGGTGGCCAACTGGCCACCCAGCCAACCAGCCTGTTGGCCAACTGGCCACCCAGCCAACCAGCCTGTTGGTCAACTGGCCACCCAGCCAACCAGCCACCCAATCAGCC
Organism: Grus americana; assembly: GCF_028858705.1. Taxonomy (NCBI): domain Eukaryota; kingdom Metazoa; phylum Chordata; class Aves; order Gruiformes; family Gruidae; genus Grus; species Grus americana. The sequence continues at coordinate 8,409,234 of NC_072873.1, read as the reverse complement.
ACCCAGCCACCCAACCAGCGAACTGGCCAGCTAGTCAACCAACCAGCCAGCCATCCAACCCACCACCTAGCCAGCCAGCCAGCTGGCTAGCCATCTATCAACCAGCCAACCAGCTAGTTGGCCAACCAGCTAGCCACCTGCCAGCTAGCCAATCAGCTACCAACCACCCAGCCAGCCAGTTGGCCAGCTAGCTAGCCAACCAGCCAGCCAGCTGGCCTTCAAACCAACCAGCCAGTTGGCCAACCAGCCAGCCAAGACATTGGCCAGTCATCTACCTGCCAACTAGCCACCTAGCCGTGCGGCTAACCAGGTAGCCTACTGGCCAAGTCTCTAGGCAAGTGTGCAACCAGCCAATGAGCCATCCATGCGTCCAACCAGCCAGCTAGCCATCTGGCCACCAGCCAACCAGCCAGCGGTCAGGCAGCCAACCAGGAGCGCCGTCTGCCCACGTCCAGCCGTGCCTTCACCTCTGTCCTGCAGCCCCATCCTCACCTGTCCCTCATCTCCTGGGCTGCGCTGGGTGGGGACACCTCTGTGTGTCACCTCCCTGCTGCCCTGCTGAGCCCTGACACACTCATCACAGCAAGCAGGCCCTGGGCACCTCCCAGCCCCTCCCTGGCCAGAGGCACCTCCAGCCCTGGGGGGTTTGAGCCCATTTTCTCCCCAGCCTGGCACCAAGAGGTGAGCGTTGGCTCCTGCTGGGATCGTCTCCACGTCGGGATCGGTCCATGGGACCTTTCCCTGCTCCCGTGTTGATCTGTGCTGGTGCCACATCTCCACAGGCATCCACAGCCTGGAAAACTCGTTAATTCCTCCTTTTAATCATCCCCGCCTCCTGATGAGGAGGTCACGGTGTACTTTGTCAGGGACGGAAGTGATGCAGATCTGGGGGTTGTGTGGCTGGGGTGGCTGGTGTCCCCCCTTGGGGAGCCAGCCTGGTGGTCCTGGCCTCCTGGAGATGGATGGATGGAGGGAGGGATGGATGGAAGGATGGAGGGATAGATGGATGGAGGGAAGGATGGAGGGATGGATGGAAGGATGGATGGAGGGATGGAGGGAGGGATGGATGGATGGAGGGATGGATGTGCAGATGAATGTGTGGGCAGATGGATGTGTGGATACATGGGTGGATGGATGTGTGGCTAGATGGATGTGAAGATGGATGGAAGCATGCATGGGGAGAAGGAAGGATGTGCAGATGACTGCATGGATGGATGGATGGTTGGATATATGCGTGGGTGCATGGGAAGGAGCACACGCATTGGGGGATGGATGGATGTGTGGATGGATGATGGACAGACCCATGGAAGCCACCAAGGTGGTGGGAACCAGCAGAGGAAGCCCCAGGTGGGGCTCAGGAGACCCGGCTGTCTTCCCAGCTCTGCCCCAGCCCATCCAGCCCAGGCCCCAGCACCCCAGGGTGTCCTGCCCACCCGGCCAGGGGCCAAGGGCCCAGCCCTCACTGCCCACAGCCCAGCGTCCCCTCCTGGGGACACAGTGTGATTTTGGGGGACAGCACCCAAAACCATTGGGGACAGCTTACAAACGCCGGCTCCCTCCCCAAGCTCATCAGCGTTAGGGTCGTTAGTTATTTCCAGCTCCGAGCCCTAATTACTGCTGAGCCATCAGCACCGTGTCCCCCCCTCCGCCGGCACGGTCCTACGGGCAGCACCTGCAGCGCCAGGAGGGGAAACCGAGGCAGCGCCGACCCCACGGACGCCCCCGCCCCAGCCGCCCCCGCACTTCCCCAAATCCTCCTTAACGAGCTGCGCGGCGGGCGGAGGTACAGCCACCCCCCCCCAATCCCCCCCCGACCGAACCTGTGTCCCCGGCGCATCGATCGAGTCCCCTTCCCCGCCCGCCCCCCGGCCGCTGGCGTCCCCTCGGCGTTGCCCACCCACCTCCCCGCGTCACGCTGCCAAAGCAAACAGCCGTGGGCTCGGCCGCGCATCGATTCTGCGGGAGCTGCTGTTTGCTTAACCTTTGCAGAGGAACGGCGGCGGCTGGCGTCGAGCAGAGCTGCCGCCGCAGCCGCCGCCACAACCCGCCGCAACCACCGCGGCCACCACCGACACCGCTGTCACCTCCCGGCTTTGTCCCTTTCCCCCTCCTGCACTCCCCAACGTGGCCCTTTGGAGGTCGCCGCTCGGTTGCCCGTCCCCAGGTGGACGCTGCGCTGCACCCCCTCCCTGTGCAGGGCTGGGGGACAGGGACAGGGAGCACCCCGGGGGCTCCAGGCAGGGTCACCTGGGGCGTTGTCCCCATCCGTAGGGTGCTGCCGCCCCAGGGTGACGTTGAAGCCATTCTGGCTCTGCAGCTGGGCTGTGGGGACACGGCCTGGGGGCGTGGTGGGCTGGGGTGGTGGCCATGCTGTGGGGACACGGTGGCCTGGGGTGGTGGCCATGCATTGGAGACACAGTGGCCTGCGGCAATGAGGTGACCTGGGACTGGGACACAGTGTCCCAGGGTGGTGGCCATGCCATGGGGACACGGTGGCCTGTGGCAATGAGGTGACCTGGGGCCGTGGCCCCGCCACCGGGACACAGGGACGTCCCCCGACCCTCCAGGTGAGACGAACGCCCTCATGCAACCAGGGGGTGCCTGTGTCCCCCCCCATCTCCCTACCACGGCCACCCCATCCCCACACGGTGCCCCCTGCCCACCTGGGCCACCGCGGCACCGGTGCTGGCGGGTGACTCACGCAGCCCGTGACCTCGGCGAGGCGTATTTTTAGGCGCTTGTTAAAAAAGAAAGATAACGAGGATGGGGCGGGGGGGGACACACTCGCACACACACAACGGTGGAGAAAACAGCCGGGGAAGGAGCAGGTGACACGACAGTGACAGCTTGGGGGGCACACACGGGGCTGGCAGCACCCCCACCCCAAAATAATCTGCGCCCCCCCAAGACTCGTTAAGCCGCCAGGAATAATTGCCTCCTTAAAGCTGGCTAATTGATTTTTGCACGCTGATTAAATTAAAGCCTCTGCGGGAGCTGGGGGGGGACACGCAGGGGCGATCGATGGGCTGCCAAGTGTCCCCTCAGTCCCCCCCTCCTCTGGGTTGGGGGGCTGGGGTCTGTCCCCCGCGTGTCCCCTGGGTTTGGGGACACGGGAAGGGGGCGCACCCCCGGGGTGGAGGGGTTTTTTGCGGGGGGGGCGGGCACAGTGACCCCACGGACCCCATAGGTGCCACCGGGGTTGATGCCACCTCAACGGCGTCACCCGAGGCCACCAAACCGCTGTGGCGGGCGGCACTGGGAGCAGCCCCCGGGCGGCTCTGTGCCTGTGTGTGTCCCCCTCCCCAGCCCTGCTGCGTGTCGTCCCCCCCCGGCCCCGCGTCCTTCGCTCACCCCCGGCGCTGGCGGCGGCTGTCACTTGCCATCACGTTCCGCTGTCCCCGCCGAGGCTGATGGAGATGGCAGGCGACGGAGCGGGCGCAGCCGCGTGTACCCATGTCACGAGCCCGCCGGTGCTCAGCCCCCCGGGGACAGCTCTTTCCAGTGGCTGTCACCCCTTAGCGTGGCCCGGCCATCCCCATGATGGCACCCGTGGGTGCCCCGTTGTCACCGAGGCCTTTACCACTGGTGGTGGCATCCTGTCCCGTGACCCCACAGTTCACCCCGATGGCTGTTCCTGAGTGGCGGGTGCTTGGCCACATGGGTGCCACCTGGGCTGTCCCAAAGTATGGGTGACCTGAGATCCTGGCCCCCGTGGGAGGGGAAACTGAGGCAGGGAGGAAGGAAAGGCCCTGGGGATGCTCTGGGGACAGTCACCCACGGGTTTCTCCTGTGGGGACACGGGTGATGGGTCCCAGGGGTGTGCCCAGCTCCGGGGACGTGGCCACCAGCTTGTGGAGGTGACGGAGCTCCGGGCCCCGTGGGGACGTGGCCACCGGGTGCTCGGGGACGAAGGTGGCATCGCCCGGTCCTCGTGGGGACAGGGCGTGGCTCGGGGTGACCACGCGGGGACGGTCCACGCCGGGAGAGGGGACGGGGCCGCGGAGGGGTCCCCAGCGGTGGGGGGGTACAGGGGGGGCAGCCGGGGCCGGCGGGACCGGGGTCCCACGGAGACACCGGGGGTCACGAGTGGGGCGGGCGCGGGCGGCACCGGGCGGGAGGAGGGGGGGGAGCTGCAGGGGTGGGCGTGGCAGAGGCGGGGGGCGTGGCAGAGGGGGCGTGTCCCCCGCCCAGCGCGGTGCGTGGGCGTGCCCGGGGCGGGGCTGGGCGTGGCGGTGGGCGTGGCCTGGGCGGAGTGGGCGTGGCCAGGGCGGGCGCGGGGCGCACCGGAGCCAGCGGAGCGCAGCGGAGCGGAGCGGCCACCGCCGCCGCCGCCACCCCCGAGCCCTCCCCCCGCCGCCGCCGCCCTGCTCCCCCCCACCGGCACCATTCCCACCCCCGGGCGACAACGCGCCCCGGCCGGGCGGCGGCTCAGCCTGGGCCGGAAAACTTTACTGGCGGCCGCGGCGGGGGTGGTGATGGTGCTGGTGCTGGTGGTGCTCATCCCGGTGCTGGTGAGCTCGGCCGGTACCGACGGCCGGTACGAGATGCTGGGGACTTGCCGTATGGTCTGCGAGCCCTACGGCCCCGCCGCCGCCCCCCCGCCGCAACCGGCCGAACGCGGCCCCCTCCCGCCGCCCTCCACCCTGGTGCAAGGTCCCCAAGGCAAACCGGGGCGACCGGGGAAACCGGGACCTCCGGGGCCACCGGGAGAACCGGGACCGCCGGGACCGGCGGGGGCGCGGGGTGAAGTGGGACGACCGGGACCTCCGGGATTACCGGGTCCGGGGGCTACCGGTGCGGTGAGCGCGGCTACCTACAGCACGGTGCCACGCGTCGCCTTCTACGCCGGCCTCAAGAACCCCCACGAGGGCTACGAGGTCCTCAAGTTCGACGACGTAGTCACCAACCTGGGGAACAGCTACGACGCCGCCTCCGGCAAGTTCACCTGCGCCATCCCCGGCACCTACTTCTTCACCTACCACGTCCTCATGCGCGGCGGCGACGGCACCAGCATGTGGGCCGACCTCTGCAAGAACGGCCAGGTAAGGGCTGGCGGGTCCAGCTACCAGCCCCGCGGTGGGGACAGGAGCTGTCGCTGCCCCTCGTGCACTGGAGAAGGGCTCTGGGTGCGTCCTTGGGGTGCCCCGTCCCTTTCCCAGCCCCAGGGATGCATCCCCAGGGTGCCCCGTCCTTTTCCCGGTGGTGACGATGGGCTCTGGGTGCGTCCCTGGGGTGCCACATCCTTCTCCCGGCCACAGAGATGCACCCCCAGAGGTGCTCAGTCCTTCCCCTGGCCCTGGAGATGCACCCCCAGGGTGTTCTGTCCTTCTCCCACTGGTGATGATGGGCTCTGGGTGCGTCCTCAGGGTGCCCCGTCCTTCTCCCAGCCCCAGGGGTGTACCCCCAGGATGCCCCGTCCTTCTCCCAGCTGCAGAGATGCACCCCCAGCATGCTCTGTCCCTCTCCCGGTGGCAGTGATGGGCTCCGTGTGCGTCCCCAGGATGCTCCGTCCTTCTCCCAGCCGCGGAGATGCATCCCCAGGGTGCCCTGGCCTTCTCCCAGTGACGTGATGGGCTCCGGGTGCACCCTCGGGGTACCCCGTCCTGCTCCCAGCTCCAGAGGTGCCTCCTCAGGATGCTCCGTCTTTCTCCCAGCCCTGGGGATGCACCCCCGGGATGTTCCATCCTTCTCCCAGCAGCGATGATGGGCTCTAGGTGCACCCCCGGGGTGTCCTGTCCTGCTCCCAGCCCCAAAGATGTGTCCCCAGGGTGCCCCATCCTTCTGGTGGCAGCGATGGGCTCCGGGTGCATCCCCAGGGTGCCCCATCCTTCTCCCATCCCCGGAGATGCTCCTCCGGGTGCCCTGTCTGGGCACTCTGCCCACCGTAGCCGTGCTGCCCTTCTGTGTCCCCAGGGGTCCCCTCGGTCCTTTCAGTGTCCCGGAGACATGCCCCGTTGTGCCTTCGGGGTGCCTTGGGGTGTCCCCGCTGTGTCCCCAGGGTGCCCTGCGCTCCCCAGCCATGCCATCGGCCCCGTGGGGACTCCCTGGGGGGGAAAGGGCTCCTCCGCAAGGGACAGTGTCCCTGGAGGGGGGCAGCACCTGCCCCACTTTTGGGGTGCTGCACCCCCAGCCCGGAGCTGGCTCTGCTGCCGCTGTGTCAGGAGACACGTCCCCATCCCCAGCTGGGCTGCGTGGGGACACCATCGGGGGGGACACCCCACAGCTGGCTCCATTCCTGCCCCCCCGCCCTGCTCCGGCATCCACCCCCTGGACCCCAAAATCCTCCCGACCCCGAGACGCAGCCTCTCCATTCCCGTGGTTTTTGGGTGGTGCCCGAATGCTGCCCCATTCCCACACCATGGCCCCCCGCCAGCCACAACTTGGGGCACAAGACATGGCCCCCAAAATGTCACCTGAGCTCTATTCCCTTGGGTGTCCCTGCGGCCAGCATCCTTGCTGGGATTCATCCCGCCCTGCTCCCGCTTCCCGTCATTTTCTCCCAGCACCAAGCCCCTGTGGTGCATCCCTGTCCCGAGGACGTATGACACCAAATTAACCCAAAACTGAGTTATCAACCCCCAAAAAATCTGAGGCTGGGGGGGAAGCGGGAGCCTGGGCACGGCCGCTGCGCTTCACCCTTCGGCTCTGAAAACCTCTGAGCTGGGAGCGCAGCAGGTGCAGGAGCCGCTCAGCATTTTTTCTCCATCCAAACAGTTTAAATTTTCTTTTATTGGGTTTTTTTATTGTCTCCCCACGCCCAGTCTCAATTTTTGGGGGGTCCCAGCGATGCTCGGCACCAACTATTTCTCCCAAGCAGCATCCGTGTAACTCTGGACCGAGCATCCCCCCAAAAACCACCTCACTCCCTTTTTCCTCCCCCAAAATCCCACCCCCGAAATATTTTTGGGGACCCCCCAAAACCTTCCTGCCTCCTCCTGCCCCCCACTGAGCTCTGACACCCCCCCCGCTCGGTGGGGGATCGACGCACCCGGATGCTACCGGATGAATTTCCAGAAGCTACGGAGCCCCTCATCGAGAGGAACCGTGCTCGGTCGGGCGCGCGATGCAGCTTAATCAACCAGTTGTTAATTACTAACGAGGTATCGCCGCTCCAATATTTATAAAGAAGCGGCTCGGGAGGCGGGGGAGCACTTTGGCAGGCTGGCACTGGCGGGAGAGTTTAAAAAAGGTACCCCAAAAATGCCCCAAATAATTAAAAAATGGGGTTAATTAGGGGGTTGTTGCAAAAAATACCCCGTCCCTGGCAAGGCTGGGGGGGTCTGGGGGTGCCGGGGGGGTTCCCAGTGGATAAGGGTCGATCCTGGCATCCTCCAAGGGAATTATAACTTGGGGTGCCCCCATCAGCCCCCCACTTTCCTCCGGGCGCTGCCGGTTTTGGGCACAGCCCATCACCCCTGCGTTGGGGCTGGAGTTAATGAGAGCCAGGGGAGCCCCAGTGCTGGGAGGGAGCTGCTTCTGGTGGTTAATTAGCATTAATTATTCTTATTTGTATTAGCCCGTAGATTAGCAGGGAGTGGGACAGTGGGAGGGGGGGAGATGCGGGATGGACAGCCGGGGGGGGGGGGTTGGAGCCAGGTGGTTTTGGGGTCCCGGCTGCCTCGTGTAGCTGAGGGGGGGCGGCTGTGCCACGGCTTGGGGGGGGGGGCACAGCCCCAGGGGGTCCCCGTGGGTGGGGGCCTGGGGACGGTCCCCAAGGGACTCTGTCTGCGGGGACACAGGGATGCGCTGGGGGGTCCTGGGGGGCACCCGCTGCTGTGCCCGGGGGTCTGAGGGGGCACCCGCTGCCACGCCTTGGGGTCCTGGGCTGTGGCGGCCGTGGTGGCTGTGGCACTGGGGGGCACGTGGTGTGCCCGAGGCACCGAGTGTCACCGCCAGCGGCTAAGCCTGGAGATGGGAGCACCCCGCTGCCCCCCCACCCCCTGACAGCCCCCGGCCCTCGGGCGCAGCGGGCCATGTCGGGGACCATCCCCACCCCTGTGTCCCCAGGACTGGTGACACCACCCCAGCAGCGTCCCTGGGGTCGGTGGCAGCGGCCACAACGGAGGCAGCTGCTGGGGCCGGGGCTGTGTGTCCCCCCCCCAGTTCCCACCTCCGGGGGCTGCGCCTGGCCGTGGCGTGGGGAAACTGAGGCACGGAGCAGGAAGAGGGGGACAAGGCCATCAGCGGGGGGGACGTGGTGGCAGCCCCCACCTCGTCTGTCGCCGTGGTGCCGAGAGCGGCTCAGCCCGGCCCCGGCGCTGCCATTTATCTTCCCTGGTTAGCGTGAAGGGCTGGCGGGCGCACGGTGACGAGGCGGCTCCTTAACGAGGGAAGACGGATGGTGCTGGGCGGCTCTGGCCGCGACGGGGGGGGGGGACACGATAACGGCTGAGCCCGGCGCCAAATGCTTTTCCCTGGTTCTCCCTCTTCCCCCCTCCTCTTCCTTGGCACGACCCCAGGTGAGGCAGCACTGCCCAGAGACTGGGGCGCTGTGATTCACCAGCTGAGACTCACCGTGTCCCTTCCAGGGACGGGGACCCTCGTGGTGGTGGGTTAGACACAGGGTGACTTTTAACAGGGCGAGTGTTGGTGATGGCACGAGGGATATGGCTGCGTGGGTCCCTATGGGACCACCTGCTGGGCCATCAGTAGGTTCCAGAGTTAAAAACCTCTGACCGGTGCATTACCACACCATCGCACACTGCCTGTGGGCTTGGGGACATGCCGGTGTGTTTCCTGAGGAGGAGAGGACGGGGGTCCCGGGGGCAGGGGACAGGAATCCATGGGGACACCCTCCTTCCCTCGCCAGCTCTGGAACCCTGCAGCCTCTCGGCAGCGCCTCCCCGCCCGGCGTGAGCCAATTAAAAGCCCATTCTTGTGGGTTATAATTAGGAGCATCTTCTCCCCGGTGCATCGCTTTTGCATTTCACTTGGGATTTTACCTGCCGGCTTGTCACTGTCACCCGGCGCCACACGATCTCCCTGCAAGGCACCGGCGTAGATTTGATTACCCAAATAATTCGGCAGCGGCAGCAGGCTCCAGCCACGGAGCTTCTTTTCCAGGCAGTTATGGCAGCTCTGGCTCTTTCGGCACCCCCTGGCCTTGTTCTCCGGCACCAGAGCAGCTGTTTACCGGGGGGAACATCCTGCCCCACAGCAAATTGGGATCCGGACGAGTGGTGGGGCTCATTTTTGGGAGATGTGAGCTCTGCCCTTGCCACGTGCTCGTGGTCCCGGTGAAGCTTGTGGGAAGATGCGTGGGGATGCGGCGGGTTAATTAAATTAGTTCAGGGCTGGGCTGGGAGACGGGGTCCTGTGTCCGAGATGGGGTCCTGTGTCTGAATCCAGAGCCAGGGTCCCGTGTCTGAGCCGTGGTCCCACATCTGAATCCAGAGTCAGGGTCCTGTGTCCGAGACGTGGTCCTGCACCCGAATCCAGAGCCGGGGTCTCGGGCCTGAGCCACGGTCCTGCATCCAAATCGGGAGGCAGGTCCCATGTCTGAGCTGGGGTCCCACATGCAAAGCCAGACTCAGGGTCCCATGTTGGAGCTGTGATCCCACATCCAAATGTGGCGATGGGGTCCTGTGTCTGAGCTGTGGTCCCGTGGCTGAATCTGGAGCCGTGGTTCCATGTCTGAGCCATGGTTCTGCACCTGAACCCGATACTGGGGTCCCGTGTCTGAGCTGTGGTCCTGTGTCCAATCCATGGTCCTGCATCTGAACCCAGAGTTGGGGTTCCGTGTCTGAGACGTGGTCCTGCACCCAAATCCAGAACCGTGGTCCCATGTCCATGCCATGGTCCCGCACCCGAAACCAGGACCATGGTCACACGTCTGAGCCATGGTCCCACATCTGCACCTGGACCTGTGGTCCCACATCTGAACCCTGAGCCGTGGTCCCACATCTGAGCCTGCAAGGTCAGGGAGAGGCTCTGGGCCACCTGGGACCCGTTCACCCGTGGGTGGGGGTCTGGGGCACCCCACGCCACCCCCCAAGCTGGCGAGTGGCGTCCCTGACTGTGGGTGAGCTGGGACCCTGTGCGTTCCACGGGATCCAAGGGCTCAGCTGTCCCCTGAGCCCCATGGGGCAGGATCCGGGTAACGCAGGTGTCCCCTGCGCAGGTGCGGGCCAGCGCCATCGCGCAGGACGCCGACCAGAACTACGACTACGCCAGCAACAGCGTCATCCTCCACCTGGATGCGGGGGATGAGGTCTTCATCAAGCTGGACGGGGGCAAAGCCCATGGCGGCAACAACAACAAGTACAGCACCTTCTCCGGCTTCATCATCTACTCGGACTGAGCCCGGACCCACGGCATCGCCCCACGGCCCTCACGCCCCACAGCATCCCCCTGCTGCCCTCCAGCCCCACGGGATCCCCCCGCGGGGGTCCAGGCCGTCTCTGGTGCCCCCAACCCCCCCTTTCCCATTTGCTCACCCACGGCTGCTCATTCGGGGCTGGGGGGGGCCGCGGGGGGCTGGGGGCCAGCAAGAGGCTGGGGGTCCCCCCTGCCCCCCCGCCCCTGCATCCCCATCCCCTGGCTGCGTGCCCTGCTTTGCCCCACAGCTCCCTGCTGCCTCCCCACACCCGGGGCGATGCCAGGGGCCGGGGGGTCCCCGCGGGCGTGTATATATGTACAGGACGCGCGGATGTCTATACGGGTGCCCCGGCCCCGTGCCGGGGGGCTGCGCTGGGGCAGGGGGAGATGCCTTGTGTCCCCCCCCAGGGCGACTCCATGGTAAAGCAGAGCTGTGACCTGTCCCCGTCTGCTGTCTGTGTCCCCAGTGTCCCCACCCCGGGGACGGGGTCCTCCTGCCACCCCCCAACAACACCACACCCTGCTTGGCTCCCCGAATCCGGGGGTGCCGGGAGGGGCCCCCCCTGTGCCCAGACTCTGGGGGTGCCACCACCGCCATATCCCTGTCCCCAGTGCCCAGGTGTCCCTGCTGCAGGGGGGGTACGGTCAGGCCAGGCAGAGCCATGGGGACCCTCCGGCATGCTGCGGCCATCACCGCTGCGTCAGCACGGGCAGACGTGGCCCAATTAGAGGTGACAGTGGGTGCCCCGGGCCAGCGGCCGCCAACTGTGCAGTGGCGGTGGGGTGGAGGATGGGAGCCATTGCGTGGGGGTGGGTGTCCCTCCCCAGGCCCTGGCAGGTCCCTGGTGCTCGTTTCTCAGCGCTAATTAACGGGGACAAGGCAGCAGCCTGGGAGTGGGGGCTCGTTCGGGCCCTCAGGGCTGTCAGCCCACAGCTGTGAAGAGAAGGCGGCCGTTAAGGCCTGGCAGGGCTGCAGCCACCCACCCTGGCTGGTGCCAGGGGGTGACCCTGGGCCCCTCAGCGCCCCCCGGGCCCTTGGCTGGGCTCTCTCCACTAGACATCGCTTGGGCCGCCGGTTCTCCCGCCCTCAGGGGGCCGCCCCGGCCCGGTGGCCACACGGCGGGGCTGGGAACAGGGCAAGGGGGGGAAAGATGGCGGCCAGCCCGAGCGCGGCGGGACTACAACTCCCACGGGGCACCGCGCGCGGCGGGTGGGGCGCGTGGGGCGCGTGGCGCGGGAGAGCCAATGGGAAGGGGAGGAGTGGCGAGCGGCCAATCAGGAAGGAGGGCGGGACCTGCTGAGACGTTTGAAAGCGGAGCGGCGGAAGTGGCGGGTGAGTGGCGTTAGGGGCGGTCGGGGGTGTCTGTGCGGGCTGGGGGGGACGGACGGGGACGGACGGGGACGGACGGGGACGGACGGGGACAGGGAGCAGCCGGGGTTGGGGTGTCTGTGTGGGCCCGGGGGGCGGTGTCGGTGTCGTGTTCGGGAGGAGGCGGTGTGGGATGTGGGAGTCCGGGGGCGTTAGGAAGGACCCTGGGCGGGGCGGGATAGAGGCCCGGGGGGTCTGTAGGGGCCTGAGGGGGGTATGGCTGGGGGTGAGGAGGCTATAGGGGTCTGAAGGGGGGTTAATGGCTGGGGGGGGCTACAGAGGCCTGAAGGGGGGTTAATGGCTGGGGAGGGCTATAGGGGTCTGAAGGGGAGGGGTCGGGCTGTGGGAGGGGGCTGTGGGGGCCCGAAGGGGGATTAGAGTCGCTGGGGAGGCTGTGGGGGCCTGAAGGGGGTGTAGGGCCGGGGGGTTTAAGGGCGGCTATAGGTGCACTGGTGGGGTTAGGACAGGGTGGGGGTGCGAGGCCTGGCCCAGTGTCAGGCTCTCTCTCTGCCGCTTCACCCCCTGGCTGACCCGTTCCCCCCCCTACCCAGAGTGTGAGTGGTCCCCTGGACGTGGGAGCCCAGAGCCGTGTCCTCCAGCCAGCAGTGTGCCCACACCCCATCTCCCCCTGTCCTCATGGCGCTGGGCACCGTGGCCGTCATGGTGCGCGTGCGGCCCCCTGCCCCCTGTGAGCGAGAGCGGGCCGCGCACCCCATCCTGAACGTCGTCGACCAACACATCCTTGTCTTCGACCCCGAGGAGGCCAGCGGCCCCTCTGGCAGCATGCTGCCCACCCATGGGCCCAAGCATCAGGGCAAGGACCTGAAGTTCGTCTTCGACCGGGTTTTTGGGGAGGGGGCCACGCAGGAGGAGGTGTTCCAGCACACCACCCACGAGGTGTTGGACAGCGTCCTCAATGGCTACAACTGCTCCGGTAAGACCTGGCAAATGCCTGTGATCCTTGCAGAAGCTCCTGCGCCATCAGCTCCCGGGCTGGGTGGGATCAGTGGAGCCATGGAGTTATTTTGGAAGCCCCCAAGCAATTGGGGAGGGACCCAACAGCAACACAAAAACATAGAGCCTTAAACTTGTTGGTGGCACCAAGCTGGAGTGATTGCAAGTGTGGTCAGGATGGGGACGTTTCTGACAGGGAAATGTCATCTAATCTTGGCAGGTAAATGGGGGGGAAGTAAAACATAAAGTGATTTTATAGAATCCCAGACTGGTTTGGGTTGGAAGGCACCTCACAGCCCATCCAGTTCCACCCCCTGCCATGGGCAGGGACACCCTCCACTAGCCCAGCTTGCCCAAAGCCCCATCCAACCTGGCCTTGAACACTGCCAGGGAGCCAGGGGCAGCCACAGCTTCTCTGGGCAACCTGGGCCAGGGCCTCACCACCCTCATTGTATAACACTTCTTCCCTATGTCCCATCTAAACCTGCCCTCTGTCGGTTTAAAACCATTGCCCCTTGTCCTGTTGCTGCAGGCCCTGGTAAAAAGCCTTTCTCTGATTTTCTTATAAGGTCCCTTTATATATGTTAAAAGGCCACAATAAGGTCTCCCCAGAGCCTTGCCTTCTCCAGGCCAAACATCCCCAACTCAGGCTTTCCCTGCAGCAGAGCTGTTCCTGCCCTTGGATCATCTTCTGGACCCACTCTGACAGGTCCATGACTTTTTTTGTACTGGGGACCCCAGAGCTGGGACCAGGTGGGGTCTAACCCTCTCTTGTGGGAGAAGGATTGTGGAGCAGGCAGGGAGAGACCTGGCCGGGCTGGAGAAGCGGGTGAGGAAGAGCAGTGTGAAGTTTAACACAGAGGAGTGCAAAGTCCTGCACCTGGGATGGCATGGGATCACTCAGGAGCCCAGTACAGCTGGGACCTGTGTAACTGGGGAGCAGCCTCGCTGGGAGGGACCTGGGGGTGCTGGTAGAGAAGGAGCTGGACAGGTACACATTGCGCCGGGAGAGATTTCATTTCAGTATAACAAAGACATTTTTTGTGGTGACAACATTCACTGGAACGACCTCCTTGGGGACGTAGTGGAGTCCCCACGGCTGGAGGTGTTCAAGATGCCACAGGGTGCGAGGTAATCTCATCCAGGCTCCCTTTCCCACAAAAGCTTGGACTGGATGATCTTTTCAGGTCCCCCCCAGCCTGGGCTGTTCCGTGGTTGTGTGATACTGGGGGCTGCAACGGTGCTTGGTGCTTTAGGAGATGTGACGTAGAGGGCAGAGGTGGGCGTTGGGGTAGAAAATGAGACTGAGCAGGTGTTTGCCAGGCATTTTGAGGGATGAGGATCACTTGCTCTTTGCTTTCCTGGGGCGGGAAGGATGGGAAGAAATAGGGTGGATCTGCAGTGCAAAGAGCACCTTGGTTTGACCATCCCTTCCCAGCCCAAAGCGCCGTGATGGGCAGAGCTTTGGGAGAATGCTGAGTTTGAGAGCGATCTGGGGTGAAGCAGACGCATCTTGGGGTGCTTTGGGGGCTGCCGTGCCCCTCGCGAGCATCTCACGGGCTCGCAGCACCGTAAAGCTGTCTCTGGAAAGCTCCTCGCCGGGTCTGGAAGCTCCTCGCCCAATGCCGCAGACCCTCATGCAGTTCGCAGGCTGTCAGCAGACGAGTGGCTTTAACGAGCACATCACTTCCACGAGGCAGGCACCGAGCGGGAGACGACCGCTCTCCTGTCTAATCATGTGCCGGGCCGGGCACTGGGACCGGAGGATGCTATTCCTGGCTCTCCGGTGGGCTCTGCAAGCCGCTGAAGGCTGCCTCTGTCACCGTGCCCACCTGGCAGGCACGCCTCATGTCTCTATCTGCATAAAATAACTCCAGGATCCTCAAATGAGAGAGTCGCAAAGCGCTGAGTGCTGCTAATGGGGAGGAGGGCTGAGGCTCTCTGGATTAGCATGTCCTGCTCTGATGGTGATGTTTCACGGAGGGTGTTGAAAGATGGGAGGGAAAAAATGAGATGAATTATAAGGTCTGGAAGAAGAAACACCTTCTGGTGAGAGACGAGGGAGCTGCTCGGCTTGTCAAAGGGAAGGTTCAGGGGTGACTTGAGCACGGCCTCCGAGCGGGTGATGGTTTGGGGACTCGTTCTGTCTCTGCTAAATTAGAGAGGCTGAAACGAGTTAAAAAAATTGTGCTGAAGGATAGCATGGCTAGCACGGAGGGTAATTAGCTTTGCCTCATCTCTGTGAAGCCTGCGAGCAACCCCCGCTGCAGGGGCTGCTGCGGGAATCTCTCCTCTCCGGCAAGGAGCGGACGTTATGCCGCTCCCGTTAATTAACGATCATTTCAACCATCCACCCTTTCTCCTTCCAGTGTTTGCCTACGGCGCGACGGGAGCAGGAAAAACCTATACCATGCTGGGCTCGGAAAAGAGCCCCGGCATCATGTACCTCACCATGATGGAGCTGTACAAGAGGATTGAAGCCAGAAAGGAGGAGAAGAGCTGCGAGGTCCTTGTCTCCTACCAGGAGGTACACTGTGGCCCAGCCATGTCCCCTCTGGTCACCGTCACTCAGTATTGGGGCTGATCTGGACCCTGTAGCATCACACTCGGGGTACCCGCTGCGCTGCCAGCTGTGCCTGACTGGGAGCAGGCTCGACCTCCCAGTTTGGTGAACTGGTGCCGCTGGTTTCTCCCATCTGGAGTTGGGGAATTTTCTCTTTGCGGTGGTCCACATACAGTGAGGGCTTCTCAACTGGAAGGGCCTTAGAGAGGCGGTGATGTGCCAGTAAAGCCCTCCCGCGCTGTCCTCTGCATTTAGAGCTGCTCTCGGTGTGACAAGGTCCCGGTGGTGGCATTGGGGTGGACACCAGGTTGTGTGTGACCCCGGGGTACAGAGCTCCTCTCCCTGCTCACCACCGGGGAGCCAGACCTCGGCCTTACATCGAGTTCCCTGCTCCAGGTGTACAACGAACAGATCCATGACCTGCTGGAGCCCAAGGGCCCTCTGGCCATCCGGGAGGATCCTGAGAAAGGAGTTGTGGTTCAGGGTCTGTCCTTCCACCAGGTGGGTATAAAAAAACCCCACGCGAGGTCTGGGCAGCGCTGCCCCTACGCCGGTTCTGACAGCGAATGCTGGGGGATGCGAGGGTGCCACCTGCACGGCTCCCGGCTGGCAGCAAACGCGACCTCGAGCTGAAACGAGCCCCGCAGAGCTGCGCGATGCCTCAGCCTGAGTTGCCGTGGCCTCCTGGCGTCGGGTTGTCTCGGTGCCTGCGTACGGGGTGTGCTGACGCCTGCCCTCTGCCTGTTCTCTCCCAGCCCGCGTCGGCAGAGCAGCTCCTGGAGATGTTGGCCAACGGCAACAAAAACCGGACGCAGCATCCCACTGATGCCAACGCTACCTCGTCCCGCTCTCACGCCATCTTCCAGGTGAGGGCTGGTGGTTGCAGTATCGCTTGGGATCTGTGCCGAAAAGGAGGCTAGGGGGCAAGCCTCTGCCAGGACCAGCATCGTGGGGTTCCTGCCCCTGCTCCTGGTGTGCCACGGGGAAAATCGGAGTTGTTGTGGCTCCGAAAAGAGAGGTACAGGGCTGGGCAGGCCACTAGCCTGTGCTGCAGCAGGGCAGCACGTACTGGTCATGCTGGTGGCCACGTCTCCCAGACAGCCCTGTACTCCCACCTTGGTGTCACGTGTCCCAAGGGCTGAAACTTTGCTTTCTGCTTTTGGCTCTTGTCACCTTAGCGTGTGGGAGCTGTATCTGAAACCTGGCCCAAAGCGAAGGGGGTCGGTTATCGCTGGCTCCTGCTCGTGCCATGGGCAGGCAGTCTGCTCTGTCGTGTCCCCCTCGGCACTGAGCCAGGAATTATGCTCCCCCAGGGCTCTGTAAACTTGCTCCCTGTTTTCTCGCTGCTCTCCTACGCAAACCTGCCACTTGATTTCAATTCCAGCCAGGCCCTTCCCCGAATTAGCAGGGCCGTCACGGCTGCGTGGGGAGACGGAGGGCTCCGACTGTAATTTCAGTCTGAACCTGGTGCCTTGCCCGTTGCTGCTTGCAGGGGGGAGGTCCAGGTGTCTGGATCCTTTCCCAGCCGGCTTCCCAGCTGGGCTTGTCGGTGGGTGCTGGATTCCTGCCTGCCGTGAATCCATTAGCTGTGCTGGAAATCTGCCCTTCCCGCTGCCGGCTCTGCCTTCCGCGGGCTGGTGAGGACGCGGGACCAGTTACCGACCTCCAGCATCTCCGCGGCACCTCCAGGCCACGCGGGGCGAGCTCCTGGGGGCTGAGGGTGTTAGAGGGCATTGGTGGAAGCGTTTGCTGCTCCTGGGAGATCTTTTGGGATGCAGAAAGAGAAAGTTGCAGAGTGATGCTGTCGAGTGAGTCTCGGCAGCTGTGTCCCTCCTCGCCCGCACCAGCCGAGAACTGGGCTTGGCACCAAAAGCCCTGGCTGGATGGTGCCCCGGGGGGCACTGTGAGGTTGTGTCTGGGGGCTTGCAGCCCCTGTTGGTGTCTGAGTTTGCTGGTAAAATCTACAGTTGGAGTCGGGGCTGGAGCTGCCACCGAGCGCAAGCGTTTCCCAGGTTGGGCCGGGGCTCTGGGTTGGCGTGTTGCCCGTTGGGGACCTGACCAGCTGTACCCTGCTCGCCCACCAAATGCGGATGATTTTCCGTAGCTCTGTTGCTTCCTGCAAGATCCCTTCCACGGCTTTGCTGCTCGTGTCACCGCCGAGTTTTTGGCTTGTTTTGGCTCTTTTCCCCCTGCTCGATCTCATGGCCTGCGTGATCCTCTTTGCCATCCTTTTATAAACACTGAAACTAGTGATGCTGGCTCCAACCAGCAACCCTGCGTGCCCTGTTGAGCTGCGGCCTCACTGATCTCTGTCCTCGCAGATCTACGTGAAGCAGCAGGACCGCATTGGTGGCCTCACTCGTGATCTACAAGTGGCCAAGATGAGCTTGATTGATCTGGCAGGCTCGGAGCGAGCTTCGGTTGCCAACACCAAGGGAGAGCGGCTCCGGGAGGGCGCCAACATCAACCGCTCGCTGTTGGCTCTCATCAACGTCATCAACGCGTTGGCTGACGCAAAGGTAACGCTGTTCCTTGCGTGGCCCTGCTCTGGCTCTCCAGGGCAGGTGAACGTGAGGGGTGTCCTCAAGTGATGGTCCCGTGGGTGCAGCAAGGGTGGCAGCCCAGGCTGGGCTCTGAGCGGTGCCGTGGGATGAGCGTGGCCGTCCCCTTCGGATGCAGGACTCCAGGCTGAGTGCCCGAGGGCCGAAAGCTGAGCAGACCCTTGATCTCTCGGTACAGAGCAAGAAAACCCACATCCCATACCGGGACAGCAAGCTCACGCGCTTGCTGAAGGATTCCATCGGTGGCAACTGCCGCACCATCATGATTGCTGCTGTGAGTCCCTCCACGCTGTCCTATGAGGACACCTACAACACGCTCAAGTACGCCAACCGGGCCAAGGAGATCAAGCTGTCGGTGAGGACCTCGCGTTGCGATGGTGATCTGCTGCGTGTTTGGGAGCTGCTGGGAACGGGTGGGGTAGATTAGTGGGTGCCTCTTCTCCAGCTCAAGTTTTCCAGCTCTGGGGACGCTCCTCTGCACAGAAAGCAGCTGATGAAGCTGCAGATGCTGTGTCTGCTGCTAAAGCCCCTCAGCCCAGAGCCCAGAAAGGCTTGTGACTGTGGCAGCAGGTCCCTGAGCGCAGATTGTGTCCACTGTAGCCTGGAGGAGGCTGAGTAGCTGCACCGCTCTGGCATCGGGAGAGGGGTATGTGCTCCCCTAGTGCTGCTTTAACCTCTCCCTCGTCCCTGTCTCTGCAGCTGAAGAGCAACGTGCTCAGCTTCGACTGCCACGTCAGTAAATACGCCGTGATCTGTGAGCAGCTGAAAGCGGAGGTGAGATGCTGGTGGGGAGGGCAGGGCTCTGTCTTTACCTGCGGTTTGCTTGGGAACCGCGGAACCATGATTTCCCTGGGGCTGCGAAACCATCTGGGCAACGGGTGATCCTTCCTTGTAGGTGGCAGATCTGCGGGCAAAGCTCCGCGCCTACGAGGACGCTGCCCGGGAGTCACAGAGCCAGGCGCCGGTGGTGCTGGCTCCCCTCGGCTTGAGCCCAGTGGAGCTGCCCAGGTGAGGCTGGTGGGGACGAGGGACAGAGCTTGCTGTCATCTCCTGGTGTCCCCTGTGTCAGGAAGCCTGCAGGTTTTGGTGCCAATCGGAGCCTAGGTGTCCATCAAACAGCAGATGAGCTTCTCTGCTGGTGTGCACCATCATCTCTGCTGTGGTCGGGTGTAGTTGTGAGCTTGATGGAGACAAACACCGAGGGAAGCTGGCTTGCAAAGGCCAAATCTGTTTGATCCATCCCAAAACTTCTTAGGCAACGTGACAGCGTCCCCAGAGGATCTTCTCTGGCTCAGTGGCTGCCTCTCTG
Organism: Grus americana; assembly: GCF_028858705.1. Taxonomy (NCBI): domain Eukaryota; kingdom Metazoa; phylum Chordata; class Aves; order Gruiformes; family Gruidae; genus Grus; species Grus americana. The sequence goes on along the minus strand of NC_072873.1, from coordinate 8,390,161 downwards.
GTTTCCGTAGGTTGGAGGAAGCTGTCCCGCAGACACGCTTGCCCCTGGATGATCAGAGGGAGAGCGATGGGAAGCAGCGGGAGCTGGAAGCTGGATGGCCTGTGCAGCTGCGCCTGGAATCGGAGCAGCAGGTGAGAGAAGGGTGAGCAGGGCGGGAGGGCTTGGTAGGACGAGTGGGGTGTGACGGGGGGCTCGGGTCCCCTCGTGGGGTACGGTGGGCATGCTGTCAGAGGGCAGGAACTCAGCCGGTCTGTGGGGTCCTGGCTCAGCGTGTGCTGGGCTGTGGATTGCTAGTGAAACCCCTTAACTTCCCAGGGGACGGGCAGTTTGGGGACCAGACAACTCGAATGTGGGCTAATCCCGGGCTAGGTAGGTAAGGGGTTTTGGCTTGTTGCTCCAGGCTCCAGAGGAAATGCCTCCCAGCAGCCCCAGAGCTGCCCACCGGACAGATCTCCAGCCGGAACCAAAGAAACCAAGCTGCCTTCAACAGGGGTTGTCCGGCAGCCAGACAGAGACGTGAGTGTCCTCGTGCCATGCCCACATGCCTCTTCCTCTTGTTTGTGTGTGGAGGGCAGGTTGTCCACCCTCCTGTTGCATGTATCCATCCTAGGGATGGTCTAGACCAGCATGGGACCAGGTCTTTGCTTGTAGATGACTGCCTGCTCTGCAAAATAAGGGGTTTGGCTCCTGGGGATCTAATCCCATGGGATAATCTCTCCTGGAAATGCCAGCAATGAAGGTTTCCAGGCACAGCAACTGTGTGAGCCTTAAGTGCGTGTTGCTGGTCCTGAAATTACCTCTGCGAAGCCTTTCCTCCTGCCTCGGCTCCCCCAGGTCCTGCCCTGGCAGGGCTCCCGTGGCACCATCTGCTGCTGTCTCTGCCCCAAGCATCCCGGCAGAATGAACCTCTTTAGAAAGGTCTCTCGAGGGAGGCTGGCCTTGACGTGTGCCTGGATCTCTGCCTCTAGCCAAGCTAACAAGCGTCTGAAGCCCAGAAAAAGGTCTGTGGACGCTGTTTGGTCCCTTGTAACCAACAATTGAACACACAGCTCGGGTTCTCCAGTAAGAGATGTACAGCTTGGGTATCTCACAGCTTCAAAGTTTGCCTCTTTTCCCTCAAAACTCTGCTAATAGGCTCTGCCCCACCTGAGGAGATGTCCCAGAGGTGATGCTGGTGGTGCTGAGCCTCTGTTACTGGTGACACTGGCTCAAGCTCACCTGCCAACTGGTTCTTGGGTCGGTCTGTCTCTGTCCCAGGCTTCTGGCTGCAATCCTGAGCGTTGCGCGGAAGCAGTATTCCCTCCTGAAGGATGCCAACCTCCTTACTCCTGACATGGTTTCTGAATTTGAGGAGCTGGAGCGCCTGGTGCATCAGGAGACCGGTGTAAGCCCGGAGCAAGCCACGTCTCCAAACAGACCTGCAGAGGCCAGCGGGGCCAGCCCAGTCCCGAGGGTGCAGCAGGGCTGCGACGGTGAGGACTCGCATTTGGCGTGTGGTGGGGGACAGCTCCCAGCCGCAGGCACGGAGATGAGTTTCTCCTGACGCGGTGCGCAGCGGGTTATGCCGAGAGCAGCTCCAGCCTCGCTCCGTGCAGCGGTTCAGGCTAGCCAGGCATGGCAGCCCGGGGCATGGCAGGAGCCGTGAGCAGCCCTTGTCTCTGGGGAGCTCAGCATGTGTGTGCGAGTCAGCTTAAACGTGAGTGGTATTTCTGCTCCAGGAGACCAAAGCAGCAGTTCTCATCCTAATTTTTTCTCGTCTTATTTACCCCTCCACTGTACATCTGCCCAGCTCAGCCCGGCTGCAGCCTCCCAGCTGGCAGCCTGCCTCTGACCAGGGCTGAGCTCTTCCTCCTCATCCTCAGCGCCAGCACACAAACCCCACAGCGAAGCCGCGGGCTCTGCAGACCCTGGGGGTGGTTTCTGGGGCCAGACCAGGCGCCGCCATGGGGCGCTTGCTTTGGGGACCAGTCTGGTGCCTTTAGGCTGGCGAGGTGCAGGATTATTTGTGCTGGTTCTTTTCCTCAGGGTTTAACATGGTTTGATGGAAACAGCTGCTGGCAAACGGCTGCTATGGGGCTTGCTGGGCAGATCTCTACTGACGGGGGCAGAGGGGGGATGCCCTGGGGTTTGGGGGTGCCTGGGAGGTGCAGACAGGGAGGTGACTTTTTTTTTTCTCTGCTCCTACAGCAGAGGCATCTGTCACCTTGCCCAGTGCCCCAGTGACCAGCGCCACCCTGCAGTGCTTGCAGCAGCTCGTTCCGCTCTCCAGTGCCACGCCGATGGCTCCCAGCCCGGTTAAGAAGAGGAGGAGGTCTGAGATGAGCGGCTCTTCCCAATCGGGAACTCCCCGCAACCTCAAAAGGCGGGTGAAACGCCAGCGGAGACGTGGGAAAGAAGCAGAGACCCCCATGGAGACGCAGAGCCCAGGCAGCCCCTGTCTCAAAGCAGCAGCCCCGGCACCCCCCATCTCCCCGGTGCCATCGTGTTGCACCTCCAAAGTCTGCGTGCCGACGGTCACCAAAAGCCGCCTGCCCCTGGCGATGTCGGCTGCCCAAAACCGCTGCACCCTGCCTGCTCTGCCCATCCATGACCTGAATGCGACTTTTGAGATCTGCGAGGGCGATGAGGCCAGCCTGGCTGCCTTCAGCCTGCCTGGGTTCCCTGCCAGGGAGAACGTCCAGAGCCTCCTGAACAAGCAGGACGACCCCTCGGTGCCCAAGTGAGTGCTGCCCTGGATGGGTTACCTGTGTTTTTGGGGATCCCCCTTCCCCATGATCTTGCTGTCCGGGTGAATCCTTTGTGGATCACTGCAGCTCTGCTAAGAGGGGAGACTGGGCGAAATGCTCGGCGTGCGGACAGGCAGCCAGCAGGCCAAGCTCCTGCATGAATTGCTTGCAAAGATACAAAAATCATTCCAAGAAAATCTATTTCTCCTTCTCCTTTTCCCTTTGGACATGGAGGAGCATCCTCCAGATGGTTCTGGAGCCCCAGGCACTGGCTGGGCATTGCTTCCTCTCCCAGAGAGGTCGAAGTGAGAGTCGGGACTGCACAGTGTGGGGTTTTTAGTTGGTTTTTTGGGGGTTTTTTTATTGCTGGTGCTTCAAAGAGGCTCTGGCTCTCGCTGAGCTGCGTGAATTTGTGTGACCATCCACAAGGAGATCGGCACGCCCTTGGCAATGCAGGACACCCTTCGGTCTCCCCCGTCTCCTCCTGTAGCTCCAGGAAATAGTTCCTAGAGAGGGAAACTGGGGGAACTGAGGCACGAGGGAACAGCCCAACCACCTTGGGGAGCAGCAGTACCTGGGTGGCTGCCGCCTCCTGTGCGGATCTCCTGAGGATTTATCCCTGTTTTAATCATTCTCCCCTACAAAATGGGGCAGGGTTCCTGTGACTTCTGTTCCCTGTGGGTGGATGGCCTTGGCCCGGTGGCCTCCCAGGATCCGGCCCTGGCACTAACCCTCTTTTCCTTGGCCACAGAACCTGCGTCCCAGCATTTGCCGTGAGGGGATCCTCCATCCCCAAGCCCGCCTTGGTCTCCAAAGCATCCGCCCAGAAGCGGAGACGAGTGGAGAGGTGAGACAGCCGCTGGCTCCCCACACAGGCAGCAAGGGCTGGCAGCTCCTGCCCGCGCTCCCCTCTGGGGCTTGAGCCCCTGTCCCCGCCTGTGACATCTGGGGATGATGGGGGTATCTTTGCCCCCAGCCTTGGGGGTTTAAAATGTCCCCTTTCTCTTCACAGCTCTGCTGTCTCCTCCCTGCCCAGGTTCCAGAGCCGCGTCGCCCAATTCTCGAGCAGCGGCCAGCGACCTGCGCAGCCCTCCCACGTCCCGGGTGAGCCCTGCGCCCCTCTGCACCCGGGGAGCGATCCCTGCCTGGGGGCAGGCGGAAAACCAGTTTGGGGGGAGGAAGTACCCAGCATGGGGATGGTTGGTGCGGGGTGAAGATGTTGTTTGGGGTTTGCTGCTTCCTGGCCGCAGGGAAGGGCGGAGAGGGGTAAAAGGAGGAGGGAGCTGGCATAGGAGGGGACCTGGGTTTGCTGCTTTACCCAGGAGCTGCCTCACCTGCTTCTCTCCTCTTTCCATCCTCAGAACATCCTTCGGGTGCTCTCGCCTGGAAAGGCAGCAAGAGGACCACCAAAGCGCTGGCAGCACTCGGCCGTGCCCCCCCTGCTCCCACCCCCCAGCCAATGAAGCTCTTATGCTGATGGCCTCCACGTCCCACATCCCAACCCAGGTCCCAAACTTTTTCGTTTTTCTGGGACCCCTGTCCCCCCACCCCCCTTCCCCCCTGAAGTCACCCTGGTTGTGTTCCCCATTGCATGTACCCCCCCCCCTCAGTGCAGCCCTGTGTATTTTTGCAGCAGATGGATTATTGCTGTTCCCTCTCAGCCCCTCTCTAATCCGCGCCGGGGTGTCGAGTGCTAACAGATGGGTGATGCTAAGAAATAACACGCGCTTTTAATAAATCCTTTCGTTTCAAAGCAGAGGGAAGACGTGCGGCTGTTTCTTCGCGCCTCCCCCTTGCACGGGGAGCTGGGGCTGGGTAGCGGCTCCCGTCTGAGCGGGCCTGGAAAAGGCCCTTGCTCCCGGGGGTGGGCTCCAGCCTGCCTTCCCCTCTTGGCCCCACGTTCTCCCCTCAGCGCAGGGGCCCTGGGGGTGACTTCTGCACCCCACCCCGCTGTGCCTGTGGGGGTCTGGGTTCCTTGCCCAGTGTCCCGGGGTGCCGGTGAGGGGTGGTGGATGCTGCTGCCCTCCGGCTCCTGCTGCTTTGCCTAGAGATGGAGGAAAGCATCAGCGCTGTTTCCCCCTGCTAACCCCCCCTTCTTGCCTCTCCCCCGGGCTCCCTGTGAACCCCCAGTCCTGGGACCGAGAGCTCTGAGCATCCCTGACGCCCCCATGAACCGCGTCCTGCTGTCCCAGCGCACATCAGGGCACATCTGGGCACTGCCGCATCTGGCTGGCTGTGCCAGCTCCTCGTAGCCACCCTCAGAGGTGACGGAGCGGGACGGGGAGCGTGGGCCCAGCTCCGGGTGTGCTGCTGCCCCATGGGGACACCGGGGTCACCGGTTCCTCCTGCTCCACTTTCCTGCCTGGCAGCGGCAAGTCTCCCCTTTTGTCTTCTCAGAAGCTGGAAGCTTCTAATTAAAACTTCCAGCCTGCTCCCAGTTCGTTTGTCTCATTAAGAGGGGGCTGGGGGGGGAGGGAGAGCCCAGCTCTGCCTCCCCGCAGCCGCAGGGAGTGACAGCTTTCCGTGCTTTGATCCCGGCTGCGTAGGAGCTGGGAGAAAATAAATCTCTGGGGAGCAGTGCGGGGGCTTGTGCGGGACCCCGGAGCCCCTGCGCCCCTGCTCTGCAAGGGCTGTGCACCCCAGGGGACTTCAGCGAGGCTGTAGGGATGGAGGTCCCCTGCCACCATAGGCTGTCACGCAGCATGTGTCCCCGGGGATGTCACTGTTCTGGCAGGCTGGGGATGCCAAACGTCACGTATGGGGTACGCTGGTGCCCCAAACCAGGTGTTTTTGTGGGCAAACCCCTGCCCATCACTGGTGCCACCGGCCCAGCACAGCTGGGGGGACAGGGGGATGGAGGGCTGGCTGGGCCCAAGGAGCTTCTGGGGATGAAAGGGGGATGTAGCAGCAAGGGGCTGTCCCCAAGTGCTGCCCCAGTGCCACCAGCACCACCAGTGTGACCCTTGGTGGCTCCGGGTCCCCACAGCTGGCACCCACGGGGGACACGGCCGTTGCCACAGCTCTCCCCGACCGGCTGCTGTCGGTGGCCCAGCGATGGTGGCCATGGTCCAGTGAGGCCTGGCCGTGTGTCCCCGTCCCCGAGCGGACAGGGAGCCTTTCCCGGCCATCGGCTGCCCTCTAGCTGCCAGCCAGCGAGACCTGTCCTTGTCCCCGTCCCCACCAGCACCCCAGGGACCCCCGTCCCCCGCCTTCCTCCCAGCCGCCTCTCAGGGCACCCACCCTGATGCCACCTCGTGTCCCCAAAACACCCACGTCCCCTGCCCGGGTGCCCCTGCCTGGCCATGCCCTGACTTGTGGCCATGATGCCGTGGCTCAGAGGGGCCGGGGCTGGCGGTGGCCCCGTGCCCATCACCATCCCCGGCCTTTCCCGGCAGCGCGGTGCCCCGGCACAAAGGCACCCCGTGGCAGCGCCGGCCCTGCACAAAGCCCCTTTCAGCCGCCCGGGGAAAGCCCCTGGCACCCGGCCCCTGCCCGGGGAGCGTCCTGGCCCTGTGTCCCCACCATGGGTCAACTGGGGACAAAAGACCCCCCAAACTCAGTGCACGTGTGACCGGTGACATGGCCACGCCGCCGTGGCAGGATCGGGCCCCCCCAGAGCTGGGAAGGGGACCCGGTGTCCTGAGCCCCGGCCAGGCTGCAGCAGCGACCAGCCAGCGCTTTTACAGACCCGCTGGGGTGGAAAGGACTTTGGAGGCTTCAGCTGCTTAATTAGCAGCCTGCCTTAATTAGCAGCCTGCCCGCGCTGCCAGGCTGCCGGCAAAGCGCCTCGGCCTGCTGGGGCGGCGGGGTTTGGGTGGCTGGTGGTGAGCTGCTGGTGCCAGGGCTCGTCCCGGGGCATGCGACACGGGGAGCGTGTGCGTGTGTGTGCGCGCACATGTGTGCGTGTGCGCGCACGTGTGTGTGTGCACATGTGTGCGTGTGCACACGTGCACGTAGCCGGACGGCTGTGCATGCGCATGTTGTGGGTACGTGGAAGGGTAGGTGTGCGTGTGCAGCTCTGTGCGCGTGCACACGTGTTCAGGGACAGCAGCCTGCGTGTGCATATCTGTGCACGCTACACGTGTTTACACACGTATATGCAAGGGTAGGCACACGCGTGTGCATTGCACGTGGGGGGTGCGCGCACATCTGCATGGAGGGATGGACATGCATGTGCACGCGTGTGTGTGTTGACATGAATCGCCACACATGTGCATCTCGTGCACACACGCCTGTGCGTGGATGTGGATGTGCACATGCGTGTGTGCGTGCGTGCAGATGCCTCCTTACGGATGTGTGCACAAGAGAGGGGTGTGCATGCACGGATCCATAGCAGCCACATGCGTGGGTGTGTGCACGGGGGCTGTGCATGGCAGGGTGAGTGCACACGTATGCAGGGGTGCGTGCACGGGCATGGAGCCATGCACACGCACACCCGAGCCTGCCCAGTGTGTCTCTGCCCTGAGCACCTCGAGACGCTGCCGGGGCTGGGGTGTCGTGGGGACGGATGCCCAGGGCACGGATACAGCCTGGCCCCTTGCAGCGGGCACCCTACGGCACCACACCCAGCACCCACAGCGCCCCGCAGCATTGCACCCTGCACCCGCGGTGCCCTGTGGAGTTGCACCCAGCCTTGCACCCAGCTACCGGCTGCCCCAGGGGTGCCCGTGGCCACCTCTCTGCCTCCCACCCTGTCGTGTGCCCCAGCCCCCCCCGTGCCCCGGCAGCGCCCATGGGGGGGCAGGCGGTGGGCAGGGGGCCGTGCCGCGGCGCCCGGGCTGGGTGCCAGGGTGCATCCGCCTGTGCCAGGCGCCACAAAGGCCGGCTTTTGTGCCGGCCCTCCGGCTCCCTGGCTGGTGGCCAGAGCCAGGGCGGCCGGTGGCCCCCAGGCTCCATAAAACCCCCGGGCCGGTCACATCGCGCCCACCCCTTCGGCATGGAGAGCCAGCGGCTGTCCTCCTACGGCCGCCGCTTCGGCCCCGCCACCCCAGTGTACCGGGTGCTCCCCGCCAGCTCCCCAGCCCGGCTCCGGGCCACCCGCAGCTCCCAGCCGGGTCCCCGTGGGGGTGCCCGCCTGGGGTCGGGCAAGATGGTCTTCTCGCTGGCCACGGCGCTCAACTCAGAGTTCAGGGAGACGCGCACCAACGAGAAGGTGGAGATGATGGAGCTCAACGACCGCTTCGCCAGCTACATTGAGAAGGTCCGGCTCCTGGAGCAGCAGAACAAGGTGCTGGTGGTGGAGCTGAACCAGGCGCGGGACCAGGAGCCCTCGCGTCTGGCCGACGTCTACCAGGAGGAGCTACGTGACCTGAGGTGCCACGTGGAGCAGTTGGCCACCGCCAAGGCCCGTCTGGAGATCGAGAGGGACAACCTTGCCGAGGACCTCGGCAGCCTCCAGCAGAAGTAAGGTGCTGCCCTGCTTGGGGTAGTCCTGGGGACCAGGGTGGCCACCAGAACCAGGATGATGGTGGGGACCAGGGTGGTGATGGGGACCAGGGTGGCCACCAGGACAAGAATAAGGGTGGCCACTGGGATAGGTATCAAGGTGACTACCAGGATCAGCGTGACCACTGGAATGGGGACTGGGGTGGCCACTGGGACCAGAGTGGCAGCAGGGACCAGGATGGCCACTGGGATGGTGCCCAGGGTTTTCCTGGGAACCAGGGTGGTGATGGGGACGTGGTGGCAACAGGGACCAGAGTGACCCCTGGGAACAGTGTGGGACGGTGGCAGGGGGTGCGGGACGGGCACACGCACCGACACGGGCTGTGGGTGCTGGTGGCGTGGGGCCGTGGCGACCCGGGGGGAGCCTGTCCATGGGGCTGAGAGTAACAAGTAACGGTGCCTAATGAGTAACGGTGCCTAATGAGTAATGGTGCCGAACGGGTAATGACGCCCAACGGGTAACGGTGCTGAACGGTAAGGGTGCCCCTCTGCTCCGGCGCAGGCTGCAGGACGAGGTGACCCTGCGGCTGGAGGCAGAGAACAACCTGGCTGCCTACAGGCAGGTGAGGGCAGGGGCCGGATCCTGCGGCGGTGGGGGGAGCTGGGCTGGGCTCAGCCCCCAGCTCAGCCTCCCTCAGGGGCGGGCAGGGGTGGGCAGGGATGGGCAGGACAGGGATGGGCAGGGGTGGGCAGGGATGGGCAGGACAGGGATGGGCAGGGGTGTGCAGGGGTGGGCAGGACAGGGATGGGGCAAAGATGGGCAAGGACAGGGCAGGGATGGGCAGGGATGGGCAGGAGCAGGCAGCAAGGGCCTGGGATGTGTTATGATGGGCAGAACGGGGCAGGGGTGGGCAGGGGTGGGCAGACCCAGGTGGCCAGCCCTGGGGACAGACCCTCCTGTCCCCTTCACGGTGGCAGGACGTGGACGCTGCCTCCTTGGCTCGCCTGGACTTGGAGCGGCGGGTGGGGACCCTGCAGGACGAGATCGCCTTCCTCCGCAAGGTCCACGAAGAGGTAACCCTGCTTGGGGGGGTCCCGGGGCTCTGGGGGGGGGTGGGGTGGGGCAGGCTGACCCTCACTGTCCCCCCCAGGAGCTGCGGGAGCTGCAGGAGCAGCTGGCCCGGCAGCGGGTGCACGTCGAGGTGGACACGAGCAAGCCGGACCTGACGGCCGCCCTGCGTGACATCCGCAGCCAGTACGAGGCCATGGCCGCCAGCAACGTCCAGGAGACCGAGGAGTGGTACAAGTCCAAGGTGCGGTGGGAGCCAGCAGCTGGGTGGCCTGGCTGTCCCCGCCAGGGATGTCACCTTCCCAAGGCTGAGGTTGACCACCCTGGGGTCGGGTGGTTCTTCTTGGTGGTGGTGGCATCCGCACTGCCGTGTCTTGTGTCCTGCTTTGGTCCTCGTGGGGAGCAGGGATGTGTCCCCCATGGTGAGCCACATAGGCATGGTCCCTAAGGAATTGTGCTCACAGTGACATGGCCCACGTGAACAATCCCACAGGAGCAGGGACATGTCCCACAGCACCATCCCTCCCACCCACAAAGGAGGAACACGTTCCCCTGCCACCAGGGATGTCCCCCATGTGCACCATCCCATCACCCCAAGGGTGCAGGGACATTCGTCCATTGGCCACGTGCCCCACAGGTGCTGTCCCTTCCACCCACAGGAGCAGGGACACGATCCCAGCACCGTGTGCCACTGGGGGCACATCCTGTGTGCGCTGTCCCTTCCTCTTGTGCGAGCTGGATGTGCCCCCAGGACACGTGCCTTTGGGGATGTCCCACGTGTCCCTTCCTACTGCAGGAACAGGGACATGTCCCCAGTGCCACATCAAGTGCACGTCCCATGTGCATTGCCCCCTCTTCTCATGGGAGCAGGGATGTTTCCCCAGGGACACGTGGCACTGGGGACACGTCCCATGTGCACTGTCCCATCACCCTGCAGCGGTAGGGACATTTCTCCATGCCACGTGCTACCGGTGCCATGTCCCTCCCGTGGAGCAGAGCAGGGTCATGTCCCCATGCCTTGTGCCACCGGGACACATCCCTGCCGCATGGTGCCATCCCATGGCACGTGTCCCTCACCAGTTCGCAGACCTGACGGACGCGGCCGCCCGGCACGCAGAGGCCCTGCGCGCGGCCAAGCAGGAGGCCAATGAGTACCGGCGCCAGCTCCAGGCCCTCACCTGCGACTTGGAGGCTCTGCGGGGGTCGGTAGGTGCCGGCTGTGGGGTAAAAGGTGGGGGGGACACCGCTACGGGGAGCAGCCACCACGGGGATCCCTGGCACAGCAGTGGGGACCACCAGCCATGGCTGGGGGAATGGCTGGCCCCAAGGATGGGAGATGGACAGACACTGTGGAGAGCTCCTAGCTCCTGGGAGAAGGTGGCTGTGGAGGGTGTCAGGTCCCCTCGTGGCCCCCCAGAACGAGTCCCTGGAGAGGCAGCTGCGGGAGCTGGAGGAGCGCTACGCCCTGGAGACGGCTGGCTACCAGGACGCGGTGGTGCGGCTGGAGGAGGACATCCGCAGCCTCAAGGAGGAGATGGCCCGGCATCTGCAGGAGTACCAGGATCTGCTCAACGTCAAGCTGGCCCTTGACATCGAGATCGCCACGTACCGCAAGCTGCTGGAGGGCGAGGAGAGCAGGTGACGGCAGAGTAGGGGGCTCCATCCTGCCCCTCTCCCCCAGCCGTGTCCCAAACCATCCCCAAGTCCTCGTGGTCCCTCAGGTGTCTGACCTGCTTGGGGACCATCCTCCAGCCCCCCTGCCCCAGCCCTGGGCAGAACTGAGCTGGTGTGAGGGGGGGGGTGTGGTGGGACACCGATGCTCTTCCCAACATCCCCCATTGCTCCTGCAGGATCACCGTCCCTGTGCAGAGCTTCTCCAACCTGCAGATCCGAGGTGAGGCTGTGGCCACATGTGGGGGAGGGGGCTGTGATGGTGGCACAAGCAGGGGTGGCTTTTGGGGCCTCAGTGGGAAGAGGTGCCGTCTTGGCCATCCCTGCCCCATCCAGAGTGACCAGGAAGTTCCTCCTCCAAATCTCAAGGAACCAGGACTCCTGGGTTCTCCCAAGATGGGGGGAGGAGTGTGCCTTGGCCACATCCCTAAAGCTGAGCATGTCCCCAAGGCAAATGATGTCCCTAAGACTGACTGACCACATCCCCATGTCCCCACTGCCAACCACATCCCCAGGACCAGTTGTGTCCCCAGTGCCAACCGTGTCCCCAAGGACAACCCTGTCCCCAAGGCTCATCACTTCCCACAGCCAGCCACATCCCCAGTGCCAATGACATCCCCAAGGCCAGCTGCATCCCCAAGGCCAACCACATCCCCAACCACATGCCCAAGGCCAACCGTGTCCCCAGCTGCATCCCCAAGGCCAAGAATGTCCCCAACCACATCCCTAAGGCCAACCACATCCCCAACCACATGCCCAAGGCCAGCCGTGTCCCTGAGGCCAACAGTGTCCCTGAGGCTGGTCATGTCCCCAGGGCTGCTGTCTCCCATGGTTCAGGGTTTTCCAGCCCACCCAGTTCCCCTTGGACCCCTCCACTTGAGCAGGGATGGAGGGGCCATACCCTGGGCACTGGGTTAGTGCCAAGTCCTGCCCATGTCCCCTAGAGACCAGCCTGGACACTAAATCCATGTCAGAAGCCCATGTGAAGAGGAGCATCGTGGTCAAAACTGTGGAAACCAGAGATGGAGAGGTGGGAAGTCCTCATCTGTGCCACCTGTGCTGCCTCCCCTCCATCCCCATCTCTCCACGGGGTGTCCCCAAGGGATTCACTCATCATGCACATGGGGCCACTGTCCCTCAGCCCCAGGAGCAGCCCGAGCAGGGAGCCAGTGATCCCGGTGCCCTCATGGCATGAGCTGGCTCTGGACCATGGTGGAGCTGAGCCTGGCAGCTCACAAAGACCATCCCTGTGCCTGTCCCCATCCCCATCCCTGTCCCCATCCTTGTCCCCATCCCTGTCCCCAAGCTCATTCAGGACCCAGACAGGCTCAGCTGGGGAGGAGAGCCTGGGCCCGGGGTGATGGCTGCTCTCCCTCTGCCTCCAGGTGATCAAGGAGTCCAAGCAGGAGCACAAGGAGGTGATGTAGGGCGGGTGAGCTGCAGTAGCCAGACGCTTGTAGCCGTAGGTCCCGTCCGACGCTGCGAGGGAGCCCCGTGGCCAGGCACGGGTCACGGGAGGAGCCAGTGGTGCTTCAGCAGGGGGCATCTTCCTGCCGCCCACCCCTCGCCTCTCCCACGTTGCCCCGTGCTCCAGGCACCACTGACACCCTGGTTGGGGCTGGCTGCTGGCGAAGCACCCATCTGACGGGCAATACCCAGGGGAGGCGAGCAGTACCGGGTTCCCCCACCAGGATGCTGCCGCATTCCCACGGCATGGAGGGGGTCGGCCGTTTTGGGGCCAAGCCCGTGCTCGTCATGAGTCTCCAGCTCGCCAATGCCCAGGGAGAGAGTTCGTCCAGTTGTGATCTCCATGCGCTGGTCAGAGAAGAGGTGCCAAGAGCATCTCCCCCTGCTGCCCACCCTCTGGTCCAGGAGGCCACCCTGAATCTCCCCAGTGCACCCAGGCCCTGAACACCTTGGGGTGGGGGGGCTGCAGGGTGCAAGGTACTGGCTGGTGAGGGACATTTCCCCATCACCAAACACTGGGTGGGCTTAGCCAAGGGGCACAGGCAGGAGGAAGAGGAGGATGGAGAGGCAGGCTGCTGTCGGGATGATGTCAAAGGGTGATGAAATGGGGATAACGAGGGGTTCCTGGGGACACTGGGGTGTCCAGGGTGGTTTGTGGGGCTGGAGCAGTGGTGGGCACAGCAGGCTGGGTGACCTCATGGGCTTCTCCTAGCACAGAGCTATGGGGCTGTCCTGACCCCCACTGGGTGTGCACCACCAAGGTGTCCCCATCACTGTGGTGGGGAAAAACAGTCCCAAGGGGCTCATGGCGAGGGGGGGCTCATGGCAAGGGGTGACCCATGGCCGTGTGCCCCGGCCCTCACCTGGGAGGGTCCCACGCAGGTAAAAATGGAGAGGAGGGGAGTGCAGAGGAGGAGGAGGAGGGTGTTGGGGCACCCGCGGGTGCTCTCACACCAGGAGGTGCCTCCCCCAACCCAGGAGTGACGGAGGAGGACAGACGGAGCCATCCTCGTCCTGCCTGTCCCACCCAGGCTCACATTAGGAAGCAGGGGAGCCAGGGACCGGGGGCTGCCCCGTCACAATCCCTGCCACGCATGGAGACCAAGCCCACCCCCCCCCCCATGGGCAGTTAAGATGGGGTCAGAAGAAACCCCTTGTCCCTGGGCTACAGGTAGCCCTGTCCCCCCATCCAGTTCCCCCCAACCAGCACGTGCCACCAGCTCACCCAGGGCCATCGCCCAGCCCAGCGCTCGCCCGCAGCCCCTGTCCCCACCTTCGATTTAGCTGCTGACCAGGAGCGAAACCTGCCCTGGTGCCACCTAACGTAGGAGCAATGACCCAGCAGCGCTGCTTTACCCCGTAAGCCCACTGGGACGAGCACATGGGATGCCACTCGCATGCCATCCCCCTCGTCCCCTCCGTCCCCCTTGTCCCCTGGCTCAGCTGCTGAGCGTGCTTTGCAGCTACCAACGCCACAAAGGCCATTCCCAGGGGCAGGAGATGTTATAGAAGACCCAGGTGCTGCCCAGGTTTGGCATCCAGGGTGGGATGGTGGTGGCCGGGGTGGTCAGTACCCCGTGAGCAGCCTCCGGCTGGAGTTTCGCAGCCCACGTCACTACTGAATTAATGCACTAATGCCCGTGGCAGCCTGAGATGAGAAATAAAGCTAACACAAGCGCTGTGCTTCCACGGTCGTGCCTGCAATCCGCCTCTCCGCAGCCAGTGCCGTGGGTTATTTGGGATTAACCGGGGTGGCGAGGCCCTTTGGGAGCCCAAACCAGGCTCAAAGTTGCCGGGGGATGCAAGCTGAGCGCTGTACCCCGAGGCATGGCCACTGCTTCATGGGTTGAAACACAGGGGAGGTGGGTGCAGGCATACCCCCCCCCCCCCCCGGAGCTGTCAGCCAGGCAGCAGGGTGGGAGAGATCCCCTTCCCGGGAGGGAGGGAGGCGAAGAAGGGATCTGCTCAGGGGTTTCAGCCACAAACCCAGCTCCTTCCCCGCACGAGCCCAGGCTGCGGCTCCTGGGAAGCTCCTGGGATCAGCTGCAGCTGTCAGGACTGATGGTGGATTTGAGATCCTGCACGTCATCTACATGGTTCAAGTGCATCGCTGAGACCCTCAAGGCTGCCCGGCCTCCAGGACAGCGGTATTTCTGTGGGGAAAGCTGAAATCCCCAAGCCACATCCTTGAAAAAAGGAGTGGAGATGAGCTCCATGGGGAAATCCTGCTCTATGCTGAGCGAGTGGCCACCTAAACCCTGCAGAGATGCCATCGTCTTCGGAGGACATCTTTTGTCAGGCATAAATATCAACTCACAAGTCTGTGCTGAGATGGGCAAGTTAAAGAAAACAACGAACAAACAAAACCAGAGAAATTGCTGAAGAAATCCACCAGATTCATTAGGAAATGTCTTTTTCCCCTTCAAAAAGGAAAGATTTAAAAAAATGGGTGTGCTCCAGCTAAGGAGCTCAAAGGAACATTGAGTGTTTTGAAACATTGGCACTCGAAGTTCTCAGCAGTGAAAAACAGTTTTTTTAAAAAAAAAGGGTAAGAAAAGGAAGAATTAATTGGATTAAAATAGTTTGGTGGATCTTTTTAGCAGCCTTTTAGAAAATCAGCTCTAATAAATCACTGATGCAGTTCGAGAAGCCTGTAGAGCTTGGCCAGAAAATCTTGCAACAACTCCAACTATTCTTTTGAAAAGGACTATATTGAGCTTGAAACCCCACCGCAAGCCAGCAGCAGGGCCAGGAACCAGCCGTGGTGATGTGAAATGCCCGCCTGTCCCCACGGAGCCGTACCAATCCACAGCTCAGGGAGTTTTCCACATCGCTCCTCGCTGTCGCTCTCTCGACCCAAAAGAGAAGATGAGTAGGTGCTGGCAGAATTGGGTCCCATTGATTTCTAACGGTCAGAATATTAGAAATTTCTAACAAGAATGATGCAAGGTGTAACAGTGACCCGTCGGGGCCGTGGTGGAGATGCTATGTCCTGGCAGGGCACCTGAACACCCGCCAGCAGCAGCGGCACACATGGATGACGATGAAGACGATGCTGATGAGGACGTAGCTCATGCCGATGGCCTTGATGGCATAGATGGTCTCGGGATCGTTGAGTGTCCGCCTGCGCCGCTGCTGGTACATCACGCTGAGTCGGAAGCCGGCCACCATCTTGCCCTCCCGCCAGCAGAAGTAGGTGCCTCTGTCACTGACCCGGACCCGCTGGATGTGCAGTTGGTTTCCGTGGTCGATGAAGACCCGCATACTCTTGTTGACATTGATGAGGTAGCGGGAGCGGTAAAGCCGAACAGAGTCCTTGTCCCAGGCCACGGCGTGCTCAGGCCGGGCTCCTGGGCACGCAATGATCAGGTCGCTTCCAATGGGGTGCTTGTGAAACTGCGTGGGGACGCGGGGCAGCCAGGGCTTCTCGCCCAGCTTGGAAATGACGTTGGAGATGGCTTGCACGCCGTCCTCAGGGACCTCCTCCTTCAGGCAAGGGGTCATGCAGCTTCGGATGGCCACCTCAGGTCTCCGGAGTCGGCCACGGTGCTGGAAACGTGCGGGGACAGCCCTCGAGCCGCAGGACGTGACGTTGGGCATGGCAGCGCGATAGCGAGGGTGCAGCTGGGTGCTCCGCAGGTAGCACAGCCCGATCCGTCGCTGCTCACCTCTCACCCCGCAGCGGTCGCATCTGGTCCAGTCCCAGAAGGTGGTGAAGAGGCTGAAGAGCTTCTCCGTGTAGTCATCCTGGACGTGCTGGCCTCTGTCCACAAAAGCCACCATGATGTGCTTGGTGGGCTGCACGTCCACATCGTAGCCGTAAAAGAAGTCTCCTTTCTTAGTGCCGCACAGGTAGTGTCCCGAGTCTGTCTCCTGGGCTCGGAAGACGATGAGACTAAACATCCGGATACTGAAACGCTTCAGCACATCACTGCCCGCACGGATATGGCCCGAATCCACAACCATGGTGCCAGCAAAGTCCGTCAGGACTGTGGTTTTGTGGCTGCCCACCTTCTCTTGGAAGTACCAGATGACAGAAGAGACCTCTTCGGGCTTGCAGTTGCAGGGGAGTTCGAAGGTCATGTCAGCCAAGTAAGCGGCGTTGTCAAACATCAGGAAAGCGGGACAAGCCATTCTCTTGAACACATCTCCTTTCTCTTCAATTGCAAAAGCATGGAGAACATCTACCATGCAGAGGAGAATGGTGGCTCCTGGCAGCCTCGTCTCCATCACATTGAGTGGTCTCAGCAGAACCAACCCAGCCACCGCGTCCTCAGCGGGGACGGCAGGAACCCGCACGTGGGGTTAGCAGTGCCAGCACCGGGCAGGGATGGTGCACACACCAGCTCCTTCAGCAAAGACGGGGTTTGCAAACGACTTCCCCCCCAGTGCATGTGGCTGACAGCAGGGATCAAACTGCAGCCGAAGTATCCCATCCCAGCCGAATATCTGCTGGGAAGCACTCTGCGTCCCCCCGGGCAGGCTGTCCCCTGGGACACGGACTCTAGAACCTCTTCGCTCTCCCAGCTGCTCTAGAGCGTTGCCATCTGTGTCCTGGACAACGAGCAGGCAGGTCATTCATGCAGCACAGCCACGGAGGGGAGATGCAGCAGTGGGAAGCTGGTGGGAACAAGGGAACCACTGAGGACTTCTTGAAAGAACCACGTGCAGTAAATGTTAATTATTGTTCTGATCCCTTCGAGCACAATGAGCCCAGAGCAGACCCTCCTCTGTAGCCCAGAAGAGGTTTCAAACATGGTATTTAGACTTCTACATCCTCCCTGTTGGCTCTCCAAGGGTTTGTGTGCCGAAGGCCCTTTGCACAGGTAATGTTTGGGACTCCCCCTCTCTGTGCTGTGGAGTGAGGCGTTTTGTTCACACCACCCTTGCCTGGGCTGATGCTGGAACCAGCCCTGGAGGCCTTAAATGCATCTCTGCTCCAGTGAAGGTGAGCTATTTGCTCCCCACAGACTCTGACCGGACCTCCGGCTCAGCTTTCGGCACTTCTTAAGCAGACGCTCAGGTCAGACCACAAACCGACTGATTGGGAAACTGATCCCAGCTGGTCAAAGAGCCCATCCTCCCCTAAATGTTCACACCACAGCTCCTGTACTTCATTTCTCCTGAGTCTGCCCACCAAACCACGGGGATTTTGCCTTTCCCCAAGTAATGGGGATGCAGCAGGCTGTTCCCGTCCTTGACATAGGATGTGAGCGCAAGCCCTGAGCCTCTGGACAATTTCTCTGTAGAAAAGATATAGATGGCACAAAGCCTGACATTCAAGTGCCAGGCCTCAGAGATGAATCGGGTGCCTAGTGGGTTCTACAGAGAAGGTGGGAGAGGGATGGTTGTAGTCTGCCAAGGTGACTCTACCTTTTGCTCCTTTAGCTGGGTTTTGCAACAAAACGGACCTGGCAGTTGTTCCTGAGCTGAATTCAAGGCAGTCCAAGCAGTGTAACATCCACTGTGCTGCTCAGTGCACTTGGGAGAAGCTCGAGGATCCTCCCAGACCAGAACTGCAAGAGAGCTTGGTGGGTAGGTGCTGAGCTGTGCCCTGTGAGGACCTCTCTCAAGTCTGCAGCCAAAACAAGGGCTATTCAATTTAGATGCAGTATTAGGCAGTCCTGGAGAGTCTCTTTATTGGACTGATGCCTGTTAGTTACTTCTAAATTTCAATTTATGTGGAATTTCAGCAAACTAGATAGTGTCCAAGGTCATAGGACCGGGAGGTGACAGGATCTCTGAGGTTTCATAGAATCACAGAATGGTTTGGGTTGGAAGGGACCTCAAAGATCATCTAGTTCCAACCCCCCTGCCATGGGCAGGGACACCTTACCCCATGCCTTGCTGTTTGAGGTAAAATAATAATAAAAGAGCTGGTTGGATCAGTCCCAGATACATCACCTTGCAGAGCATTTCCACCTCCATCAGCCCATTCAACCTTCAGCGCTGCACAGTTAAACATGACGTGTCATTGACTACCGTTGTTTAAATCCCCTGCATGACAACAGAGAGATGAAAAAGGGAAGGGACTATTTGGGTTTTGGTTTCTCTTTCAAAAATACCAGCCTAGTTTTGCTTTATTCTCCTCATCTAAGAGATTCCGACAGAGCCATTCTGTGAGGACACCCTGCCCCAGAGATCACCACACAGTCCTCAGATAACTAACCTTTATTTGTGCAGAACTATTGCTCTGGGTGGCTCCCAGGTACAGAGAAATGTGTAACAACACTCCAGAAGAATCTGGTTTAGCTGTCTCGCACAGTGATGCCAAAGTCAAGCTGTGAGCCTCTTTTGTGCTCTGTTTCTGCATGACCCTGGTGCTTCTGCTCCTTCAGCTGACCTGGTAACTTTTCATCAGCTCCATCACTATCCTTTTCTCCTCGGCTTCCTTTTGCAAGCTGGCATCCATGAGGTGGGCTTCCCTCTCTGCTTCACTGCCAGCTGGGCTACTGGGATGGCCAACGGTCCAACAATCCCTGCTCATTCTCCACAGTTTCCTAAACAAATCCCTGCTGCTCTCTTTCTCCGACTCGCTCAGAAGATCCACATTTAACCCAAAGCGCTTAGTGCCCGACAGGCTCTGTAAGATCTGAAGGATGGCACCTCTGTCTTCATGACAGACGTTCTCTGCCAGCACTGCAAGGAATTCACCCAGGAGGCCAAAGCCCAAATCAGCCTGAAAGATTCTGCCCAAGGCCTTCCCTCCGAGTTCAAGCAAAAACTGGTATTTTTCTTTTCCGCTTTTGAAGCATCTGCGCCAATCTCTGTAAAATTCTGCAGAGGTTCTGGGAAGTTTATCCAATTCCTGAAGGAAAAAAAATAGTTACTCAGTTCCTTCTGTTTTGTTCCCACTTAAAGATTTTTATCCCCTCCCTCCTCCCCAATCAACCTGTGGATGGCTGAGATGTTTTCAATACAGGCTTCGACAGCACAAAGAGCTGCATAAAGCTTGTGAGGTGGCAAAACATAAAGACAAAGAAATACCAGGTTCCTCAAGCCCCATAGAAACCAGAGAACTTCAGGGGAAAATAATGGCAGAATGGATGAGACAGGAAAGCCAGCATGGATGAACACAGACCAGTGGTGGAGCAACCCCAACCCTAACCAGAACCACTCTGCCCAGTCTGGATCCACCACTGGTGCTCGGGAAAGGATCTCCTGGAGATCGGGGTAGTTCAGTAAACACCTCTGCTCCATCTTGAGCAGTGTGAGGCAAATCAAAGGAGTGAGGAGATAAAAGATATGAGATGTAAACATGCTGTCTGATAACGTACTGCATTTGTACGGGTCCGTGGCAGAGAGCTTGCACTAAAAGAGATCCAAGCTCAATGTGGCATCTCCAGATAAAAGGAAATCCTGTTTTATACAATATGTAATTGAACTGCTGAACTCATCACCGCTGACTTAACTGACGCACAGACTGAAGGAGGATTAAAATGCTTAGGCTTTTATACAGATAGCGAGAACAAGGCACAGCAACATCAGGCTGTGTCTAAACACAAAATGGAAAAGCCCTGGAGATCTGAGCCCAAGCGCTAACGGGATTAGGAACAGAATTTGCTCTGGGGAGATCATTGCTCAGGCCAAGTGAACACAAAGCTCTGTAGAAGAGTTACGAAAGGATCTCCTAATAAACAGGCAAATGAAATTCAGTGTTAAAAAAATCCGTGAGAAACATCTATGGGAAACATCTCTGGCTACATGTCCAGTGACCAGGAGTCTCCAACGTGGGCAGAGTCTACTGGAGGGGGCAGGACAGATGTCACTCAAATCACAAATGACCTGGATAGAAAATGTTTAGTCACTATTTCCCACAACTGAAGAACTAAGGAGCATCCAGTGAACTCGTCAGGCAGCAGGTTTTAAACGAAACAGCACTTTTCTGTATCATGCATAATTAAACCACGGGGCGAAAAAGAACTGGCTCCGTTCGCAGATCTGCGGCCTGTGGCTACAAAATGTGATGATCCAGATGCACGCGCCTGGCGCTCGGCCTCTAAACTGCAGCCAGCTGGAAGAGGGCGGTCAAGGGAGGGCACTCTTCCCCAAGAATCTGTTCCTGGCCACCATCAGAGGCAGGGTACTGGGAGCTCTGGTCCGACACAGTGCAGCTGGTCTTATATTCCCACAGGGTTGAAGCAGACTCTTCTTGGAGCAGCTGGTGCAAGCCCTTACCAGCCATGGAGTAAGGGCCAAGACAACCCTGTGGTTATCTAAACACCGGTATTCCCAGAGACTTTGAGGGAAGAGATATTTCTGGATGATGCTCGCACTTTAAAATAATCCCCAAATTATTCTGGAGTAATTTTTAGATGTGGACGAAGTCCTGGAAAGCTTCTCCCTCACCTGGGGTATCTCCACGTTGCTGGTTTGTGGGGCCTTGGCGTGGGCTGCACAGGGATTCCACAACACACTCCTCCTGTTACCCATCTTGTCCTTTTTCTCTAGGGGCTTCAGGTGTGATGCCAGCACGATGTTCCTGCAGGTAACAAGAGGATGGGATACTCAGCAAGATCAAATACTCTGAGGCAATTTCTGAGTTTGGGCTGTAGGTATCATCCAGAGGGATCTGGACAGGCTGGAGGAGTGGGTGCATGTGAACCTCATGAAGTTCAAAAAGGCCAAATGCAAGGCCCTGCACCTGGGTTGGGACAATCCCCAACATCAGCACAGACTGGGGGATGAGGGGATGGAGAGCAGCCCTGAGGAGAAGGACTTGGGGGTGTTGGGAGACGAGAAGCTCAACATGAGCAGGCAATGTGCGCTGGCAGCCCAGAAAGCCAACCGTGTCCTGGGCTGCATCACCAGCAGCGTGACCAGCAGGTCGAGGGAGGGGATTCTGCCCCTCTGCTCCACTCTGGTGAGACCCCCCTGCAGTGCTGCGTCCAGCTCGGGGGTCCCCAGGACAAGAAGGACATGGAGCTGCTGGAGTGATTCCAGAGGAGGCCACGAAGGTGATCCGAGGGCTGGAGCACCTCTGCTATGGAGACAGGCTGAGAGAGTTGGGATTGTTCAGCCTGGAGAAGAGAAGGCTCCGGAGAGACCTTGGAGCACCTTCCAGTCCCTGAAGGGGCTCCAGGAAAGCTGGAGAGGGGCTGGTGCCAAGGGCAGGGAGTGACAGGACAAGGGGAATGGCCTGAAGCTGCAGGAGGGGAGATGGAGATGGGATGTGAGGCAGAAATCCTTCCCTGTGAGGGTGGTGAGGCCCTGGCCCAGGTTGCCCAGAGAAGCTGTGGCTGCCCCTGGCTCCCTGGCAGTGTTCAAGGCCAGGTTGGATGGGGCTTTGGGCAAGCTGGGCTAGTGGAGGGTGTCCCTGCCCATGGCAGGGGTGGGACTGGGTGGGCTGTGAGGTCCCTTCCCACCCAAACCAGTCTGGGATGCTATCAAACAAGATCAAAATGAGATCATGAGGCATCAGAGGGGGGTCAGAGGAAAAGAGAAGACACTGCATGGGGCACTTGGCAGGCACATCCTCCTCACGTGCTCAGTGTTAATCCAATCATCAGGACTAACGAAGCAGGAATTTCCCTGTATGCACGGCTCGCTCCCAGGAGCTGGGCATTTCCACCCAACAGTTCCTCCAGAGCCCGAGGAACTGGCACAACTGTTTTCTCCTGCCTTTTTCTTACGATACACTGAAGTTTCTATGGCTTTGTGACTTCCAGAGGAAAGATCCTAAATTCTTACAGGGTCTAGGGACTGTTTCGTAGCTTGCAGTGCGCTGTGCAGGTACGTTTTTGTGGATTCACTTGAGTTCAGCATCTTAGTACACTGATATCTGCGACTAACCTACAGCAGCCTGGACTCAGTGGCTCACATGGTTCCTCTCATCCCGTGGGATGAATCCCTGCAGTTACGTCCTCCCAATGATGGGCAGAAGAGCTTTGAAGGGGTCCAGGTCTCCTCCTGTGCTAGTGTGGGCTACATGAGTGAAGACGCTGCGCCCACAGAGAGAAGCTGCTCCATTACCTCCCTCAGATTACTTCTACCATTACCAACACACTGATAAACCAGCTTAAAAATCACTCAGGAATCCTCTTCTAGGGACTGGCAAGAAGGTTGGGGGAGAAAACACCATTTTAAAGTGTTTTCCTGCCTTTCAGGCATCAGCACGACCGAATGCAGGCGGAGACGAAGCCGTGAATGGAATTCGATCTCGTCCCGTATAAGTCTACCAAGGGATAGTCAAAGTCCTGAATCCACCTATAGGTCCATCTGTGGATGTCAAGGGACAGGGACTCCCACAGATGGATCTATAGGTGGACCCAGGACTTTGGTGGGCGTTGTGAGCGCCTTGCACTGCCTCTGCGGAGCATCCCTGCCATCCCTGGGCCACAGACCTGCTCCCAAACCACCTGGGACACAAGGCGGTGACGGGTCTGGAAGCTGGGCAGGGTGCAAGGGGACACGCGTCACCCTCTTCTTCTGCACCACCACGGCATGGGGTGTGCGGGGAGGGAAGGGAGGGCAGGGCAGGCCGGCGGGGCTTGGAGGGTGGGTGCTGTGTCTGGGGACGGGTGAGAGACCAGTGTGCCACCCCGCTGCTGGTCCACAGCTTGGCCACCATGAGGGCCTGCCCTGGAGCCGGCCGTTCCCGGCAGGAACGGCTGAGATCTTACCCCACGTAGGTCAACCTGATGATTTTTTGGGGGTTAAATCTTAAACAAGGATGAGTTTCTGTCCAACCAGGGCTTCATGCCACAGCGCCTCGGCCTTTTTGGGAACCCTGAAGCTGGGTTTACTGCCCTGCCAGGCTGCGCTCATGGCCACCTGGAGCAGAAAGCAGAGATAACCAGCTCGATCCCCTCTCAGAGCAAGGTCGGAGCTCAAAACCCGCCGGGTGACTTTGTCTCTTAAGAGGTCCCAAAATCGGAGATCCAAAAGAAACAGCTCCAAACCCCACCCGTGAGGTTGGGTCGGCCCTGCGGCAGGAGCACCCGGCACCGGGCAAAGCCTCGGTGATGGCATCAGCGAAGCCCTTTGGGGTAGGGAAGCACCCGAACCCGCCCCCCCGCCCCGGCGTCCCCCGTCCGACCTGAACTCCTCATAGGAGGGGACGCGCTGGCGCACGGCCCGCAGCTTGGCGTCGTTCTCCCTCTCCTGCCTCTCGTCGGCCGCCACCGCTGCCTGCAGCTCCCGCTCCAGCACCCCGGGGGCCAGGGCTCCATCCGCCTCCATCCCGGCCTGCTGCCGACGGGCAGGGATCCGGCAGGGACCTGAGGCCTGTGGGGCCGGGGGTGATGTGGGGGACAGGGGCCACCCCTGGGTGCACAGGGACCCCACTCCTGTCGTGACAGGCCTGCTGGGGCTGGCCTCAGAGACCCCACTCCTGTCACAATAGTCCTGACAGGGCTGGCCCTGGGGAGCCCACTCTTATCGTGGCAATCTGGCTGTTATTGTGATAGTACTGTCAGGGCCGGCCTCGGGGACCACACTCTTAATCCTGACAGCCCTGCCGGGCTGCACACACCACCAGACCCGAGGGCGTTCACTCCTGTCACGACAGCCCTACCAGGCTGCACACACGGATGGCAACTGGGAACCCCGCTCCTATCGCTACAGCCCCGCCAGGCCACGCGCACGGCCGGCCCCTGGGGACCCTCACTCTGTCGCGACAGCCCCGCCAGGCCACGCGCACGGCCGGCCCCTGGGGACCCTCACTCTGTCGCGACAGCCCCGCCGCCCCAGCCGAGCTCCCGCCGCCGCGCGCGGGCTTCTCCTCCCGTCGCCATAGCGACAGAGTAGCGCGGCGCGAGGCCCCCGCGGGGCTGCCCCGGCCGCGCCTGACAGAACCGGCCCCGCCGCCCCCAGCGGCCCGGCCCGGCCCGCCGCCACCAGAACCCCGCCGGGACCGTTCTCGGCTTCCTCCGCCCCGCCCGGCCCTTCCCCCGCGGGCGCCGCGCTGACGGCGGACGCCGGGGACTCTGTCGCGACAGGCGAAACGGGCAGCCCGGGGGCCTTCCGCGGCAAAGTCGGCGGCGCGGCGGCGAGGGCAGCGCGGCGGGTGAGAGCAGGACCGCGGCCGGGGCACAGGTAGGCCCGGGGGAGCCGGGGAGGGGGCACCCGGGGAGGGGGCGGTGAAGGCAGAGGACACTGGGCGCGCAACCGGGGCCCTCGGGGCCGTGCAGGGCTCGGGGAGGGGCGGGCCGGCCGGCCTGGGGAGTCACGCACGGTGCAGGCCGGGGCCAGGGCCAGGGTCAGCACTAGGAGCGGGTCAGGGTGAGGGCCAGGGCCTTACCGGGCAGGGAGCCCCGGTGCGGCGCAGTTCTGGGTGCTGTGGGATCCCGGGATCCCTGGGTGCGTGGAGCGGAACCTGCACCTGCACCCTCCTCCGTCCCCCTCCCCGTCCCCAGCATGGACACCGACCTGTACGACGAGTTTGGGAACTACATCGGGCCGGAGCTGGACTCGGACGATGACGACGACGAGCTGGGCAGAGAGTCTAAAGATCTGGATGAGGTGAGCAGTGGGGATGGGTGGAGGGGCAACGGCTCACGGGAGCCTGGCGTGGGCCTCATCCTGCCCCCTAACCCCCGCAGGAGCAGGGGACGAGTGCCATGCTCCTCATAAGCTGCTGGTACTTCCTTTTCCATGCTGGGCTCTGGTTGTGTGGTGAGACTTGGTTCAGTGGTGGAATTTGACTCCTGAGGATCAGAGTGGGTTTGGTTTTTAAAGAATTCAGCGAAAGCTGCTCTCCCGTTCCTGCGATAAAGGGAAAGACAAAGTTATTGCTTGAATCGCGGTTAGAACTGGAGCTGCTGTAGCTCAAGCTGTATTTCGTGTTTTTATTTGTGTGCGATCAAACGGAGGATCCGTATCCGTTCAGTGAGGTCTTCAGGCCTTTAGTGACATGCGTTAATGCTACAGCAGCATTGCGAGGAGCTCAGCTCCCGGGTGGTGAAGGCAGAGCAGGGGTGCCCAGGCGCTAGAGGAGACCGACGAGGGCAGGGAGGACGGCGGAGGCTGCTGTGACATGAGGGCAAAGCATCGGAGGACTCGGGGAGCCCCTTCTAGTCTCCCGTTCCTGCAGTTCGACTGAAAGTGGTGTCTGTGTGTAATGGGGATTGTGTTGTGCACGAGCGTGGTTCTGTTGTGTATGCGAGCGATGGGCGGAAGTCGCTGCCCATGCAGGTGTCTCTGCAAGTCTGCTCTTCATTTTCACCTCTGCAAGTCTTCTTGCGCTTCATTTTCACCTCGACAAGCTGCTCTGCAGCTGGATGCAAGGTGCCGGGGCCGCGTTGGTGGTTCCCTGGCTGGGTTTGTAGCTCTCTTTTGGTGTACGATGCCAAGCCTGTACCTTCTGGGGTAACTGGTGATTGTGAAGCACTTTGGTGTCGGCAGCAGCTAAATGTGAGCGTCGGTTGCAGCTTGAGGATGATGACGATGATGACGATATGGGGGACCATGATGAGGACCATCCTGGGATGGAGGTGGTGCTGCATGAGGATAAGAAATACTATCCCACCGCTGAGGAGGTCTACGGGCCTGAAGTAGAGACGATAGTACAAGAGGAAGACACGCAGCCTCTCACTGGTAAGTGGTGAGGAAGCAGCAAGTCGGGTATGGTGGGAGGAGAAGACTCTTAATGGATCCTTGGAAAAGGGAAAATAATGTTCTGTTCCATTCTCCCCATCGGTTTTAATGCCCCTTAGAAGTCCCTCTCAGCCCCAGGAACGTGTAGACTCTTGTTTGTCTGGTGGTGCCAGGATTTTGGCGCTCTGGATTATTATAAATGCCAAACAAACTATCTTCTGAAGAACAGATATCGTCAGGCACTGGAGAGATACTTAAGGAGAAATAAAATTGCATTTAAATCATCTCATTTGATCCTTCTATAATAGAATAGTTTGGTTGGAAGGGACCTACGATGATCATCTAGTCCAACTGCTTTTATAACAGCTACAAGAATCTGTCAGCTTAAGAAACATGTTTTTGTCTGCAAAAGTCCCTGTTCCCTAGGACTGTTTCTGAGCCTGCTGGGTTCAGGGTCTCTAGTAACAGTGTTTTATTGTTCTTTCTCTTGTTTTCAGAGCCTATTATTAAACCTGTGAAAACCAAAAAATTCTCTCTGATGGAACAGACGTTACCGGTCACTGTCTATGAGATGGAGTAAGTATGATGTAGGGCTTTTAAGCGTGTACGTTGGATCAAACCATCTGTGCTGTGATTTCCTCGCTCTTTGTTGTTTGGAGGCAAAGGTGGGGAGGCAGAGTGGTGTGTACTCTGTGGAGGAGGCAGATTTTGGGGGGCATTGGCTTTTTTTTCTTACTGACACCAGCAACAGCATGGAGTGCAGCCGTTTCCCAGATTTTGAACCAAAAACAAGAGGAAGAAAGTACAAGACTAACGATTTTACAGATATTTTCCCTCCACAGCATGCAGCACAGTGCGTAGTTTTCTGAAATAGAATGTAAATCTTACCTCCATGGCCGATAAAAAGCTTGGTAATCGGAAACCCTTGCAGCGCAGGTTTACCGAAGGCAACTTTTCTTGACTGGCTCGAGAAATATTTATACCTCAGTGTGTGGCACACCTCATACTGGGACATTTTGGGTTGATCCCAGTGACCGTTGGCTTACTGCTGTCTCAAATTAATTCCCATCTATCCTGGAGGAGTTTCCGAGGGGATTTTTTAGGCGGCTGGTTGTATGCAAAGTAGCGCGTTGGTCAGCATAACGTCCCGCTTCTGCACTTGATGGTGTCAGGTTGTACCCCGCCAAGCAGCCCCTGGGACACCAGGGTTGGGAGAAAACCTCCTGGGAAAAAATCCAAACAAATTAAAATTCGAGATACAATATTTCATGCGACTTTGATAAGGAATAAAACCAGTTGTTTACTTTCTCTATAAAAATATATTATCTTAGCATCAACGTCTACGTTTTGTCAATGGGCAGAGGGGCTCCATGTCCTCACGTGGATAGCGCTTCTGTATGTTGTCTTCTATTTGAGGATGAACAGATTGAGCTGCGTGAGTGTCTTGTTAGGCTCATCTTTCCATACGCCGCTTCATGGCTAGTCGGAGCTTTTTCCAAGTTTTAATAATCGTCTTCAAGTGTAGATCCCAGACCCAGCTGCAGGCTGAGTAGCAGTTCCCTGTGTGCCAGACAGACCCCAGTGTGAGCAGTCCCTCTGCGTAGCATCGAGGATCCTGTTATTTTCCGGCAACAAAATTTCACTGGAGTTTCTATTCAGTCAGTTGGCTACTTGGATGCCCAGGACCTTTTCGGAACGGCTGCTTCTCGGGGCTGTCCCCGCTGTGTTCATTGCTCGGAGAGACTTTTGATATAGCCAGATACAAACCAAAGAGCCGGCTGGGTCTTATTTTTCTTTGCTCTTAGTCAACGACCTGTACTCTTCATTATCTACCGCTTTCCTGATCCCTGTGTCCTCTGCTCGTTCCATCCATAATGAATTCCTCTTCATCCTGTTTGTTGATATAAATGGTCAAGATGGGGCCAGGAGAAATTCCCTGTGAGACTTAGCCAGAAACCTGCAAGCTCAGAATTGATTTCCCATTTAGCCTTATTTAAGTCCAATAAGCAAGCTTTTAATCAGTATTATTATTGATTTTTGTATTTTTTTAGCTCTTAATCAAAATGTTGTACATTAAGATGTCTACTGCATCAGTGAAAATTATTGTTAAAAAGGAGATTATTTGATAGCACTTACTTTCCGCAGACCCGTAGCAATGGACACTTCTTTTACAGTCTCCCGTTATTTTTTAGAGGAGTTGGTAATTTAGCATCTCAATTATATTTTGGCTAGGGTCCGTGCGGAGGTGACTGGCCCATAAGCTCAATTGCTTATTCTAAAAAGATTTAAATTCCATTACTGTTTCCTTGAGTCCCTGGGAACATCACTGTTTTAAGACCTGAAAATCAGAATTAATGGTCTGCGGAGCCCTGTGGCTACCTTTTAAAACTGCGTGGGGTGCTTGTTATCCAGCTCTGAGATTTACTTGACTGCCTGCCACTATTTGAGTGGAAGTATTTCATCATCTGAGTACATGGATGTGACTTTTGCTCTAATACTGACTAGAAGAGAAGAAAAATACTCAATAATATTCCATCGCTGGCAGTTTTACCAGCTCCGTATCCTCCCACCCACAGCCATCTGTCTAGGACTCCAACTCTCTTGTCCTCCCCATCTGGAAAGTGGGATTCTTCCTCCGCAGGGCATTGGCAGAATGAAAGTTTGGAAAGGATTCAGGGGGCACCTTGCATAGAAAGTGTAGCTGAAACGGCACCTACTTTTCTTAGACACGACAGAAGCCTCCAACAGTCTTTTGTGTTTCGTTCCTCCAGTTTCCTGGCAGATCTGATGGACAACTCGGAGCTAATTCGAAATGTGACTCTGTGTGGGCACCTTCACCACGGCAAGGTAGTGTGAATATCCAGCGTACATCGGGTAGTAGTAATGGTCTCTTTGTAGCTTGCTTTTACCCTTGCTCTCGATCCCTTGATCTCCGCAGCAGCAGTTGCTTTCTGCTCCTCTTGCTAATGCAGTTATCCGTAGGTTTTCTTTCAGCCGCGTGGAAATAATAACGTACCCAACTTTCTCTGTACTTCTACTGGTGGGATGGGGTTGGACTTGTATTTATCTGTCTGAACGTAGTCACCTCCGTTCTCTTGTGGTGTGATATTTTTTCAGACTTGTTTTGTTGACTGCCTGATAGAACAGACACACCCAGAAATCCGGAAGCGCTACGACCAGGATGTAAGTGAGCTTTGGGTGTATTCCTGCCCTGGGGAACATGGGTTGGCTTTTACGCTCAGAGGGAGCGTGACTGTACGTGGGGAAAATGTGGTTTAGTATTGGACTGTAGGGTTGGAAAGCCAGAGCTCGGTCCTAGTTCTGTCTCTGTCACTTACTTGACATCTTAACCGTGTGTAAAGAGTTATTGTGTCCTGCTTCAAATTTGATATTTGATACCAAAATGTGATATTCTGACTTTTGTCTTTGCAGCTTTGCTACACTGATATATTGTTCACAGAGCAAGAGGTGAGTGAGTCTTGGAGAACAGGCAGTGATTTTTATCCAGTTGTCTCATGCTTTACTCACAGTTTCTTGCTGTAGGCAGTTTCCTCTTTCATTTTACCATCTTTTGGTGCCTTCCACGTTTCGATTATTTTCTTTATCAATAAAATGATCTGCTCCTCTTGTTTGCCTCAGTAAGATCCCTGGTCCAACTTTCTTCCATTTCCTGCTGCCTGTATGATTTTATTTACCTGAGATGATAACCTGCGCAATGTTGAAAATCTATAGCAGAGTTATCCCGGCATATGGAAACTCCTGTTTTCTTTGAGAGAAAGAGGTGGAAGGGGTTCACAGCAGTGGTGGATGAGGAGAAAAACTACGATTTCAAAAGAAACATATTTCTCCTTGATTTCCTTTGATGGGACGTCTTAGCTGGGTGCTCTGACTCCATGTGGTTGGGTGTGAATGGGAATCTTACTTTGTTAGTTGCTAAATATTGTCGCGACCAGGACAATCCTGTGAAGCGTTTCTTTCTCTTCATCTTAATGCTCTACTTTATGTGCATCAAATCTTGCGCTTTGAGGTGTAACTTGATAGCAGCAGAAGGGCAAAAGCATGGAAAAACATGCGTCTTCTGTCTCTGGTGTTGCATATTATACTTGTCAGCTGAAACGCGGCATGGATTGTGCCATGGTGGCTCACCAGTCGGAGCCAGTATGGATGGAGGAGCCGGGCTGGATACTGCAGCAACCTGAGTTTGTAACTCCCTGGGAGTAACAGGATGTCCTGGAGGGGTGTTTCCTTCTTCCCATCTTTCTGATTTTTTTCTTTGGTCAGCTTTTACATCTTTACATGGTGATTTTTTTTTTTTTTTTTTTTAATTTCTTTTAACTGATAATCCTGGTTTCCTGCCTTTCAGAGGGGAGTAGGGATCAAGAGCACACCAGTGACGATTGTTCTGCCGGACACCAAAGGAAAATCTTTTCTCTTCAACATCATTGACACACCAGGTGATTGTGTAATCCTGAAAATTCTGGTTTGGGATGCACTTAGCTGAGGGCGGCTTGATGTGTGGAGCAGAAACGTGACCATGTGAACCAAGGTTTCTCTCATTAGTAAACCTCTGGTCCTCTGGGTAGTGCTATTGACAGGAGTAGAGCGGCAAAATCATGTTCGGTGGTGGGTAACAAGGGCCTTCAAAGAGCTTTGGTCTTGGATTGCGGTGGGATTGTGTAGCAAGGGCTGTCAGAAAAAGAAAGAATCTGTAGCCTGAAACCTCACTGATTCATCTGGAAACGTCACTTGGGTGCAGTGAAACCCTGGGAAGTTCTCTTTCGCAGACGGAAACCCATGTTTTGTTTTGTGTTTTTTGTAGATAATTCCAGCCTAGTCCTGAGCCTTTAGCTAAATTCATTCTTCTGAAATCACTTCCAGCAGTAATGACTGTGCTGCTGGCTTTTATTTAGGCTTGTGTTTCTGATTAGCAGGCCTAATTGAGGGCTAATGGGGCTGAAAATGTGTTCCACTCAAGTATATGAGAAGCACATGTAGAATTGGATTTTCCAGGTATCACGCACAGTGGGGACTGTTTCTCCCAAATGCTGTTGCCCACCCAAGTTCCCTCGAGCCTCTGACAAGCTCCTGTGGGGAAAACATAATCACGGATCAACTCGTTGTAAGAAACCAAGGCCAAACTTTAGGAACGAGGGTCTTGGGACACATCTGTTGAGTTACAGCTCAAGATGAGGGAGGTTAGAGCGCAGGAGGAGACTGGAGGGAGAGGCATCTGTTGTTCTTTGGTGAGAAGTAATCTTCCTGCTTTTCCTGAAGTACTTGCACAGAGCTGTGAGAAAAACAGTAACAAATGTGACGAAAAGTGCCTGTTAAATGAGTTGTTGTGTTTATTCTCAAAAAATAGCATTAAATCTGAAGCGAATCCCTATACAGAGCTCTGGCAGCTGCTCCTGGGTCCCTGTCTGAGAAGGAAGCCGTCTGCGTTCTGCCTTGCTGGATACCAGTGACCAGAGCAAGCTGCAGAGCAGCGGGACGGCTTTCCACCCTCTGTGCTGTGGGTATTGGGGCTTTCTCCTGTTCTCACCACCATTTTGTGTTTTTGAAGGTCACGTCAATTTTTCTGATGAGGTGACAGCCGGCCTTCGTATTTCAGACGGAGTTGTACTTTTCATTGATGCGGCCGAGGGGGTGAGTGTCAGGTTCTTCTTCTCGACATCTCTTACGCTGGGGTCTTTGATCCCACCTCAGCATGAAGGCCTGGGATGGGTTCAGCTTTTGGGGTGAAGGATTTCTGGAGGACAGTTTGGGAAGCGAGAGTGTTTTCCAGCGAAAACAGGGAGTCAAGCCTCTGGCTTCTGTATCCGGGGCTGACGTGATGCATGTGACCTGTAGGCTGAATATCTAACTTCTTTGAATCTCCATCCCCATAAAAATTGAGCAGGTTATTTATATCAGAGATGTCCAGGGGGTGGGATTCAAGGAATTCGGTTGGGTTAGCACCTAAATTGCAGGAAGATTTGCTGATTGCTGGTGGCTGAGCTTAGGCTTTTTCTGCAGAGATGCAACCCTCTGCGTAAGGGTCGCTGCTTTGTCTGTCATGCCCTAGATAGATGAATTTTGTGGAGGGTTTTCGCTAGGGGCGTTTGTGCTCACTATTCCCCGCAGGTGATGCTGAACACAGAGAGGCTGATCAAGCACGCGGTGCAGGAAAGGCTCGCAGTGACTGTGTGCATCAACAAGATAGACCGACTGATCCTGGAGCTGAAATTGCCCCCTACAGACGCGTATTACAAACTCAGACATATCGTAGATGAAGTTAATGGGCTGATCAGGTAAGGGATGGTGCGTCGTCGATGCTCGCTGTCCCTGTTCCATTGCAGGCACTTTTCTCTGCGAGCCCTGCGAATGCCTAAAAACTCATGAGTTTGTCTCTTAATAAGTTGAATCTTAGCAAACGGGCCAGGAAGAACCATTAGAAATTCATCTCAGCCAATATATTGAATTATACGGGAGGGGCCAATCCTGCCTGAATTCTGACAAGCTTCATGGGATCAGCTCCTTTTCCCCCATTAAAAAGTAGGGAAAGTGGACACATGACCGGAGCGGGGAACTTCTGTGCTTGCAAATGTCTCAAATACACCGAGATTGTCCAAGCTGTATCCCAAATTGTAGGCTGAGATGTCTCAAAGCTCCTAAACTTTTGTTACAAAACTAATAGGAACTTGCTGTCCCAAGCCCTAAACAGAGTCTAGGATATTGCTGTGGTCAAATCTCCTTGCAAGACCCTGCCCAGAGAAGGGGGGGACATCTTCTCTAGCCCTCGCAGTAGCACTGCATCATTTCTGTGGGTTCTTCTGCATCCAGGTGATATTTTTCACAGCACTCTTCCCTTCAGTTTATGTCTGCGCTGCAGCCTGTATAACCCCAAACTGAATTTGCACAGGAGCTCACTTCTATGTGTCTCTGTTCAGTTGCTACTGGCATCAGGCAGCTCAGAGCAGGATAATTTATCCCGTCTAGCATGCTTGTGAATTCATTAAAACTGTTTTGATTCAATTCTATCCTATCCCTACGTTATTTGCCTTGTATTATCTGCTCCCTTACTTGGTCGACCAACTTTGCTGCCTTTTTTTAGGGGAAGAAAAACTCTACCTGACAAACAATACAAAGCACTTGTGCTGGTAACTTTTTGGTTCTAGATCTTTAAAGACTTCTTTGCACACTAATGCTGTGAAGTTTGCAGTAATAAATTGATACTGACCCTGAAATTCTGATGGCAAGCATGCTGCAGCTGGTTTTAAGTTGCTCTTTGGCAATGCAGAATCCTTGCCTATCAAATAC
Organism: Grus americana; assembly: GCF_028858705.1. Taxonomy (NCBI): domain Eukaryota; kingdom Metazoa; phylum Chordata; class Aves; order Gruiformes; family Gruidae; genus Grus; species Grus americana. The sequence continues at coordinate 8,357,008 of NC_072873.1, read as the reverse complement.
TGCTGTTTGGTGTGGGAAGTGGATTGAAGTGTCTTCCTTGGTTCATAACATTGATTTTTTTTTTTCTTGTCTCTGTCTCCTCTCAGCATGTATTCCACCGATGAGAACCTCGTTCTGTCTCCCCTTCTGGGGAACGTGTGTTTCTCCAGTTCACAGTACAGCATCTGCTTCACGCTGGGATCTTTTGCAAAGATTTATGCAGACACATATGGTGAGGACTATCCAGAAACCTTGTGCACTTTAACATCTCATTTCCTAACCTATTTTGTTGAGGCTTTCTAAGCCATTCAGCTTCAGCTTTCACTGCACATATACGGCCAGTATATGCGCTCTTGAATTTCTGGGAGTTGAGAGGTACTGCAGATCTGAGCCCTGGGTGTTAAAAAGCAAAAATATAGTTCTAACTTGTTTTTAGCTAGCTAGTTTCTCCTGGTAAATGTTTCTTGAGTCAGAAGCCAATGTTTTATACATACTCTTAAGCAGAAAAAGTGAGTCCCACTACGACAGTGGAAGGCGAGCGTGTGTGTTGTGCTTTGCTTCCTTATCAAAACAGCTCAGAAGCGAAGCAGTTAAGTTCTGCCTGCCTTTTCACAAAAGTCTCCAGAGCCTGAGACTCAGCTGCAGCCGGGTACAAGCTTGGCCCACAAGGTTTTGCACTCTTGCCCTCTTTCTTTTTTAAGAAACTGTCTTTTTCTGGCTTTGATTTAATTTTCTGTTCCCCCGGTGCCCACTCAAGGCAATCTGCCACTTGTAAAAGTGGGCCTTTTGCTTGCATTAGCCAGCTGTACGGCCAAGGTTTTTGAAGTCTCACGCTGGGGAATTGGGGGTGATCTGTAGGAGCCGTGAGCAGGGGAGGAAGGATGTTGTAAAGCAGCTGGCCTAGCTCTTGCAAAGAAGTTAGCCTGAGGGAGGATGAAGTTGTAGAGGTCAGGGACTGATGTGTCAGGAGTATCGTGTGTCCTCGTGAGTTTGGAGAAATAAATGAGCTCCCTGGGCGTCACGGTGTTAACTCAGTACCTGCTAGGATGATACCCCTTCCTTGGGGGACTGATAAAGATGCAGAACAGTTGGTAGGAGATGCCATCGGCGTGGGGCAGACGTGAGCTGAACGGGTACTTGAAGTCAGTAATATTCGATTGTGGCCACCAGGGATTTTATGTGCAGCCACCACACTTCAAATAACATGAGTTATAGTAGTTTAACTGTCAAAACCGCAGCCACCGTGAAATTTCTTATGCTTGCACATCTGCCCACAGCAAAAGCTTGTTTGGAAACTGCTGTAAATTATCACCGCTGTCTTATTATTTGTAAATCTACCATGACAGCCAAGCACTACAGTATTCCTTCAGCACTTGGGTATTTGGCTAGGCGCTTAGTGCATCAGCTGAAAAAGAGAAAAGAACCTGGAGATGTTCAGCAAGGCAGAAAATGCTTGCGATAAGCCTGCGGGGCAGACGGGGTGTAAGCCATCCCGGCACCTTTGCACTACAGCGTCAGGTTGCGGCGTTAACATTGGGAAAACGAAGCAGATGTATCTGGGTTCCTGCAGCGCGGCGTCTGGCAGCGCAGCTCTTCTCGGCGTTAACCTTGTGTGTAATTGAGAGAGTTGAAATGTTCCTGAGAAGCAAGTGTGCGAGCCTGCGGTGTTCCTGGGCTACTGCTGTTGTCCTAAGTGGACTGTTTTCTGCTCACCTCTCTGCCTGGTGTCCCCAGCTCAGGGCCTAATCTGGCATCGGTCCATTAAATCAAATCCTCAGGGTTGTTTCAAAAGCCAAAACCCAAAGATTTCAAAGATGAGAGAAATACAGTATCATCTGAGAGACTTTTGCCGTTTGCTTTTTCCCTTTAGGAGACATCAATTATCAGGAGTTTGCAAAGCGGCTTTGGGGTGACATCTACTTCAACCCGAAGACGTAAGAAGCCTGTTTAAATATCTGTTAGTTTATTGCAGGGTTTTCCCCTCTTTTCCCTGTAAAACATGGACTGGATGACCATCCAGGGTCCCTTCCAACCTAAGCTGTCCTATGATCCTGTGCTGGAGCAGTATCTGGGGAGGGCTGAGTCAGGCCTCCTGCTTGGTGTGAATCTATGTGTTCCTCCTGAATCCCATAATCAGGAGCAGAGAGGCTCCTCTGGCCTTCGTTTGGAGTAAGCGTGACTCCTGTGTCCTGACAGCTTCCCAGAAGGATTGGGAGGGAGAGGAAGATAACCTGGGAAGAGCAGAGGCTGTGCTGCAGTAGGGGTTCTTGCAGGCTGCAGAGCGCTTGCTCCTCATGTCTCTCTGTTCTCCCAACAGTCGCAAATTCACTAAAAAGGCCCCGACGAGCAGTTCCCAGCGCAGTTTTGTGGAGTTCATTCTGGAGCCCCTGTACAAGATCTTGGCTCAGGTGTGTGGTGGTTCTTTCTCCCTCCCATAGTTCCAGATAGGAGCTGCCAAGGGCTGAACACCGTGTGGTGGTGTGGCTGGTGCCCGTGGGACTTGCCTGCCCTGTTACGCAGCGTGATTTTCAGAGATTTCTGGGTTTCAGGGTGCAGAGCGATGGTGAGCAAACTCCTTAACAGTTGCTCTCTGCAAATAGAACCCTGGATTGGTGCAGAACTGCCTTTGCTCTTTCTAGTGTGCTCTGATATCTGCCAAGTGATAACTGGAAGCAGCCAAACAGTCCTGTGAGCTCTAACTCTGAGCAGGTCCAGAGCCCCAAGGGTGAGGGCTGGCGTGTGAAGCTGCACCTGGGAGTTACTGCTTGGACCCCCACAGCAAAGCTGAGTGCTGCTTCTTGTCTTGCAGGTGGTGGGGGACGTGGACACGACCCTGCCCAGGACTCTGGATGAACTTGGCATTCACTTGACCAAAGAGGAATTGAAATTGAACATTCGGCCCCTCCTGCGGCTTGTCTGCAAGAAGTTCTTCGGGGAATTCACAGGTAAATGCTGTATGTCTTCCCTTCCGCAATCTTCCCGATAGCCTAGTCTGACATCAGCAGAGGTAAGGGCTTATTACAGCTGTGGGGTGCTCGCTTGCACGGATCCCTTCTCAGCCTCCCAAATGTAAAATATTAAACTATTTGCCCAAAGGACAGCTTGAGACGCTGCTCATGTCTTCCCCGTTGGTGTGGGTGTGCTGCAGTCAGAATGGCTCTGCCTCGTGTTTATTGGCATCCTTTTCTTTCCTCTACACTGCTTAATCCTATTCTTTCCAGGCTTTGTGGACATGTGTGTGCAGCACATCCCCTCCCCGAAGGTGGGAGCCAAGACGAAAATCGAACATACCTACACCGGTGGTGTTGACTCTGATCTAGGGGAGGCCATGAGTGAATGCGACCCTGACGTAAGGAAACTCTTCTGTTTGCTCTGAGTGTCCAAAAGCGTGGCAAACGCGCCCTCCTTCCTCTGCCTTGACAGGGCAGCTGCGTCCTAGACAGCCATCTGCACAGATTTGACTTCCAGCATTTTGAAACCTCTCATCCGATACCGAAACAAATCTCTTCACTCTGAGAAACTTTAGCTGCCTGCCAGGGCAGCCCTTGAGAGAGAGAATTGTTTGACAGCGTTCAGAGAAGAACAGGACTAGGTCAGGACTTCAGAGCACGTGGGAACCGCAGGGTGATTTTGTGTCCTTTTGCAGCCTTTTGGTCCCTTTTCCTTGAAGTTTGATTTGTCTCTCCAAACTCTGAGAAAACTGTTCTGAACTCTACTGTTAAAAATAACCCTACATTAGTTAGTCAGCACCTTTCATATCAAAGCCTTGCAAAAACCTTCCTCCTCAAACAGCTTGTACTGAGCTGTCATTCAGAGTTGTCTGGAGCCACCAACGCCAGCTAGTGAGGAATTCGCCCGTGACTTTTTGCTCTAATGTCTGGAGAGAAAATGAATCGCTTATTTTAACGAGTTGCTATTACCCACGTAAAACTATATAGTGGTGACTGTCACCAGATCACCAGTTGTGGCGTGACCGTACAGGACTGTGAGCTGTGATCTGTGGAGGCTTGGGTGCACTGCCCTGAGCTGGTTTGCGGGTCAGCAGATTACGTTTCTTCTCATGGCCTTGTCCCAACCACTATTTACTGCTGCACAAGAGGAGGGAGGAGAGCTCCAGAAAAGTCCACCAAAGTCTTTCCAGGGGTCTCCATACAGGGCAAGGAGATGTAAGGCTTCCAGTGGAAGGAAATGAAGGATTTGGCAAGTCAAAAGAAGTATTTCTAAATTCCAGCCCATTTATCCCTTTGTGTCCATGAGTCCTACCAGGTCTGTGTCTTGTTTCTTGACTGTATTTTGAAAGAGGCTTATTTCAATCTCTCTCTCCCTCTCCTGGAAAGGGTCCACTGATGTGTCACACAACGAAAATGTACAGCACGGATGACGGCGTTCAGTTCCACGCCTTTGGCAGAGTGCTCAGTGGTACCATCCATGCTGGGCAGCCTGTGAAGGTCCTTGGAGAAAACTATACCCTGGAAGATGAGGAAGATTCCCAGATCTGCACCGTTGGACGCCTCTGGATCTCGGTGGCGAGGTATGGAAAGCTCTGGCGATGCGTTCGTGTGGGAGAGGAGTCACCTGGAGCTGCCGGGGACAGGGAGGAGGACAGCGGTGCAAGGAGCCTGAGCACTGCAGCGATGCTCCCCTGCCTTTTAGGTATCACATTGAGGTAAACCGGGTTCCTGCCGGCAACTGGGTGCTGATAGAAGGAGTGGACCAGCCCATAGTGAAGACTGCAACCGTCACGGAGCCTCGGGGCAATGAGGAGGTACTGTGCAGAGCCCATATTGCTCAGCCTTACAGAGAGTCAAGGGGATGGAGCACATCCCAAAAGCTCCAGTGGTGAGGTTAAAGGAACCTTTTCTGCTGAGGTGCAGGGCACAAGGGCCGCTGAGGGAAACAACAGCTTCAGAAGCCGTGTCTGTAATGCCATCTAACGATGCAGAGGTTCAACTCTTTGTCCTTATCTGGTTTCAGGCTCAGATCTTCCGTCCTTTGAAGTTCAACACCACGTCTGTCATCAAAATAGCTGTAGAGCCTGTCAACCCCTCAGAGCTCCCCAAAATGTTAGATGGTCTCCGCAAAGTCAACAAGAGTTACCCCTCGCTTACTACTAAGGTATTTCTGGTGTACGTTTGGCTATTTCCAGCTCATGCTGTGGGCTAACTCGTAATTTTTTACTGTAGGTTGTTTTGTTTGTTGTGTTTTTTTCCACGCTGTTGCAGTTGATCTCAAAAATCATGTGGAAATAGCAGAAAACTGTAAATCCAGTAGAAAAACACACCTTGCTGTGCCGGGGAAACAGCTTTCTGCAGAGCGCAGCAGCGCCTTCTGCTAGAAAAGGCTGTGGGAGCTTTCCTTGGGGTGCTCTGATCCTAACCAATTTATTTAAAGCTGATACATCCTCAGGCTTGTGTAGGAGCCTGGCAGGCAAGGAACGGCCTGCAAGCAGTAACGCTGTCAGTTGAACCCTCATCTTATTTTTCAGGTGGAAGAGTCTGGGGAGCACGTGATCCTGGGGACGGGGGAGCTCTACCTGGATTGTGTGATGCACGACCTACGGAAGATGTATTCGGAGATTGATATCAAGGTGAGGGAATGAGAGGGATTTTCTCAGCTGGGGAAGGCTTTTGTCCCCCATCTCAGAAGAATGGGGAAATCTAGCTGAATGTATAGTGTGGATTTTGTCGGGCCCTTTTAAAAGGGGGCGGGGGGAAGGGCTGTTAGGATGCAAAAGTAACTCACAGCCTGACTGTGTCACGCCATTGTGAGTGGGAGCCTGAAAATTGGCTGGAGAGACCACGTTCCAGCCTTTTCCTGTACTTTAACCTTTGCCTGGCTAGTGTCAAATAAATTGAGCAGAATTTTTCATACCAGGAATGAGGTTTAAGTGCTCCTGTCGTGTTTGAATGAAGGAATTAGTAACACTGCCTGTGCAGGCCTCAGTGGTTCCTACGCAAGGCTGATTAAAACACTGGTGTTCAAAGGTTTCAAACAGTGTCTTTAAAACACAAAAAAAGTGCTTGAAAACCTTAGAAACCTGTTGTCGATATCCCAGGTTGCCGATCCAGTTGTGACATTCTGCGAGACAGTGGTGGAAACGTCCTCCCTGAAGTGCTTTGCTGAGACACCCAACAAGAAGTAAGAGCCCGTGGGCGAGCGGGGCGTTGGAGACGGGCAGATGGAGGGGTTCACTGGAGACCAGGCTTCATGCCCTCCAAGGGGTCTGTTCTCAGGGGCTGTTGTCCAGACGAGTGGCACGTGCCTGAGTCAGCAGCCTGTCATTGCAGCAGCTCTGTGGAACTCCTCCGCAACATGCTTGAGTCCCAGGGATGTTTCTGTGCTTTGCAGGAACTCTCAGAACGGAGGGAATAAAGACAGATCCACATCCTCCTTTCTTTTAGCTAAATTTCACACCTTCTTGACAGTTGTGAGGTGTTCCCCAGACTGGGAGATGTATTGGGATCCTGGAGCAGGTGCCGAAGAGCCCGGTGCTGCCTTCAGTAACTCCCCAAAAGTTTCATGAGCGAAAGCTTTGTCTTCCCTTCCCCATCCTTAATGTTGAAATGGATTTTTTCCTTTCTGGTGATGCACTGGAGCCTTACAGCCTGGTCTCGTCTTCCTCCCCCAGGCAATGCGTTACAAGATGCACATTTGAAAGAGGGAGGGCTGTGGGGGAACACAGGCTGAATAACCAGGATGAAATCTAGGAGCATGGGGCATATTAATGCTTGAATTTTCAGGGAAATCATGATCTGTCATATGCTGAAGAGAGTTTACCTGTGTTACCTTGTGGTTTCTGGTTCTTCTTACCCTCCTTCATTCTGGTATACTCTCTCTGTGGGCGGCAGCCTTATTTTTGGGAACGGAAAGGTTCCAGCCTTAGGTCAGTCTTTGTACTGTTGGGCATGTGGAGCGACCTGCTCTGGGGGCAGGTTACTCGCGTTGGTGAGGTTCTCCAAGGCAACATCCCACGTGTCGGACACAGCGAGCGCTGGCTCTGATGGAGGCATATTGCCTGGCCCGTGGGCTTCCTTCTGCAACCTGGGTGAGCGCTGGACATCTGGCAGGAGGGATGGAGTGTCCTGTCCCTTAGCAATCTGCTTCCGGAGATGAGCAGACTTCGGAGAGCAGTTGTTAAGCGCATGGACTGTCTTTACAAGCAAGACGGTAACGGTGAAGGACACGGATGGCTTCATCTCCCTAGCTGTGTTTGAGGCAGTGCGCAGTCCCTGAGGTCCTGCCAATTACTCCCATTTCCATCATTCCGCGGACTAATTGCAACTGTCTCTCCTCTCAGGAACAAGATCACTATGATTGCTGAGCCTCTGGAGAAGGGACTTGCAGAGGACATTGAAAATGAAGTGGTCCAGATAACATGGAACAGGTATGAGCAATCTGGGGAGAGCAGGAATCTGTTTAGAATCAAATAATTGGGGGAAAAAGGGAATACTGGGATCTGCAGGGTGCACAGTATCAGCCAGCAGCCTGTAGGCGGGATCCTGGGTCCAGTATTGCTACCAAGTAGTCCGTGAGCATCCCTCCCCGGCAAATGAGTTGCTCCAGATGAAAAGTTGAAGCCATTTTATGCCTGAAGGGAACAGGGTTGTAAATATATTGAGTGCAGATCAGATCCTTGTTTCCTAAAGTTTGTTCTCCTTCTATCAGAAAGAAGCTGGGTGAATTCTTCCAGACCAAATATGACTGGGATTTGCTGGCTGCCCGTTCCATCTGGGCCTTTGGGCCAGACGCCACTGGCCCAAACATCCTAGTAGACGATACGCTGCCCTCAGAGGTGAGAAACGCAGGCAGGGGGTTGCGTTTCGGTGAGACGTTTGTCCTGTGGTGCCAAGAGCTGACTGCTCCTTCCAGAACCTGCAGCAAGGTCCTAATGCTGTTGGAGTGCACAGCGGTTTGCCAGATCTCAGCTCTGCTGTGCTTCCACCACGCTCCTGCGCTGGCTAGCAAATAGTCTGTTATTTTTCAGGTGTTGCTGTTTGGGCCAATGTCCTCAAAATTGGCAACTAAATGTCCTGCCTTTCAGGATTACCAAAATACGGACTCTTAGTTTCTAGCTCTAGATGCCAAGCTCTGAAGGTGATGATGCTGAGCTGTGAGAAGGAGGGTTGGATGCTGGGAATATGGGGGAACATTGCTGCTCCTTTGGGAACTGGTTTTTAAACACTGGGGTCTGTCTGTTGCTGCCTTGTGGTGCAGATTTGGTCTCTGAAGCAGTCTGTCTGTCTGTCTGTAGGTGGACAAGTCGCTGCTGGGCTCTGTGAAGGACAGCATTGTGCAGGGATTTCAGTGGGGGACCAGGGAAGGGCCTCTCTGTGACGAATGTAAGTAGGACCTGTGGAGAAGTGGAGCTAATAAGATCGGTTAAATTCTTTCATCTGTAAATACTCAAGTGATTTCGCTGGTGCAGTCCCTCAGTGGCCAGTTCCCTTCTCACGCCACAGCTGGGGACAGCTCTGGGATGGGTGACAAGGGGGATAACAGAACCTCCCCTTTTTTCCTGGCTGCAAATGCCACCCAGGCGCTGGCACTTGCCGTCTACCTACGAACCAGGGCCTGTTAGCTGACGAAGCGGCTTCCCCAGACCTTGGCTCTACTCATGGTAGAGCACCCTGCAAGATAAGCTGCTGAATTGTGTTTGATAATGTGGGGTTAGGACATGGTCATGCTTTCCCTGCTGGAATTAAATTTAGGAGAACTTCTTCTGGTGGCTCTAGGCCTCTGGGTGTTTGCTGCATGCTGAGGGTCTCTGGGGATGCACGGTTGGTGCTGATATGGCAGGGAACATCCCCCTCAGGTCACTTGCTGTCATTTCTGCCCTTCCGCAGTGATCCGCAATGTGAAGTTTAAGATCCTGGATGCAGTGATTGCTCAGGAGCCCTTGCACCGGGGTGGAGGACAGATCATCCCGACGGCCCGCAGAGTGGTCTATTCCGCTTTCCTGATGGTGAGGACTAGGCTGTGCATGACAAGGACTGAACCTCATGCAGTGCCGGCCCCCGTGGGCTCCAAGCAGCGCGGGTTGTGCGTGTGCCGTTCTGTCTGCCCCAAGGATGTTGGTTTAAACTGACTCATTCATCCATTAATGTTTCCAGCACCCTTGTGGGCTGGCGAATGGGTTTTACAAGCGATCACATTCCAGTCTGGCTGGAAACTTGTGTGCATCTGCTCTGTCTCGCCTTCTTTCCTACTGTTTGGCTTGCTGGGAAGGGTGGGCATGGGGGAGAGGGAAGCATATGACTCACAGCCAGGAAAAAAGCTCCTTTCAGTGTTTGCCGTTGGTTTGGGCAGCCATGGGGCAGCGGGAACCCTTTCGTCCCCAGTCAGGCGCTGCGTTTGACCAGAGCGTGCCAGTCTCTGACTCTTACTTGAACCAGATTGTGTTGGTGCTGCTGGGAACTCAGTGGTTTGTGTCCCTTTCTCCCCACAGGCCACCCCTCGCTTGATGGAGCCCTACTACTTCGTGGAGGTGCAGGCTCCTGCCGACTGCGTGTCTGCGGTGTACACGGTCCTGGCTAGGCGGAGGTGAGCTGCTCTGACCGGCCTTAGCATTGCAAAGCAGCAACTACTCGCTTGGGATCTGGGTTGCTAGAGACGTTCGCAGTCCTAGCACTGCTTGTAAAGTGAGGGGAGAGGGTGAAATCTGTCTGAAGTGACAGCCAAAAGCTTCCTTGACTGATCCCAGCCCCTGTTCTCTGTGGGGACAGGATGTCCAGGATCACACGCAGCGTTTGGTTTGTGCCTGGTTCTTCCTGAGTGTCAGAGAGGAGAATATATAAAGGGACAGGAGACACCCCACCCCCCCCAGTACTTGTGTCTGCAAGAAGGACATGAAGCTGTTGGAACGAGTCCAGAGGAGAGCACAGAAATGGCCACAGGGCTGGAGCACCTCTGCTATGCAGACAGGCTGAGAGAGTTGGGGTTGTTCAGCCTGGGGAAGAGAAGGCTCCGGAGAGACCTTGGAGCACCTTCCAGTCCCTGAAGGGGCTCCAGGAAAGCTGGAGAGGGACTGGTGACAAGGGCAGGGAGTGACAGGACAAGGGGAATGGCCTGAAGCTGCAGGAGGGGAGATGGAGATGGGATGTGAGGCAGAAATCCTTCCCTGTGAGGGTGGTGAGGCCCTGGCCCAGGTTGCCCAGAGAAGCTGTGGCTGCCCCTGGCTCCCTGGCAGTGTTCAAGGCCAGGTTGGATGGGGCTTTGGGCAAGCTGGGCTAGTGGAGGGTGTCCCTGCCCATGGCAGGGGTGGGACTGGATGGGCTGTGAGGTCCCTTCCCACCCAAACCAGTCTGGGACGCTATGACATATAGGAAGACTAATCTTTTGACATGTTGGCAGAGGCCACGTGACGCAAGATGCTCCGATCCCAGGCTCCCCTCTCTACACCATCAAAGCCTTCATTCCAGCCATTGACTCATTTGGGTTTGAGACAGACTTGAGGACCCACACGCAGGGACAAGCCTTCTCGCTCTCTGTCTTCCACCACTGGCAGGTGAGTCCATGCCCCAGTGAGATGGGGGGAAGAGGGACACGGTAGGATCAGGCACCAGGTAGGTGCTCTCAGTAGAGTGCAGTGCCACAGCTTGTACAGGGCAGGACAACTTCTCTGGAGAACATCCTCAGAGGATCTCAAGTTGGGGAGGCTTTGTATGCTAGCTGTTGTCTGCCAGAAGCCAACGGCTTTGTCCCAAGTCACATCACCCTTTGCCCTAGTGAGGGAGCACTGAATGCTGCCCCTTGCTAAGTGTAAGGGTCCTTTAGAGCCTGGAGAGAGGACATCCTCATCCAGGAGAAGGGAAACTGGGTGCACTGGGTGCTCTGCAGCTTGGGGAGCAGAGGACTGGGAGCAGGGTTCACACTGTTTGGCCTGCCGTAAAGCATGGGTTGCCACACTTTGGCTTTGGGACAAAATTCTGTCCTCTGGCCACTTCCCTGTGTGGGGCAAATCAAGTCTCGTGAGAGCTCTCCATGAGCCTGCGAGGTGCACAGCTCCTTGTGGTACAGCCGGGTGGGAGCAGCTGTCTGAGCCCAAGAGCTGGCTTAAAGGTCAAGATGTAAAAGCCCGTGGGTTGTCTCCAGAAAGAATCAAGGTGCCTGATTTGTAGAGAGGGTTGTGTGACTGGGACCCATGTTGGGGGTTCTGCTCAGCAGGTTTTACAGGTCTTTTATAGTCTTCATAGTGCATGGGAAGGTGGAACATGTTCTTGGCTTGGGTCACCAACACCATATTAGTGACTTCTCGCAGGAATGATCACCAGTAGTGACGTGACAGTTTTTCTGTGCCAGGAGAACAGATGGGGTGTCAGGGCTGTCACACCAAGGACACAAGGGGGTGTCCACAGGGCCCAGGAGTGTTTCCCGTTGTAATTCGGGCTCTCCTGGAGACTGAACCAGCCCCCGGCATTGCTCTCACACCCTGCCCTGTGTTTCAGATTGTGCCTGGTGACCCCTTGGACAAGAGCATCGTCATCCGACCCCTGGAGCCCCAGCCAGCCCCGCATCTGGCCAGAGAGTTCATGATCAAGACCAGGCGTAGGAAGGTATGTCTGAGAGTAACCCCCCCAGTGGCCCTCTGTCCATCTGTACCAGCAGCTGAGCTGTGTGGTGGTGTCCCTTGGGCACGCCACATCCCCTCTGTGTTCCCAGAGGGGACTAATGTCCTCTGGGCCTCGTGACTCTCCTCACTTTTGATCCCTCATGCTCCCTGTTGGTGCCTGTGATGATCCCAGTGCCTGTGATGGTCCCACGAGCGACTCATCTGGCAGCGACTCCAGCCAAAAGCGGGGTCCTGCGGCATCCGCTGAGCCCCACTCCCTCCCCAGCCTGTCTGACCCCTTGGTGGCCTGATTTAGCCTGGTGGACCTGCAGAAAAAATCCGCAGCTGGGTCTGTGCTGGTTTAGTGAGCTGGACTGTATGAGGTTCAACAAGGCTCAGTGCCAGGTCCTGCCCTTGGGTCACAACAACCCCAGGCAACGCTACAGGTTTGGGGCAGAGTGGCTGGAAAGCTGCCCGGTGGAAAAGGACCTGGGGGTGTTGGTCGACAGCCAGCTGAATATGAGCCAGCAGCGTGCCCAGGTGGCCAAGAAGGCCAAAAGCATCCTGGCTTGTATCAGAAATGGTGTGTCCAGCAGGACCAGGGCAGGGATTGTCCCCCTGTAGTTGGCTTTGGTGAGGCCACACCTCGAGTGCTGGGTTCAGTTTTGGGCCCCTCAGTATGAGAAGGACACTGAGGTGCTGGAGCATGTCCAGAGAAGGGCAACAAAGAGTGAAGGGTCTGGAGCACAAGTCTGATGAGGAACGGCTGAGGGAACTGGGGTTGTTGAGCCTGGAGAAGAGGAGGCTGAGGGGAGACCTGATCACTCTCTACAACTCCCTGAAAGGAGGTTGTGGTGAGGTGGGTGTCGGTCTCTTCTCCCAAGCAACAATCGACAGGACAAGAGGAAATGGCCTCAAGTTGTGCCAGGGGAGTTTCAGACTGGAGATTAGGAAAACTGTCTTCACTCAAAGGGTTGTCAGGCCATGGAACAGGCTGCCCAGGGAAGTGGTGGAGTCTTCAAGCTGCTGAGCAACGCTTGATCGCCTGCAAATTCTCCTGCCTCCTCTGGAGCCCCAAAAGTTATCTTACTGTGGGACACCAAGGCTTTTTGGTGGGATCTCTGCTGGGATGGTTGCATGAGAGGAATAACCACTGGATTTGCTGTTACCCCGCAGGGCTTGAGCGAGGACGTCAGCATCAGCAAGTTCTTTGATGACCCCATGTTGCTGGAGCTGGCCAAACAAGATGTTGTTCTCAACTACCCCATGTGAACGTGCTGCTGCGGCCTGAGGCCCACCTGAGTCCTGGCTGGCATCTGTCTGTCCTTCCCCATCCCTGCTTGCCCAGCCCTGGCTGCTGGCCGCTTGGGGCAGGCAGGGAGCCGCCCTTGGGCCGCTCTTCCGTGGCTGTAGCAATCTCCCTGGGCATTCGTGGACGCTGGGCGCTCAGGGCCTGCCCCGTACAGGGAGCAGCCCCGAGCGCTGATGCTTTCTGGATTATTAGTCTTCAGCCGTTGTGGCCTCCAACGAGGATTATCCCCAGCCGCAGTGGAGCAGCGTGAAGGTAGTGTCGAGTTTACTAAGGACTGAGTGTAAATGTGCGCGTCAAGCGTTTGAGCTTTCTGCTAACGCTCTCCTGGCTGCCTTGGGCAAAGCACGTCTTTGGGCAGCTGAGGAAGGCGGGGATGCTGGTGGGGGGCTGCTTCTACCAGCCTCCCTGGGAGAAGAGGCAGGTGCGGCTTTTTACCTTTTTTTGTACACCTTTTCTGAACCCTTGTAAACGTTTAATACAAATTTCCAGGTGGGACTTGGTCTGATTGTGCCGAGAGAAGGGAGGGCTGGGAGAGGCTCGGCCTTAGAGCACGCGCTGCCCCGATTTCCCCCCGTCCTCAGCCCCGATTTCCCCCCGTCCTCAGCGCTGTGTCACCGCGAGGGCTCCATGTACCCCAGCCATCCTGGTCCTGCCTGCGATTTTCTTTCTTTCTTAGTGTCTTTGACACTAAGATTTTCTTCCTTTCTTGCTCGGTCTTGGGCTCCTGCTGTGTTTTCAGGGGATCTCTCACTTCTGGGAACCTGCCCCAGAACCTCCCTGCGCTCGGAGGGGCTTGAGAAGGTTTGGGGGGGCACACAGCACCCCAGGGACAGAGGATAAAGCCAAGGACCCCCCCCTTCCCCAAACCTTCTCCCAGCTGCTGGTGGAAACTGGGAGGCACTGGGCTGACGTAGACATGAGGGATAGGAAACAGCCTCGGGAAAGAGCGTCCAGCCATCCCGTGGTGTGTCAGGTCTCTGCGGAAACTGGATATTGCAGGGGATAATTCAGGGCCACCGCTCGCCAGCGGGGCTTGGAAACTGGGGAGGGGAAGGATTTCCTGCTGCCGCTGGTGACAGCGGCATCGCCCACGTGTGCTGCCCCATCCCATCCGCCCGGTGGGAGGGCGCATGGCGCTGGGGCCCCAGCCCTGTCTCTGGGCTCAGCCTTTCCTTGCTGGCAGGGCTGGGAGGTTCCCCATCGCCTCCCCCATCGCCTCCCGCGTCCCCCGTGGCGTGCTTCCCCCTCTGCCCTGGGCCGAAGCGGGGTTCAAACCTTGTCTGGCACAGGCAAGACCAGTCTTCCACACCGGCCATCCTGCCTGCGGCCTCGCCAGGGTGCTTATCGCCTCCCAGTACAGCCCAGCACCAAACTGGTCCCCTGGGGACCAGGCCAGGCATCTCCCTGAGCTGCACAAGCCCCAAATTGCTCACGCCGGGGCTGCAGCAGGATCAGCGCCCCTGGGGCCGGCAGCGTGCTCGGTGCTGCGCGGCACGTCCCAGGGCTCAGGGGATGCGACCCCGGCTCTGGAGCCAAGCACTTGGCCCCTCGTCCCCTCACAGTGACGGGTTTTGTCCCAGGAAAGGGACATCTGTCATCGTCCTGGCGTGGCTCCGATCCCAGCCCTGGCCTCTCTGGGGCTGGAGGGTCCCATGGGGGCAACCGTACACCCGTGGGCAGCGGTGCCAGCCACCCTTGCCCTGCGGAGAGCAGAACCGCGGGGCTGCGCTGCCCCATGGGTCCCTCTGGGTCCCTGTGGGTCTGGGCATCACCCCGGCTGTTTCACCCCAGGAGGGGCGGCAGGATCCGGGCGGGCGGGCGTGGGAAGGAGCCGGTTCTCACGCAGGCAGCTCCCGGCAGCTGGAAAATGCTGACCCATGCCGGGGCCCAAGCGGCCGCACGAGCTCTCCCAGCCGAAAACTCGGCCCTGTGTGCACGGGCTGGGAATTTTCGGCGGAAGTGGCTCTTCCCTGGGAACGGGGGCTGTGCGCTGCCGGACCCTGACCCCCAGCCCCCTCCCAGGGGGCTGGAATTTACCCCCCAGGAGCAAAGGAGCTTTGCCGGGTGCGGAGTGTCCTGGGGGATGCACCCACCCGGGGCGGTGGTGAAGGTAAACTGGGGCACCCTGGCACGGGGACCTGCTTGCGAGGGCAGCGGGTGCTGGGGGCTCCATCCTTGGCACGAGTTCGTCAGGGCTCAGCACCAGGCCCCACCAAGGGGGCAAATACCCCCACCCACAGCGGGCTCATCAGCACCCAGTGACGCTGGCCTGAGCCATCAGTCATCCCCACGGGTCCCCACCGATGTCATGGGTCCCTGGGGGACACCCTGCCGTCAGCAGTGAGCTCCCAGTGGGGTGAGCCCCAGCCCTGCTCCCGGTGTCCCTGTCCCGGCGGGGACCCAGCTCCCGTGGTCCCCGAGGCCGTTGCCTGGTGCCACACGCGTGTCCCTCTGTCCCGTCCCAGGCGCCCCCCCCCCCCCTCCCCGCACAGGAGCTGCACGTGCCCCTTCCCAGCCCCACGCACCGCTCCCACGCGCGAGGCCTCCCGTGCAGCAACCCCACCCCCCACCCCCGCCGTGCAAATGGGGGCGCGCGCCGGGCGGCACGTGGCGGCGGGGCCGAGTGGGTGGGTGGGCTCATGGGGGGGGGGGGAGGGGGCTTCGCGCATGCGCCCCGCGCCCCCTGCCCGGGCTCGGCGGGCCCGCCGCGGCGGCGCGTGGGGGTGGCCGAGGGGCCCCGCCGCGATCATGGGCTGGAGCCGCGCGGGGCGGCGGCGTGAGTGGGGGGGCGGCGGCGGCGGGACAGACCGAGCGGCCGCGGGGCTGAGGGGCCGCGGGGGGGCGGCTCTGAGGGTGCGGCGGGCTCAGGGGAGGCGGGACAGACCGAGCGGCCGCGGTGGGCTCAGGGCAGGCGGGACAGACCGAGCGGCTGAGGGGAGGCGGGGGCGGCTGTGAGGGGGCGGCGGGCGGCCGCGGGGCTGAAGGGAGGCGGGAGAGACCGAGCGGCTGAGGGGAGGAAGGGGGCGGCGGGAGAGATCGAGCGGCCGCGGGGGGCTGAGGAGAGGCGGGAGCGCTGAGAGGAGGCGGGAGGCTGAGTGGAGCCGCGGGCTGTGAGGGGACCGAGCCGCAGGATGCTGAGGGGAGACGGGAGCCCGAGGGGACCGAGCCGGGCGCTCTGAGGAGGGGAGCGAAGGGCCGAGAGGAGCCGCCGCGGGGGCTGCGCGCCCTCCGCCGCCGTTGCGAGGTGCCGGTCGCTCCCCCGGACCCCGGCGTCTCCCGTGGGCCGGGCGGGCTTCGCACATCCCCACTGCTGGCGCCGTCGGCTTCGTCCCCCAGCCGGGCTCCGGAGGGCCGGGACGCGCCTCGGGTCCCGCTGCGGGGAGGTGGCTTTCAGGGACGGGCGTTGCTACCGTGTTTTTCCCAAGTGAAGAAATGCAAACTCTCGTCGCAGCTTTTTGGCGTTAGAGAGAAGGGTGCTGGTAGTACACAGCCTTCGAGGTGTTTTTACCACCTTCAGTGGTAAATTTTGCTTTTTCCTGTGATGCTGGTCTTAGTTCCAAGTAACAGGTTTGTTGGGGTTTTTTTTACTATAAGAGACACCAAGTGTCTGTCACCTCGCTAGTGAACTCATCTCGCAAAGGTGGCTCGGCCATCCTGGCTCCTCAGCCTGGCAGGACTGTGCTCGGCAGATCCCCGAGCGTTTGGTCCACGGCAGCAGACGCTGTTGTAGCACCAACACAAGCTAAGAAATCAGCAGCTCCTTGCTCTTCTTGGCCAGATTAACGTTTATAATGCTGCTGGTAGCCTGAGTTAACCCTGTCTCAAGCTAACTGGGGCTACGACTGTGTGGTTTGACATTTCTCTGTGCTCGATCTGAATGCAGAGCACGAGGAGAAAAAAATCTGCCGCCTGTATTGGATAATGAAAGTTTTGGCCTCTGTTGGGCCTAACTTTCACCCATTGTAAAGTTTCACAAGAATGGCATTTGTACAGTTATTTTTAGTGCTTTCTTTTTTTTAGCCAGTTCTCTTTTCTGCTGGTAGGAATTAGTTCTTTCTGGTCATTGCAACTTTGCTTCCCAGGGAAGTGCTAATTTTGTTCCACCGTCAAATTGATTACAAATGGGAGACAGTGCATAGAGATTTAATTAGGGCATGGATGTACAGTATGGATTCTTGAGCAACAGTTGGTAACACAGGGTTGAGCTGTTTCATTGGATGTTTAGTTAGTATTTAGAAATAAGAGGAAGAACACAAACCTTGCATTTGACAGACAATTGATTATTCCTGTTGTTATTTCTATGTCTTCTGCCCACTGCAAGTCAAGGATAATTGGGGGGGGGGGGAAATCTGTCCCTTTCTGTCAGAAATCTGTTTCACAGTGATGTTCAGCAAACCAGCTGTCAGCCCACTTACCAAAACCCGCCTTTCTTCAGGGCATTTAAAAGGGTAAAGCTGATGTTTTCTGGCGAGACTTGTGATTAGGAAAATGACAGGTGCTGTTCTCTGTATTTTTGATTCTTTCCGAGTATATTCTAAAGTTATGCTTGTGCTTTCCTGGGGGAACAAGTAAGCTCTGTTCTATGGAGCGGATATGTAAGAATTTTTAAAAGAAAATGAATATACAAACACGCTGGTAATTTCAGCCTTATTGTGCCATTCCTTATTCTCCCTATATGACTGCAAACAGCTGAAAGTCCTGTATTTCCAGCAATCCTAAAATTAACTCCAGCGTTTCTGCAGTTCTAAAAAGGCAGGAGGGGATGATGTTTGTTTTCCCTCTTGCGTCGCGCTGGTGACTGAAGCAGATCCGGAGGGCTTTGGCGGTGGGTGGGGTGAACCATTACATATTTTCTGTGTCTGACGAATGCGCAGGCTGCTCAGTGTCCGTCCTCCTCCTCTCTCTGGTCAGCGGCAAAACCTCCTAACGAGGAGACGGGTCCTGACTATTAAAGCCGAGGTAGAGTAGTTTGACTGCAGGGATTTCCCGTGTGAACAGCACAGCCAGAGATCCTTTATGGCCAGGGGCTTCTGACCATGCCTGCAGCGGAGGAGGAGGCGAGGTAAGGGGCTGAGGGGCTCGGAGCAGCAGCTCAGGTGAGCTGGGGTTGATGGTGTGCTGAGAGCGGGCAGCGTGGCTGCGTGCTCTGCGTCGCTTGTGCCAAGCGTGGGTGTCTGCACTGGGAGTATTTCTGTGGCTCCTTGTAAGAAAACAATCCCTTTGCAGTATATTTCTCAAGAAACGGTAACTTGACTGACATTTCTGAATATAAATGGGGCAAAACGGAACAAGGAAGGTATTTTAGTACGCTTTGACACATACATTTGAAGGTTTGTGTTTCAGATCGCATGGAACTTGTTTTACAAGACTGTTACCCTTTTTTCTACTGTGTTGGAAACGCGTTCAGCTGCTGTTTGTTGTGGCTACTTGGGTTCATCACCCAGCTTCTGTCATCCTTGCAATGGCTTTTAAAGCTGGCTTTATCAAG
The DNA here is from genome assembly GCF_028858705.1 of Grus americana. Lineage (NCBI taxonomy): Eukaryota > Metazoa > Chordata > Aves > Gruiformes > Gruidae > Grus > Grus americana. Next base: position 8,338,681 of record NC_072873.1, on the reverse strand, counting down.
TTTCAGATCAGCTTAAATTGTGGAAAGTTATTTAAAAAATTTTAATGACTGGCTATACCCTTATCAACGTGACTACCTTTAGTACTTTTAACACTAAAATTGTGAGTATTATCACTGATGTAGCGGACTATTGAATTACTGCTAATAGACAACATTTTCATTTAAAAAACTTAAGTGTTTTCTTAATTGATGCAACGATGTTAAGGTTTTTTTTGTTTTTAAAAGCAACTCACAGGTCTGAATGCCTGGTTATAAATGAGGAATTGTCATGAAATATCCGTTTTCTAGCTAGGTTCCATTGGTACCCGTTCTTACCCCTTCATTAGTGATTATTTTTGCCTGTTAGTTTGAAGCAAGCATCCCAGTCATGACAGATAACTTGCAAGTGATGCAAATATCAGTAAATAATTGAAAAATCGGCCTCACAGACTGAGAGCACGGCAGCTTGCTTTGAACGAGTTAGAGGAGAGCCCTGAAAGGGTCGGAAGATGTGCTGACAGTGAGGACTTCCAGCGGTCCCGTCCGTCTCTGAACAAAGGGAAGGTGAAAAGAAAACTCGATAACGATTTATGAGTGCGTTTGTGGGGACAAAGGTGTAGCAAGGATGTGATCAGAGGCTAGGCAAGTTTAGAACAATTTTAAGAATTCAGTAAAGATTTTAGTATGTTCTGAAGAGTTTTAATTGTAGACACAGTTTTTTCTAAAGAATTTTCTGTGGTTTAAAAGGTAATTGGATTGAGAATTGTGTTGCATAGGTGAAACTAATTAAAAGGACTTTTCTGGCTTTAATTTATATGGTTTTGTAGCTGACAAGGGCAAGATTCGGGAGGAAGGGTCTCATAAATTGTGAAATCTAATTGCTGATGGAGAGTTTGTGATGAATTTTAACACATAGACTTGTTGACTTAGTAATCTACTGACTGCCAGCAACTTCTGTGAGTCAAAAAAACCCCCGAAACTCTCCTAAAACATCACTTTTTGCCAAGCAAAGGAAGAGGTCCAGTGCACTTGTCATGCCTGCGATTGTAGGTGTAATTTAGCCCCTCAGGACCAGCAAAGCAACCTAGAAATGCTGTCGGGAGTCATTTCTTCCTGAAAGCTCCGACATTGGGTACGTTACGGACTGGGTTACCGAACCTCCCATGCCTCGGGTACTTCTCTTGGGAAAGCTGGAGCCAGCAGACGCTCGCAGTGTGGCTGACGCTTTTTTTGACCCAGCCACGATGCTGGAGAACCAGGACGTGTTAGATCATGTTAGATCGTAGCAAGCTTTCAACAGAGAGCTGCTAGAGCACAACAGGATGCGTGCAAGCTGGGAACGGGGGAACCCCAGTAGACTGTGCTCATCAGGTTGAATTTTGGTGATTTTCCAACGTTCTCCTTGTGGTCATTTGTACCTGCGAGGGGCCGCGTGGCCGAGGAAAAAGGTTATAAAATGAGACTGTAGCCTCACTATTAGCATTGAGCAGGGAAGAGGGAGGCAATTTTGTGGCTCTTTCCTAATGCCACTTCAGATTTTCACCGTCTCTTCTTAAACATTGGCAATGCAAAGTGAATTGCAGCAGGTATGTCATTTATGTCTTAGCCGTATTGCTCAGATAGGATTCCTTGGATAGCGGCACAATCTTGGAACACGGTAATGATTGTTAAACAGTTGGAGTAAAATCCTCAGCAGATAACGGACCCCTTTGTTGTCTGGCTGCTCTGCGGTCCAAGAGGATGGGCACTGCTGTCTCATTAGGGGGAAGGTGATCCTTTCTTCCCACTCTGTTTCCAGCTTTTATTTTTTGAACTGCCACTCAACAAAGTACTTTACAGAGTTTGTGCTCCAGATTTATTTATTTTTAATCCACTTAATAGGAAGTAAATTATTCCTGTGAAAAGTTCCGCTAATATTTCCTTACTTTCTATGCTTGCTTTACTTTAACGCTGCTGACCTGTATGGCGAAACACGATCCTTCTTAGCGTCCCTGCCCAGTGTGTAGGAAGACTCCCTGAATTACAGATACGCCTCCAAAAACTAGTCCCTGGACCACAGCCTGGTCAGCCCCTCGAGGGTGGCTGTGCTGCCGCCTCCGTGCAGGGAAACGATCCGGTTCGCCGTGCTTTGTGAATGAATATTTTATTGCAGAACCCCGCGTCATTATCAGCCTTTCCAGCTGGTCTTCGCACTTCCCGCGAGCAGCGGGAGTGGGATTCCACCGTCCCATACTTGTGCCGTGTAATAACATGCTACGCTTTCTTTTGACTCAAGTTGTGGTTAATAATGGTCAAATTCTATTAAATCACGTCTCACTTGCTGTGTGCTGTATTGCCCAATGTCTAAATTCTATCTCTGGAAAAAAACCGTACTTTTTAAATGTCTAAATTAGCTATTCAGTGGCCATTCTTCGTCATGGTTTTGATAGGCTGTTTGCTTTCTGTTAAAAGCCACAAAAATGAATTTATCTTCAAAATGCTCTTCAGAGAGGAAGAAGGCGATGTTAGATTTCTGACCTCTTCATACCATAAATATGAATTGTTATCGCTGTTTGGGTAGTAATGCACAATTCTTCCCAAATTGTGAACTGTCTGGAAAATCTGGTTGGGATTTTTAAAAACTTGGCTTTCTTTTGTGTAAAACAAAGATTTAAGGTGAAAGTTCCTGGGTGCGCTACAGGCTAAATTGGCATACGGCAATGTCTGGCTGGGCAGTTACGACGGTTCTAGGTATTCTCTGGTGAAGGAGGTTCTGAGAGCAGTGAATGTTGTAGCAAAAAGAAATCCCTTTTCCTTCTGCAACCATAGATGACTTAGTTCCATACCTCAGTATTGGCCGATAATTTCTTAATGATTACATTTCAAAGAAGAACCCAGGGCTTTAAGTAATAACACAAGTTATAAGGTTTTCTGCCTCTCTAAATAAAAAGCTATATTTGGAATATAGCGTATTTATGGACAAAATTGTATTAAGGGAAATGTGATGGAAAAATTGAGTCAGATGAGCTGATGTTGGAGGCATTTCCCTATGGAGTCATTGGGCTGAAAAATGTTTTATATGCCTAAACTTGAACAGATGCTTCAACACACACACGCACACGTACAATCCCCCCCTGTTTAATATTAGCAGTTCTGTTCATACCACTGTGATTAATTCACAAACCAGCCTGTTTTAGTCTCTTGTCCGGGGGCTATGGGGTATTTCCAGATCATCCAGGTACTTAAGCCCATATTTACTAACTGTAAATATGCAAGCAGCCTGGTTATTAGCAGGATTTCTTTCAAGCTTTACGTTAGGCATGTGCTTAAATGACTCAGTGACCTGGGATTTACATTTTCACACAAGAGTGAAGGATTTCTCCCTATTACCTTGCTTAGATGAAAATCATTGGAGTCAGCCAGCTTTTTTGCCTAAATAAGGCCATGATACCAGCTTTCGGCTCTTACAGATATTAGTTCCACCTTTTTAGTTACAAATTTGTCAGAAAACAATTCTGAGTGTGTGTGCCTGACCTCATTTTAAGATACTGTTGAAGTACTAAGAGAAGACATACATATGGATGACGAGCAGATTGTGCCTACTCTTGGTTTTAGTACAAATACTGTATTTGGTGGTGCTGGAGAGATGGCTGACAATTAATTGCATTTTATTATTTTTCCTTTGAATACCCGTTGTGGTGTTCCGCTCAGTCATTAATCTGTTTTCCCAGGGTTGTTTTATTTTCTTTGTAGGTAGCTGTGCACAGCGCTTCCTCTCTTTTAAAAATCCCCAAAGCCCTCCCAAAAAATGCAGCACGTTGGAGCCAGTTGTTTCCACTTTGCTTTTCCGATCTAGCTAAACTGATGAAGGAATGTAGAAAAATGACGCCTGAGTCTAAACCTGAGGGTAGCTGTGACGCGCCTCAGAATACACGGCTTGCGGAATGAACGATGATGCTTGTGGTGTCAGGGGATATTGACTCCTGCTCGCAGTGACATCCCAGCGTCGGACACTCGCGAGAGATGCAGCCGTGCCAGCCTCACCTATAACAAATCATCGGCTGTAAAGTTCTGTATCTCTCTTGTGCTTAAAATAGTAGAGAGCTTGGGAGAGTGATGTATTTCTTGTGTGTGGATGGTTTCTGTGCTACCTTGAGGGTGAGTTTCTGACTCCTTGTTAACCCTGGAAGTCTTGCTCTGTTTGGGTTTCAGGGACACAGCTGAGTAATGCCGCATAGCCCAGGGGCCTGCGGTTACACAAACACCTGTAGGCAGGTCACGGGCTGGCCCCCGTGTTAATATGTTTTTAAATGGCATAAAAATAAAATAATTAAGATTCTTAATGCGTTTGTCTTGCAGGTGTGCTGTCTTGTGTGCAGCATCTCCTTCTAAAAATCTGATTTTCACAGTAAACATTTTTAGGTAGTTGAGAAATGACTAGATTTTAATTACAGCATTCATTTACAAGAGTTACTTAGCTGACATTCAAATATACAGTTAAACTATTTTTTTAAAGGAGAAGATTTTTCATAGTGGAAACTGTGATTCCTGGGATATTAAAAAAATAAATAAAACTGAAGTGTTTGGGAGGAAGCACACAGTGATCTTCCATATAACCATATGGAAATTATCGTCTTTATTCCCTGGTTCATGTAAAGTTTTTGCTCCTTCTGGACTGTTTACTTGAAATGTCCACTTCTGTGGCAATACCCAGCTTGATTTGTATTCCTCAGCCTGCTCTTCCTCTCTGCAATCTGTGGCAAAACCTTATCGATCTGGGTGTCTGCAAAATCCAGTTCTCTGGAGGATAGCACTGGGGAATTATTGGCAGAAATAAATCATTGCTGCCCTTCAAGTGTGCTGATTGTGTGAGATTTGTCCAACAAGTAAATACTGAATAGCAATCAGCTGTAACTCATCAACAATTAATAACCTGAGGTACCTTTTTTTTCCTTTTGGCTTCCGCTAGCAGCTCTCTTTTAGCCGTTCATGAACACGCTTATCCCACGGCCCCTGGGGAGACGCTGGCTCCCAGCTCCTTTAGAACAGCCGCACTGGATCGGACTGGACGTCTGCCTGGTCCAGCTGGAGTCCTGGTTCTGACCCTGGCTCAAGCAGAGGCTACAGCAAAAGCGCAGGAGAAGCATGTTGGAAACCCCTCTCAGCACTTTGACTGCTTCTGCCTAGAGACTTGTCCGTTGTGTGAAGTACTGTCTATTTTTTTTCAGTTTTTAAGGGGTTTTTCTTCTTCAGGCTACTCGAGATTTTACAGCTCTCTTCTCCCTTTCCCCGCTCAGCCTTCTCGTTTTTCCACTGTTCTTCCTACACCAACCAGTCCATACCTCTTCTCCAAACCTGTTTCTGTTCTTCTTTGTTTCTGTGATGAGGGATGGCGAGAGTGACCAGAGCTGTATGCCGTGGCTGGGATACAGGTGAGCCACGGGCACTCACGGTGACACAGCAGCGTGTGCTGTTTGTGCGCTTGTCCTTCTCTAACACTGGTAAAATGCTGTTGGCTTTCTGGACCATGCTGAGTGGTGCTGGAGCTTTCATGGAGCAGCCTGTCAGCCCCAAGATCTGCTTGCTGAGGCCATCTCGGGGCACATCTTTTTTTAGTGTGACACTGAGATTTGGGTGGGGTTTTTTTATTTAATGTATACATTGCTTTGTCTATGTGGAATTTCGTCTGCCATTTTATCACCAGTTTACTTAGAGTCATAAGGTCCTGCCGTTCTTCATGGTTACTTATCTTTCTTGCCTTGAATATTACCGTCAGGATCCTTGGTCATATCCCACCCATCTCGCTGTTGCATTTTATTCAAAATGTCCTGGTCCAGCACAGGTCCCAGCCTCTCTCCCTGTGAAACTCCTCTCTGCCCTCCCTCCCTTGCAGGAAATGACCATTCACTCCTACTCTTTGTTATCTTTCATCCAGTAGTTTATCCACGCAGGGACAGTCCCTTTTCCGGTGTGGCCTGTCAGTGTCCCTACAAGATGCCTTTGATGAGAGACGCTCGCCAATCTTAAAGATCTAGGTAGTCTGGAGCCTTTTGTGAGGCTGGAAGTTCCTTTAAAGAAGCCGTGCTGACTTTTCCTCCAATATATTGTATTTATACAGATATATCAACTATCCACTAATTCTAGTCTGTATAATATTGTCTAATTACGAATGTTGGGTTTGGAGGCCTGCAGTTTATCAGGATTTTCTTCATAACCCTTGTCTCACAGAGTTGGGCGTGACATTTACTTCCACGTACCGAGGCGATTTTAGGAAAAGCTGTAACCAGGTCGGCTGTTCCAGCTCTGAGCCCCGTTAACCTCTCTGGTGAATGCCACCCGGTCCTCCCAACCTGTCGCTCTTCCTCTGGGTTCTTTATTCTATAACCTCCTCTCCAGTTGCTTCGGTGTGAGCCAGTTTCCCAGAGAGTCGCCAGAGGAAGGGGGCCGGTGAGGAGGCTGGCTCTGTTCTCGTTCTGTGAGTAGGTGTTTAAAGAAGTCGCTTAAAGTTTCATGTGTGGCATTGTCATCTCTTTTAGTAGCACCAAGAAATGAGCCTGTTCCTGGCGGTGGCTTTCTGCAGGGAGGCTCCCTCAAGATGGATGTCTGAAGTGGTAACAGGGTGATGGGGGAGAAGCTGTTTTAGACATAGGGGAGCTGGCAGCAGCATGGCCAGCAGGTTGAAGGAGGGGATTCTGCCCCTCTGCTCCACTCTGGTGAGACCCCCCCCGGAGCACTGCGTCCACCTCTGGGGTCCCCAGGACAAGAAGGACGTGGAGCCTGTTGGAGCGAGTCTGGAGGAGACCACAGAAATGGCCACCGGGCTGGAGCACCTCTGCCGCAGAGAGAGACTGAGAGAGTTGGGGTTGTTCAGCCTGGAGAAGAGAAGGCTCTGGGGAGACCTTACTGTGGAGAGATTTTTTTTTTACCAAGGGCTGTAGTGACAGGACAAGGGGCAATGGTTTTAAACCAACAGAGGGCAGGTTTAGATGAGATCTGAGGGAGAAATTCTTCCCTGTGAGGGTGCTGAGGCCCTGGCCCAGGTTGCCCAGAGAAGCTGTGGCTGCCCCTGGCTCCCTGGCAGTGTTCAAGGCCAGGTTGGATGGGGCTTTGGGCAAGCTGGGCTAGTGGAGGGTGTCCCTGCCCCTGTTTAAGGTCCCTTCCAACCCAAACCCATCTGTGATTCTGTGAACTTGGCAGAGTAGGTGCGAGTTGCCTTAGTGAGAGAATCCACCCACTAATCAGTGGTTCCCTATTAGGGATTCCCTTGCTTGCAGCTAATCTCCATTTTTGACTGAATGAGGAGATACAGTGGATGCTTAAGTATCCTTTGTGTTAAGAACATTTTTGCAAGCAGGCCTACTCACCTCTGGTTAGAAAATGATTGGGCCCCTTGCGCGTGCCGGTGATTTAACCCTTGAGAGAACCGGTAAAGTGAGAGCTGGTGTGCACAAATATGTGCTAGATGGAATGGCAAGGCTGTGTCTGCGTTCATCATTAAGGCAATCTAGTGTGTTAATGGTTTCTGTCTCTACTTCATAATGGTTTCCTGTGAATGTTTTATTCTGGTAATGCGGATGGGAAATTGCTCGTACCCAAACTTGCAGTGTGGCCTTAGGGAGACTTAGGAATGAACTGGGTTGTCCAAAGGCTGCAGATGCCACCAGTTGCTCTCTAAAAGGAGATTCCCTTGTTGGTACAGGTTCTGTTGCTATATGTTCATATTATTTTCTTTTAGTTATAAGAAAAGTAAGGGTTTTTTACAATCTTTGGTGGTGTAGATATTTTTCTAAGATCTTTTAAGGACAGACCACTGACCTGGCCAGTGCTTTATAATCCTGGTTACACTGACGCCTACTTTGTGTTGAGACAGCAACTTGTGATTTCTCCGTGGTCTTGCTAAATGGTGGTGATCTGCTGTCTCCGTGTTGGAGCTTGAAGAGAACGTGCACGGAACAAGCACAAAGTTCATTCAGTGACTACCAAGGTTGTATCAAGATGTGACCACCCTCCTAAAATCTTAAAAGCTTGGAAATAAGAAACTGGGGGAAGCTTTGGCACTGCTGCATTGCCCACAATTGTGCCTGTGGTAGCTTGGTGTGCTTTTTTCCATCTCCAGCAGGACCAAAAAGCGGTATATACCATAGTCTTGTCCTGTTGGCGCTCTCATGTCAAGTCACATGCTGGCTTAAACAGTTTCCATGCGTTTCCAGGTTTAAATGTGGTGTAACCGAAACTAGCAGTCAGTTGCTGAGGTGAGCAGCTCTGGTGCCGGCATGATCCATGGTGGGTGTACAGGGGGGTTTACCAAATTGGGGGAACCTCATGGGGGAGCTGAGAGCTGCCAGGAGCCCGCAGCTCGTGTGACAGCATCTGACCAGACCTAGGTGAGGCCAAGGCCCCCCCAATGTATACAAGAAGCCCTTAGGGAGCACTAGTGACCAGGAGTGCGGGCAAACAGGGCATGGCATGGCAGGGTGTGCAGGAAGGGGGCTGTAGCTCTGCTGGCTCAACCAGGAGCAATGGCACCCCCCTGGCAGAGACCCACGGCCCCTCTAAGCTCCACACCCACCACAACTGATGCAGCTTCCCAGGCAGAGCGCTGGTGGGAACGCGCTGCCACCTCGGTGCCAGGCAGCAGGCTCTGCCCTGCTCCTATGCCAGTACCGGTCGGCAGCAGTAAGCACAGCTGAGGGAGGTGTGCCCAGATGGAGGAACTGCTCCGCTCGGTGGCAGAGCTCTGGGAGGAGGTGAGTAGGTTGAGGAGTGTCAGGGAGCGTGAGAGACACAGACTACGGGGATCGCACCCTGCTTTCCCTGGGACAGGCCCAACAGGGAGGCAGGACGCATGATACGGCTGATTCCCTGTCCTCTGTCCAACTGGCTGAACACAGCGACTTACGGGATGGGGCAATGGCAACAAGGTCCTGCCTGGCGCAGCAGGTGCGTCTCCTCTGTGACCCACCATCCCAGGTGCCCTGACATAACAGGTACAATGCTCCGTAAGTAGAACCAAACAATAACAAGGACAATGGTTCATCTAGGTTGGAGGTCTCGCTGAGGTTAAGTCAGCCTGTGCTCTGCATCAAAACTGCTTCCATAAAGAAAAAAAGATGGGTCATTGTCATAGGAGAGTCCCTTCTGAAAGGAACAGAAGGCCCAATGTGCTGACCAGATGCATGTCTTAGGGAAGTCTGTTGCCTCCCTGGGGCCCAGGTTAAAGATGTGAAGTGAAGGCTTCCTACCCTTGCACGGCCCTCAGATGATTGTCCATTGTTGATTTTTCAGGTAGGCAGTGATGAAGTTGCAATAGAAGTCTGAGGGCAATCAAGATAGACTTCAGGGCCTTGGGACAACTGGTCGAGGGATCAGGAGCACGAGTAGTGTTCTCTGACATTCCAGTAGCAGGGAAAGCTGAGAGGAGACACAGGCAGACCCAGCAGGTCAATACCTGGCTCCAAGTCTGATGTCACCAGCAACATTTTGGGGTTTTTTGATCATGGGTCGGTCTACATGACACCAGGTCTGCTGGCGACACACAGGGTACACCTGTCTCAAAGGGGGAAAAGGATCTTTGCGCAAGATTTAGTGGGGCTCATTGAAAGAGCTTTAAGCTAGATTTGAAGAAGGAAAAGGATAAAACCAGGCTCACTAGAGATAAGCCTGGGAGCAGCATGCCAATGTTTGAGGGATGGTGTTCTAGCAAGGTCCTTTGGTCTGCCGTCTCAGTGGAGGTAGGGGATGGAGATGCAGCAGCGAAGACGTAAGGGTTATTGATGGGTTAGAAACCACGGAAGCACCTGAAGTGGTCGTGTAGGAATTAGGACTTTCCCCCAAAAAAGGTGGTGAGATCAGTAACCCAACTGAAGTACATCTACGCCAATGCACGCAGCATGGGCAACAAACAGAAGGAGCTGGAAGCCATTGTGCAGTGGGAAAACTATGATATAGTTGCCATCATGGAAACATGGTGGGATGACTCACACAACTGGAGTGCTGCACTGGATGGCTACAAACTCTTCAGGAGGGATGGGCAAGGAGAGAGAGGCAGTGGGGTGGCCCTGTATGTTAGGGGGTGTTTGGATTGTCTAGAGCTTGACGATGGTGATGATAGGGTTGAGTGTTTATGGTTGAGAATCAGGGGGAAGGCCAACAAGGCAGATGTTGTGATAGGACTATTGTTATAGACCACCCAACCAGGATGAAGAAGTGGATGAAATATTTCATAAGCAGCTGGGAGAAGTCCCACAATCGCTAGCCCTTGTTCTCGTGGAGGACTTCAGCTTACCAGATGTCTGCTGGAAATACAATACAGCAGAGAGGAAACAGCCCATGAGGTTCCTGGAGTGTGTGAAGAGGACTTCCTGACACAGTTGGTGAGGGAGCGAATTTAGGGAAGGCGCCTGCTGGACCTGTTGTTTGCGAACAGAGAAGGACTCGTGGGTGACGTGGTGGTTGGAGGCTGTCTTGGGCACAGTGATCATGCAATGATAGAGTTTTCGGTTCTTGGAGAAGTAAGGAGAGGGGTTAGCAGAACTAATACCTTGGACTTCTGGAGGGCAGACCTTGGCCTGTTGAGGGGCCTGGTTGGCAGAGTCCCCTGGGAGGCAGTCCTGAAGGGCAGAGGAGTCCAGGAAGGCTGGACATTCTTCAAGAAGGAAGTCTTCAATGTGCAGGAGCAGGCTGTCCCCATGTGCCAAAAGATGAGCTGGTGGGGAAGAAGACTGGCCTGGATGAACAGAGAGCTTTGGCTGGAGCTCAGGAAAAAGAGAGTTTATGGCCTTTGGAAGAAGGGGCAGGGCAACTCAGGAGGACTACAAGGATGTCGTGAGGTTATGCAGGGAGAAAATGAGAAGAGCCAAAGCTCAACTAGAATTTAATGTGGCTACTGCCACAATAAAAAATGTTTCTGTAAATACATTAGCAACAAAAGGAGAGCTAAGGAGAATCTCCATCCTTTATTGGATGCAGGGGGAAACAGAGTGACAAAGGATGAGGAAAAGGTTGAGGTCCTTCGTGCCTTCTTTGCCTCAGTCTTTGGCAGTAACGCCAGTTGTTCTCTGGGTACCCAGCCCCCTGAGCTGGAAGACAGGGATGGGAAGCAGAGTGAAGCCTCCATAATCGAAGGAGAAGTGGTTAGCGACCTGCTACACCACTTAGACACACACAGGTGTATGGGGCCGGATGGGATCCACCCAAGGGTGCTGAGGGAGCTGGTGGAAGTGCTCTCCAAGCCACTTCCATCATTTATCAGCAGTCCTGGTTAACGGAGGAGGTCCCAGTTGACTGGAGGCCAGTGAATGTTATGCCCATCTACAGGACGGGCGGGAAGGAGGATCCAGGGAACTACAGGCTTGTCAGCCTGACCTCGGTGCTGGAGAACGTTATGGAGCAGATCATCTTGAGTGCCATCATGGCATGTACAGGACAACCAGGTGATCAGGCTCAGCCAGCATGGGTTTATGAAAGGCAGGTCCTGCTTGACCAATCTGATTTCCTTCTATGACAGGGTGACCTGCTTAGTGGATGAGGGAAAGGCTGTGGATGTTGTCTACCTGGACTTTAGGAAAGCCTTTGACACCATTTCCCACAGTGTTCTGGAGAAACTAGTTGCTCATGGCTTGGACGGACATAGTCTTCACAGGGTAAAAAGCTGTCTGGATGGCTGGGCCCAAAAACTTGTGGTGAATGGAGTAAAATCCAGTTGGTGGCCAGTCACAAGTGCTGTTCCCCAGGGCTCAATATTGGGTCCAATTCTCCTTAATATCTTTATCAATGACCTCGATGAGGGGATCAAGGGCACCCTCAGTAAGTTTGCAGATGACACCTGGTTGGGCAGGAGTGTTGATCTGCTGGAGGGCAGGAAGGCTCTACAGAGGGATCTGGACAGGCTGGATTGATGGGCCGAGCCAACTGTATGAGGTTCAACAAGGCTCAGTGCCAGGTCCTGCCCTTGGGTCACAACAACCCCAGGCAACGCTACAGGTTTGGGGCAGAGTGGCTGGAAAGCTGCCCGGTGGAAAAGGACCTGGGGGTGTTGGTCGACAGCCAGCTGAATATGAGCCAGCAGCGTGCCCAGGTGGCCAAGAAGGCCAAAAGCATCCTGGCTTGTATCAGAAATGGTGTGTCCAGCAGGACCAGGGCAGGGATTGTCCCCCTGTAGTTGGCTTTGGTGAGGCCACACCTCGAGTGCTGGGTTCAGTTTTGGGCCCCTCAGTATGAGAAGGACACTGAGGTGCTGGAGCATGTCCAGAGAAGGGCAACGAAGGGTGAAGGGTCTGGAGCACAAGTCTGATGAGGAACGGCTGAGGGAACTGGGGTTGTTGAGCCTGGAGAAGAGGAGGCTGTGGGGAGACCTGATCACTCTCTACAACTACCTGAAAGGAGGTTGTGGTGAGGTGGGTGTCGGTCTCTTCTCCCAAGCAACAATCGACAGGACAAGAGGAAATGGCCTCAAGTTGTGCCAGGGGAGTTTCAGATTGGAGATTAGGAAAACTGTCTTCACTCAAAGGGTTGTCAGGCCATGGAACAGGCTGCCCAGGGAAGCGGTGGAGTCACCATCCCTGGAGGGATTTAAAAGACATGGAGATGTGGTGCTTGGGGACATGGCTTAGTGGTGGGCTTGGCAGTGCTGGATTAACGATTGGACTTGGTGATCTTAAAGGCCTTTTCCAACCTAAATGATTCTGTGATTCTATGATTTGGGAGGCTAATCTGCCTTAAATTTGCTGCTAATTTTCATAATCTGTGTTGATAAGTCTGATAAAATACGTGACCACGTAAAGCAGCCAGTTGGCAAAAAATGACCCGCCTGCTCCCTTGTGCTTGGTGAAGTGCGCCTTTCTCTGTGAGATGAAGTATTGTGGGAAAAGGGCTTCTTGCTTCCTCTCATAAAATAGAAGTTATTTGTGGCTATTCTTGGAAAGAAAAAAACCAGTTGATACGTGTGTTCTCCCAGCTGCTGTGATGGAGCGTAGGGAGTTCCATCAGCGAGTGCTTCAGGTCTCTTCCCAAGGGGTTCTAAAAAAGTATTCAAGTATTTCAGAAAATGACAATTTTTGGTTTCTTGTTTCACTATAGGAAATAATTTTTTTTCAACAAATAATTCACATAGTGAATTTATGTACATATTTATATTCTAAATTTTATCTTTGGCAAAATAAAGCTGTTAAGACTCCTGTTGAACTCAAGCTGGAGTAAAATCTTAATGCTAGTATAGCAGTCTGCTCTGATTTACTACGCTCCTTTTCTCAAAACAAATCGTACTTAAAACCAATTTACTGAAACAAAGCTCTTCAATTAGTTCTGCAGTTTAATGGCACTTGAGAGAAGTTGAAGCAGCAGGCCAGCATTTGGCAGGAGAGCGAGCGAGCTTGCCTGATGAGCTTGCATGCTTGCCGCTATCTTCTTGTAGTGGACCCCTTGCTCTCCGCTCTTGCCACGCGTGGCTGTGTGACGCTGGGCACCGCGTCGTTACAGAGTGGTTTTGATGGTCCGGTGAGGTGCTGTCATTCTGTCCTTGGCTGTAGGTGTTTGCAGATTAGTTGTGGTGTACAGGTAACCAACCGATGGTGAGAAGATGACCTTCTGGCGTGGCTGGCTACCATCCTCCTGACTTTAGTGCTCTTCACCTAAGGAGACATACAGTCGCGTAAAGTCACAGAGGTCTGCAAAGCTTTCTGGTCCTCCGTATCGCAGCAAGTGGAAAGCCCTGACCAGGTTTAGCAGAGCTATTCCAAGTGCTGGATGCCTTGTAAAGCAGTTGGTGGTGAGGGTTTGCAATGTTCACCACAATGTCCTTGTCTGCCTTCTGAACGTCTTCCTTCTCTGTAAAGCTTAGTCGCAAAGCTGCTGTTGAAGAAAACTGTAGATGTATTTGGTACGATTGTAGAGTGAGGCAGCATCTCGTGCTGATGACAGAGCTGGGAAAGAAAAATCTTTTTTATTTTAATTTATTTCACAGTGAAACAACTGCCATCCTTAAATGTTGCAGAATGGGTGATTTAGGGCATTGTGGCAGACTGTGTATGTGGTATCTGCTTTATTTATAAGCCATTCGTACTAGTTTTTGAGGCTTATCTATGAAGCAAACGCTATGATAGTTCCTTTTGACTGTCATAATATGGTGGTGGGTGAATTAGGTGTTCATCCCATTCAATTGTACCCAGCTCAGCCGAGTGAGAGCCTTTTGACATACAGGAGCCGACAGAACCGCTCTCTTTTGGCTTCTCTCTTCTTTCCCAAAATGGCTGTGAGAGTGATATTTGGGTCAGCTGCCTCGAGAGTGTCATTTTCTTTTGACACTCATCCCTCTGAGCATATAGGAGGAGCCCGATGGGGAAATGCTGTGGTGCTGTTGGCTGCAGTAGAATCAGGAGTAGTTAAAGGGGTGTTGTGGTTATTCGAATCGCTAATCACATCAAGACAGAGAAATTCCTCTGATGCCTGACTGAAACGGTATGCGAGTGAAGGTGGCCTTGCCCAGACCTTGCTGCGAGAGATGGAGGGACCCAGGTAAGTGCACAATGCTCTAGCCCATAGGAAGGCTGTTGCTCTCCAGCAGTGAGCATCCCTCAGTGGCTTTGCTGTGGATGTAACACACAATGGTACTTGTGTGTTCTTCCTTTTGGACCAGAGACATTTTGGGTCTCTCTGGGAAAATATGATTTTTTCAATCTTTTCTTGCTGCAGCGCTCTGGGTCTCAGTGTGGAAGTGCCTGTCGTTGGTCTGAGGTTTCAGGTAGGGCATCGCGCTCCCGTTTCCTTTGAGCGCACCAGTTGTTCTGCTTCGCCTGGGCTCCGCTCTTCCCCTGCGTGTCTCCACCTGCAGCCCTGCGTGACAGTGCTGGGCCTGCCCACACAGGTGCTGTTGCAGAGTTTGAAGCGGGACGCTGTCCTGCAGTTTCTTTCCCTCCGCTGTTCGCAAGCTGGCAAGCACGTCCTGGAATGAACTGAATCTGTGGGATTCATTGGCGGGTTTGTGCAGTAACCCCAGCCCCGCTCTCACTTTGGAGTGATGTTGGTCACTTAATACCTGCCTTTTGTTGTCATCCCCACTGCATTTTTTTCCATCTTTACCCTTCCATTGCCCATATTTGTTAAAATAACTGCCGGGAACACAGGTGCAATAGTCAACAATACAGTATTTTTAATAATGTATTGTATTTATATCATGCCAATACTAGTGGAACTGCACAGGGCATGTTGGGGGTGACTACACAGCAGCAGCCCGTGCTTTTTTCAGGCAGTCATCCTGCACTGTGAATGGGAAGGATCTTAGGTGGCAGTGTCACTCGCCAGTGTATTTCAAGTCCCTGTCACTTGTCCCCCGCCATTACCTTCACTCTTAGAGGAAAAATGGCTTTGCTGTGGTTGTCCCAGGCTCTTCTCAGTGGTACCCAGGGAATGGTGATGGGCACAGATTGAAACACAGGAAATTCCACTTAAACATAAGAAAAGTTTTTTTTTACTGTGAGTGTGGTCAGACATAGGAACAGGTTGCCCGGACAGCTTGTGAAGTCTCCATCCTCAGAGGTATTTAAAACCTGGCTGGACACGGACCTGCCAACCTGCTGTAGTTGACCCTGCAAAATATCACACATCTTTTAGGGTGATGCATATGGGTACAAGGGAACCCAGAGGTTAAGCATCTTCAAAATACAAATAAGTGACTGAAGTAAATGAGTGGTACTCTTGGTTACAAAGATGTTGCAGCGTTGGACTTGTTGGGCATTTGGTGCGTTTGATCTCTGAAGTATTTTGGCAGGCGGTAACGCTTCATGTGCCTGAAGTAGGGTTTAGTAGCCCTGAGCTAGGGAGCACATGGTATCTTATCAAATGGATATCTAGTTTGGGAGCAGCTCTGAGAGAGAACTTGGTATTTGGGTGATGGGTGCTGTATGTATATGATCATCTCATGGAAATCCCTGCAGGATCCACTTGGTGTGGAATAAAGGGAACTGACAGCTCACAGTCAGGGGTGTTTTGTGGACCTGAATCCATACTGAGTCCATGCTCACCCAGTCTGATGGTCGTTTCTGTTGTTAAGAACAGTCTTTCTTGAGGATACCCTCCTGATCTTTGGATTTTAAGGGTATGAATACCAGTCCCTGTCTGCAGACAGCCTGGGCTGGCAATCCGAGAGCTCAGGTTTTGGTTGAACACTTGGCCTTGATCTCAAAACAGCAGTGTTGGGTGTTTTCTCTAGTATGGCTTGAGCTTCAGATTCAAACTCCTTGCAAAAAAAAAAAAAAAAAAAAAAAAATTGCCTTTTTACCTACCCTGTAATTCCTTGTTTTCCATGTCCCACTAAATTATGCAGGGAAAGAGTTTTGCTGTACATTGCTGGCTCCCCACATCATGAGGAACAAGCACAGCAGCGCTGAGGCCAAGAGCAGGGCAGGGCCCGGGTCGGTAAGTCCTGCTGGACCTGCCAATGCCGTGTGAGGCCAGTTCGTATAGGAGCTACTCAAAACCATTGGGCTTAGTAGGGTTAAATTTTATTGTAGAGAAATGCTTTGAAGTGTGTGAGGCTGGAAAAGAGAGATGGGTGAGATGGGAGAGGGAGTGCTCTGGAGAGCTCAGGCAGAGTTAACTCCCGGGTTGTTGGTGAGCTCCAGTGTAGCAGCTCTTCATGAGTTGGGTTATTCCTAATCCACAAGCTGTGTGAAGGGAGAGGGGTTGCTTGCGCTGCAAGCTTCAGTCCAGGTACCATGCCAGTACGACCAAGGTTTGGCACAATGCCGTGTTGGTTTGACTGTGGCTTGTTGCCCTGATGATCAAGCGTTTCATTGCAAAGACTGTCAGACAGTGCACTGTGTCTCACTGTGTAATCTGCTGACCCGTTTATTTTCTCCATTATTACATTTCACAGAATGCAACCATCACCTGGGGCTTGCTTCTGTTTCTTGATACCTTAAGTCTGTAGGACAGATCTGGTGGGTGGCTTGCTCAGGTTTGCTAAGCATCTGACAGCTCTGTCCTGAGTCGCCACAGAAATGCCAAATTCGGGAGCTCGCTATACCAGTCTCCGAGCTGGTACACCTCAGAAGGGACACTGAATGCTGAGCGTGTATGAAGGGACTCGGGCTGACATGGACCCCAAAGCAGGTCTCCAAAAATTTCGTGTGGTAACAGACTCTACAGCCCAGCCTCCATTTTTGACGAAGCCTGTTGTCACTGCAGGCTTCTGCTCTCAGATGAACTCAAGTCAGGCTTGCAGCTCGTCATGTCCTCGTGCTGCAGCACAGGGTGCACGGGCTGCCCCGACGGACGCTGCTCTTCCAAAGTGGGGATCTCACATGCTCTGGGGTGTCTGCCCTGGAAATGCCGCTTCCTGGAGGAGCACAGTTGCTGCAGGTGAAGTAAATGCTAGTTTTGGCCAGCATGAAACACGTTGCGATTTCATTTGAATTGTGTCACTGCGGGGGAGTGTTGCTAAAATTGTCACTTGGCTTCCCATGTTAGCGTTACCTAGAGGGCACGCCGAGGCTACTGGAGGTTCATGTCTTGTCTGTAAATTCCAGTTTATCTTTAAGCTGAATGCTCGGGTGGGTATGTGTATGTTGATTTTCAAAAAGATACATATTTGACATCTTTATTTTTTTGACAGCACAAGAATCTTATTATATCTCCACCTCTTACCCATATTTTAGTGTTCTATTTATATCCCGCATAGGATCTGCGGTCTCATAATTCAATGAGGGGTTTTTTAGACTCAAGGGGATTGGTCTGGGGATCAGCAGAACCTTGTTAACATGCCTGGGATTTGAAGGCACCATTCAGAATTATTTCCAAATTGACATTGACGCTGTGGCTTTTTGAAAAACATTCTCTGCTTTTTGCCACGTGAGACTTTCCAGATGACAGAGTATTTACTTGAAAAAGCACCGTGTGTTGTCCAAAAAGTACCAGCCTTTTCACTGCCAAATATTCTGTAATGTGGATTTAAAAAAATAAATTCAGTACAGTTGTTTTCTTTCAGCTGCACAGTGCTGTAAACACTAATTAAAAACATACAATTAAAGTTGGTGGTGATTGAACCCCTTCACGAATGATGGAAGGGTAGCAGCAATGAATTGTCTTATCCCAGGAAGATCCCCGCATCCTTCCCCTTGCATCGGTTAGGAGGATGGATGCTGGAATTGTTGCTCGGGTCAGGAAGGCAGGTGGCATCCGTGCGGTACACCACGGGATTTGCGGTGTGCTCGTACCTTGCCGGTGCTGGCCACGACTTTCTCCTTGCTTGAATGATAGTCTTACTCATTTAAAAAATGAGTTAAAAAAAACCCAAAACCAAACAAAAAACCAACAACCTCCATGCTTCCACAAAAATAATTGTAAATCATGCAATTTCTTACATTTCAATGTAAATGAGATTTGAACGAATAATGCTAATTATTCATTCATCCTAATTCAAATCCTATTTTAATTAGCCTCTGGGTCCAATTTTACTTTCATGCAGCATGAAACCTCTTGATTATCAACAGAATTGCCATGCATTTATTCTTGATTTTTTTACTGCTCACCACACGTCTTTTTAAACTGCTTAAAAACAAATATATCATTAATAAATTAATCGAATTTCATTAGCATGACATGGGAGCATGTATTTTAAGGGAAAAAAGTCTTCCTGTAAATATATTCCCCTTAATAACTGCCTTTTGGGTACAAAGTCTTTCTCCTACATACACTGTTTTAGACAAACCTTGTCTGAGGAGGTGCTGGAGAACTATGGAAATTCAGAGAGACCCGAGAGCTTCAGGTCCGTGTTCCCCGCTGGGAGCTGGGCCGCATGGCTGGAAGGTGTGCTCCTGCACTGCGCTTCCCCTCTGTTCTGGGGAGAACTCGGCTGTGAGCTGAAGCCCGTACTGGGGTGTAGATTTAACCAGGGCAGGGCGTCCCAGGCTGTGCCGGGATGGTGAGCTGGGCTGGGAGCGGTGCGTTGGCCTGTCTGCCATCGCAGTGCTGTCGCTCAGCGGTGGTGGAGAGGTTGTGGAGTTCTTCTGGCCAGAGTCACGGAATGGTTTGGGTTGGAAGGGACCTTAAAGATCAACTGGTTCCAACCCCCTGCCATGGGCAGGGACACCCTCCACTAGCTCAGGTTGCCCAAAGCCCCATCCAACCTGGCCTTGAACACTGCCAGGGAGCCAGGGGCAGCCACAGCTTCTCTGGGCAACCTGTGCCAGGGCCTCACCACCGTCATCGTAAAACACTTCTTCCCTATGTCCCATCTAAACCTGCCCTCTGTCGGTTTAAAACTGTTGCCCCTTGTCCTGTTGCTACAGGCCTTCGTTTACAACATCTCTGTCTTACTTGTAAGTCCCCTTTAAGTACAGAAAGGCCATGATAAAGTCTCCCCGGAGCCTTCTCTTCTCCAGGCCAAACTCTCCCAGCTTCTCTCCATAGCAGAGCTGTTCCAGTCCTCTGACCATTTCCATCACCTCCTCTGGATGTGCTCTGACGGGTCCATGTCTGTCTTGTACTGAGGCTGAAACTGCAGTCGTGCTTACTGAGCACAGGCACTCGGAGGAGCAGAAGACTTTAGGTCAAAGTCTCCCACTGCTTCCAGTCCCCATGGAAGTGTGTGACCAGGGAGGCGAGTGCACACGTGCCCCCTCTCTTGACCTGCTGGTCATGCTTCTTTTGACGCACCTTGGGACATGGTTGGCTTTCTGGGCTGCAAGTGCACATTGCCAGGTCATGGCCAATTCTTCAGCCTGCAGTACCCTTCTCCTCAGGGCTGCTCTCTGTCCCTTCATCCTCCAGTCTGTGCTGATGTTGGGGAATGCCCCGACCCACGTGCAGGACCTTGCCATTGGCCTTGTTGAACCTCATGACGTTGACATGGACCCGCTCCTCCAGCCTGTCCAGATCCCTCTGGCTGACATCTCTTCCCTCCAGTGTATCAGTTGTGCCCCACAACCTGGTGTCATCCACAGACTGGCTGAGGGTGTACTCAGTCCCACTATGTCATTGGTGAAATGAGTCCAGATGTCATACGTTACAAAGGCGTTTGGGATTTGACAGCCTGCAGTAAGGCTGTTCTTAAAACTTGGCTGTTGCATGCTGCACCACCTCGCTGGTGCCATACATCTCAGGGGTATGGAGGCATTGCTGGGAGCCCTTCACCAGAGTAACCGTGGTTCCAGCTCCCTCCGTTCTTCTGTCCCACCGTCCTTCCCTGCTGCGCTTCAACTATCTCATCCGAAGGCAGGACTTCAAGGTTGCCACAGTACACTGCGAGGTGCAGTTCTTCCTGACTGGTGGGAGGCCATCACAGTCAGATGAGAAAGCTGAAACGAGATGAAATTAATCCCATGTTTAAATTCACACTCAAACCCACACATGGGCTGGATAGGGGAGGCTCCGCACATGAGGAGCCGTTCTCTGTCTGTACTTAAACAACAGCCGTGTTAGAATAACTCCAGAGATTTCCTGCAGTGAATCTCTTAACCTAAAGCTGATTTCTTTTTTTCCCATGTACCTGCTCCAAATTCTTCTTTATTCTTTCTGGATGTCAGTGTCTGCAAAACTTTTAATTCTCAGGAGCCAGCTTGCTGTCAGAGATAAGCGTCATGTTATTTGCATCGTATATCCTGCCAGCTCTGAGGAGCCTCCTCCGCTGGAAGTGCTGGAATGAACTTATGACAAATACAAGGAATGAAAGTCTCTCTCAAATGCACTTTCTGGCATGACTTAAATTAGCTGAAATTGCTGACATTTTGCCTTTTTCAGATGTGTGTCAGTGTCCATAGACTTTTGTTTCAAACAATGGAAAGTTATTCAGTTAAATGTTGCTGGAACAACAAATCTGGGAGATGCTAAGTGTACGTTAGGTGAAGGTTACTGCAATATCTCTGGGTCCTGCAGTGCATGTGTTGTGAAGACAAACATGCAGTCTCTAACCTTGGCTGATCTCACGGAACTGAAGGATACCACCGTTTCAGATGCCATAATTCTGCCTGGAACTTGTTTTCATATGATGTTTAATTTGGATGGGCTGAACATTTCCAGTGAAAGAAAGGTTTAATGACGAGTCATTTTGCTTGAACCAAAAGATTTCCTTAAAGACGAAGAAGTTCTTTGCCTCCTGGTAGAGTCTCCCATATTTGTGTCAGTAGCTCTGCTAAAACTAAATTTAGAATAAGTGACACTTTCTTGTTGACGAGAATCAGAGCTCTTCGGCAACTTCACATCTCCGCAGCCAGAACCCTCTAATTGACAAGAAGTCTTGGTTATTAAACACGCGGCTGATAACGCTGTCTTCCGCATCTCAAGGCTGCAGTTAACCTACATGTACAAGTCAGTGCGGTCGCTGTATATACGCTGTTCATTTACATAACCGGTACAATACGGCCCACCACAGGTGTGTGGTCTGCAGATAGAAAATGCACCATGAAAAGCTGATAAATACCTCGAAAGAATTTATTAGATGTTGAAGTAGCAGCTCATCTAAAAGTAGAGATTCAGTGTCCCCTCTCTTATTGAAACCAGTGCTAATTTCAAACTTCTCTGTTGTTAACCGCTGATGAATAAACATGTACAATACCTGAAAATTTAAAGGCTAGTTTCTGCTTTTATTCCAAATTTACACTGGCAACAGTATTTAATTAATTTCAAATTTACTCTCTAGTTTACTTTTAGAAAAGAGTTTGGCCCTAAACGTTTTTGGTGAGTGAAAATCAACCCCTTAAACTCATTTGGGTTTTTGTCTCATTTTTAATTGACGCATCACGACATGTCTGCTAGCTGCATGTATGTCCCGTTACACCTCCGTGCTTGGTACTAGATCGGCAGTGCAACTTGGTGTGAGTGTGGCTGTTGCGGCTCTTTCCTCTGTAATCCCCGTTCCAGATGTGGGTTTCACTTGCCTCTTCTGTTCAGCGGATTGGAGACCCTTCAGGTGCCCAGAGTGCCCCCAGACTCGCTCTGCCACCCGTTTTGACTCCTAATCGGAGTGAGCTGCTGGGAAATGCCGGACGTGGGGGTGTCTGAAGTGCTGTTTCTGCTCGCTGTAATGCAGAACTCGGGGTTGCAGAGCTGTGCTTGGGTGCCTTTCTGAAACGGGGGTGCAGAGCATGAAGCACCTGCTGCGGTAAGTGCTGCCCTGGGACTGGAGCCCTCTGGTCTTTTCTCCTGTTAAAAATGTGTTGTTTCAGCCAATTCTGCCCACGGCATAATGGCAGCACGGTTGTGTAGAAAGAAGATCTGGGATTGTAAGCCTTGGATCGATTGCATGCTCATTTGACAGCCGCTAGATTAAGCGCTTCACCGGTAATCCTTCGTTTTCTTCCCATGTTTCCCAACTAAACAAATTGAACTCTCTCAATCTCTCACTTTTAGGCATCTTCCCCGCTCTTCAGCTGGTTTTGAGACTAATGCATTCGCTCTCTGATGTTTAAGCAACTTTTGAAGGATGCAGACACAGGCATTGAGTGCTGTCTTGCTAACAAGGAGGTAAGATCACCCTCCTTGCTCCTGTTTGCACGTGACACAGCCCAGGATCGCGTTAATCCTCTCTGCCGTACCACCAGCTCTCCCCGAGATGCTCATCCGTTAGGACCGTCGCTCCCTTCCCTCTTAACTGATGGCCAGAGTAACTGCCCTCTCCTTTAAAAACAGACTGCTGTTCTTTTCCTTAGCTTAGCTGCATTTCTTTGCGTTAAGCTTGGTGGACTCAGCCTCTCGAACAATCTGTGTTTTTCTGCATCGCTGAGGACTCTCGTCTTTATTTGTCAGCCTGCAAACTTCTGTGCCATTCGCAGCCATTTTCTGCTCGAGTCTGGGGAAAATCCAGCCTCGCTGCCAGGCCTGTTCCTGGTCTTTGCAGAACTTGCTGTAATTACACGCAATTGCTCTTAGTTCTAATGTGGGAATCATTTGTCAAGATCTTTGTTACTTTTAATCCATTTAATAAGGGCTTTTTTAATACTTTCTTGTGCTATTTTTTTTTCTCACACTGTCATGAAGTAATAAATCAAATGTCCTACACAGCCCATCTGCATGATGTCTGTGCTGTTGCCTTTTCAATGAAACATTGAATTTCACCAGAAGGAGCATTACATTTATATCCTTTAATTCTGTATTGATTGCATCCCCTCAAATTTCATTATTTTGCCTGTGAACAACTCTGTAGTTGTGTGGGAGAAGTTGAATAGTAGCAAATACTAGTTTTCTTCCAGTCTCCTGGAATTACTCCAGGTTAAGAATAAATCACTTTTATGATCAGAGTGCCACAGATTTGTCCAGTTCTGGATCTTTCACCAAATGTTGTTCTGATGTACAAATTTTTATTAATACTGTTTGACAAACTAACGTTTGACATCATCGGAGGACTGAAAGATGTCTTATCCCCTGTGCTATAACAACATCAAGCAGTTCTTCCTGTGCTCAATATTTTACCAGTTTTATTACTTAGCGTTCCAGGTGGGCCTGAAACATTGCTAGGTTTCATTCATTGTAGTACTTCAGCGTTGCCAGCCCTGAGTTTCCACTGATGTTCTTTTTTCACTGCTATGATTGCAAATACGTATTGATTTCTATCTAATACCTCTTCTAAAATTTTTGACAGATAACTTTTTTAAACTAGATTTTCCTTCTACTCTCCCCAAAACCACTACAAAATACATACTAAAGTCTTTCCTGGCCCTGGAAGGGAGATTTTTCGCCTCCCTAAGGGACTGAACCCAAATCCACAGAACAGTTTGAGCATCAGCTTAGAAGTCAGATGCTCCTAAGGTTAAACCCTGCCTCTAGCCTAGACCTGCAGGGTAGCGCTGCTCGGGTCACTCAGGTTGGTCCTGTCTTTAAATCAAAGGTAACAGAGGTCCCCTGATTCTCAGCTTTGGTCTGGGTGATTCGTTTCTGTCTGAAGACAACTGACATTGCCTCGTGGAGAGAACAGTTTCTCTCTGTGGGCTACGGTCGAGGCTGAGATGGCTAGCTCAGGCTTTAACAAGGCTTGGCCACCTCCGTGCAGTTAAAATAAATCTTAGTGGTGGAGACATAGCCAACAGTGCCTGTAAAATTTCATGGGAGCTTAGCTTTCAATCCACTGTGTTTTGGAGATTTCAGCCTGAAGTGTAAATGTTTTTGTTAACATTTGAAATACAGAGCAGCCGCAATTTTCGTTTCTGCTCGGGAGTAGCTTTGGGAGCACGTTCTGTTTGTGAAACGGCAGTTAACTGCTACTTTTTTTTTATAGCGGACTTCTCAAAAGCCTGTGGAGGAGACGTAGGATCTTCAAGCAAATTCTGGCAGCTGGAGTTTCCTGGTAACAGGTGATACTATAAAAATGCTTGTATGTTGGTTGTAAAATTCTAGAGTTTTCTGACTCTCTTGGTTGAATGTTTGCAGCATTTAGGCTCACACTGATAAACTCATCGATATTTGGGGGTTTTGTTTGTTTTTTAGATAAAATTATTTGACCACCATGAGTTGGAGTTTTCTGACCCGTCTGTTAGAGGAGATCCACAATCACTCAACCTTTGTCGGCAAAATCTGGCTGACAGTGTTGATTGTATTTCGGATTGTCCTAACTGCTGTGGGAGGAGAATCCATTTATTACGATGAACAAAGCAAGTTCGTGTGCAACACGGAGCAGCCTGGCTGCGAGAATGTTTGTTACGATGCTTTCGCTCCTCTTTCGCACGTGAGGTTTTGGGTCTTTCAGATCATTCTTGTTGCCACTCCATCTGTGATGTATTTAGGCTACGCAATTCATAAAATTGCCCGGATGGTGGAACACAGCGAAGCTGACAGAAGAATCCGAAGCAAAAGTTTTTCCATGCGCTGGAAACAACACCGTGGCTTAGAGGAAACTGAGGAGGACCATGAGGAAGACCCGATGATGTACCCAGAAATAGAGCTGGAGAGTGAACGGGAGAATAAAGAGCAGCAGGCCCCTGCCAAAGCTAAGCATGATGGCAGGCGGCGAATCCGTGAAGATGGACTCATGAAAATTTATGTCCTGCAGCTGCTGGCGAGGACTACGTTTGAAATCGGCTTTCTCGTGGGTCAGTATTTTTTGTATGGCTTTGAGGTCAGCCCCATATTTGTGTGCAGCAGGAAGCCGTGCCCGCACAAAATAGATTGTTTCATTTCAAGGCCAACCGAAAAGACCATCTTCCTGCTAATAATGTACGGGGTGAGCTGCATGTGTTTACTTTTGAATGTCTGGGAGATGCTCCATTTGGGATTTGGCACAATCCGGGACACGTTGAACAACAAGAGAAAAGAGCTGGAAGACTCCGGTACCTATAACTACCCTTTTACTTGGAATACGCCATCTGCTCCTCCTGGCTATAACATCGCGGTCAAGCCAGAGCAAATGCAATACACCGAACTGTCCAACGCCAAAATGGCCTACAAACAGAACAAAGCCAATATAGCTCAGGAACAGCAGTATGGAAGTAACGAAGAAAACATTCCTGCTGACCTGGAAAATCTGCAGAGGGAAATTAAAGTGGCTCAGGAGCGCCTGGACCTCGCGATCCAGGCTTACAACAACCAAAACAATCCCAGCAGTTCCAGAGAGAAGAAATCCAAAGCAGGCTCAAACAAAAGCAGTGCCAGTAGCAAGTCAGGAGATGGGAAAAACTCTGTCTGGATTTAATGGTGGCTGAGTTTATATATTGTGTTTTTTCTCCTAGTTTATCATAACCAGCAACCCCTTGAATAATGGCTTCCATTAAGTAAATATTTGACTCTGCTTATTTTCAGGGATACCGTTGGCTAGTGATTCAACCTCTCAGAAAGGGTTTATACGCATATTCTAGGATTATAGAACTTTATTCTTCTGTCTTCCAAGTCAGGAGACAAATAGGTATATTTAAATCATTCTCATTGAACGGTTTATGCTGTATGTACAGTATTATAGTACATTTATTATGCACAATTTTTTGTATTTGTACACTGGATCTCTGATGTTACACTTTTTTATATTAATGAGGAGAAAGCAATGGGTAGCTGTTAGCATTTTGCTAGTTTTATTACTGTGGTCCGCAGTTTCGTCGTTGTTCTTCCTTGTTTTAAACGTAAAACTTTCTATGCTGCGTTTCAAAAGTGCCTTGAACATGCAGACAGCCCAGAGGAGTCTCCGGTTATCCAGGTGGCCCACGGGTGCCAGTCAGAGCGGTGAAAGATTGGGAAAACATCTGTTAATGGTGCTCTTGACTCTGTCTTTTCCAAAAATGATGTGCTACTTACGAAATGGAAATGTTGTACTATAGCTACTATGTTCTACAGGGTTTTTCCCACTCCCCCCCCCATGGAAAATTACTCACAAGATAAACCTACATGTGTGAGGGTACTTGTGTTCAGCGTAAGAGTGCCAGGCGTAAGGCAGAGAGGGCTCAGACCTCCCTGCAAGCTTTATGCAACAGGAGGGAAGAGACACTTCAAACTCTTGTAAAACATCCAAAAAAAAGAACTAAATAGAAATTGCTGGATTCAGTAATTCCATGTATTTATGTGATATCTATGGAAATGGATGTTTTTTAGGTCTGTTGTTATGTAACGCCCCGCTCCCCAAGGGCATGACGTTGTTACGATACCTTTTGGAGAAGATTTCTGTCTTTTCCAAAGTAATCTGGTTAGATGGAGTCATGGTAATTTTGTTTCTCCGTGCATTACACTCGAGGAATAACCTTCCTCCCCCCCAGCCAGGACGCACGAGCTGTCTGTAAGAGTTTTTACAAAGCCCTTTCCAACTATCAGTGATACTGCCTTATTCCAGACCCCTCATCCTTCCATTATGTTTGAGGAATTCAGTTCAGACAGAGCAATATGTATAATTTAGATTTCTGCTTGAGAGACCAGTCAGATTTGGCATTCTGTGGTTTTGGCATTAAACTTGAATTTATAATTAGAAAAGGAGAATGCGGTATTTACTGCCTTTGGCAGTGTCTTTTTGGCAAGGATGCGCATTCATGTTTGAGAGATGCTGATAAATGTGTATGCTTTTTGCTACTATTTATGATGTATTCAGGACCTTGCTCTGCTCTCTGTTTTTGTTAGGTTTTTTGTGCATTTTAATATATTTTGGGGGCCTGTTTCAAGCAGGACTGTTCTGTTTCGAGGCTACCTCAGTCCTCAGTGCCCTCGTTACAGCCTGCTCGGGAACAGGATTGAGAAGTAAGGCTCCATGGAGGACACAGGTAAACCCGCGCTCCGTTCCTGTCCCGCAGAACATCGAAGCGTAGGCTTTACGTTAAATTTAACCTGAGGGGATATGAGCACGCGCTTGCAGTTATCCTCTACCCAAGCACTTGCTGAAAATAGGTATTTTGCTGAATTGTTTTCAGTCTGTTTTCACCCTGGGACACCACGTGGTCCAGACGTAGATCCCAGCTCGCTCTCAGCTCTGCTTTGGAGACGTAGGTGTGCCCAGAGCCAACGCAACCCTCTGCACGGGGTCAGCGAGAGCTTCGCTGGTTCACCTCCAGCAGAGACATCTGGAAGTGAAGTTGCTTTTTGTTTGGCAGTAACTCCTGGCCGCTGCTGCGGGAAAGGAGCAACCTCTGAATTTTATGGAGAAATGTTTCAGGGTGATGTCTTTTAGTCTAAGTAGCACAGTAAGTATATAGCAGTTCTTAAAAGTGGACTTGAGTGGACTTGCGGGCAGGGATGAGAGGGAGCTTATTAATAGTGCTCCTCTAATTAAACAAGAGTCTCAAGAGAAACATGCTGCCTGAAGATGGGCAGAGAGGCTTTGCCAGCAGAAAGCTGGGGGTGCGATGGAGAAGCTGGGTGGAAAACATGTTGTCTGAAAGTACTAGGGAAAGACATTTGGAGCCTGGAGATAAACGCGGATGCGTGGCTACAATCCACTCATTAGCCCTGACACTGGGGTGGTTCTTTTCAGCTTCCCAAGAGGGTTACGTTGCTCTTAGCCCTTTGCGGTGGTTTTGGAACAGCCTTTCACCAGCCGAATGGTGAGAAGTGAAAATCCTTTCCCCTTGCTGCTCTCTACGCAAACTGCAGCGATTTCTTAGTAATGGCTTAAAACAAAATTAGTTCATGACAACTGCTTCACCCGTTGTTCGTATTGGCCCTTCCCCAATTAATCATCTAAACCATTACCCACTTAAAGCTACTGTCTCAGGTCAGTCCTGTGAGCTTTTGTCCCCACCAGTAAATACTCCCGTTAGCAAGCAGTGTATAGAATATTGCAATCCCAGCACTGAATTCATTCCGAAAATGCAAAGTAATGGAGCTGTTTCTATTACTGGTTTTTTTTTCATTTTAATTGTATATAAAGTGCACATTTTCTTTGAAACTGAGTGTTTGTTCTTAGTGGAGGATGTCTGTTAAAGCTCTAAATGTTCGTGTCTGTGACTGTATTCAGTTTCAAAGTATCAGGCTTGATTTTTCCTTTTGAAGAAATGATACATGCATTACTTTAAAATGCTCTCTTGCTTTGGCTTAATGTAGGCCATTCCGAAATAAATGTTCAGAAGAGACTTTTGGACAAAAAATACTGAACATAACTTGGGTTTGTCTTGTCATTCTCTGATTTTGGATGCAGTTCGGAAAAAAAAAAAAATCTATTAAATCCAGTGGATTACTCCAGTCTGAGTGAGATGGCTTCTTTTTTCCAGCAGTAGAATACGTGAGTGAAGGAGAGGGATGTTTTAATGATTTGTCTTAGAGCCACAACTTGGAATTTTTCTATATTTGACCTTGTAATAAAAGAGTCGGTTAGAAACTAACTGTGCCTTTCTGCATGTGAATTGTTCTTCAGTGACAAGAACGATCGCATTCAAAAGAGAAAAATCTATCAACTTTGCAAGTCAGACCTCGAGAAGGGTCCCACTTACCAAAACATGAAAATCTGCATTTATGCATATGAATGAGCATGCTGATATTGTCCAGTGAACTGTGCAGCATTCGCTGGCCTAATTTAGCTGCGATTTTCAAAGGAGCATACGGGAGCTGGCTGCCCAGCTCCTTTTAAAA
Organism: Grus americana; assembly: GCF_028858705.1. Taxonomy (NCBI): domain Eukaryota; kingdom Metazoa; phylum Chordata; class Aves; order Gruiformes; family Gruidae; genus Grus; species Grus americana. The sequence continues at coordinate 8,309,767 of NC_072873.1, read as the reverse complement.
ATTGCAGCTGAATGCCCGTCTGTTTTGCCGTCACAAAAGATGGCTTTTGTAAGTGTCCCATGCTCTCCCCTCGCTGCAGATTTGGCCTCAGAATTGGATGTCTGAGGAGGCATTAAGTGGTTTGCCGTGTCACGCAGCTGCGAGAAAGCTAGAAGTGAGATGGATTCGGTGGTGTGGGCTTGGAATAAAAAGCTGTTTGTTCAGAGTTAAAGAAAAAAGCAGCCCTAGAGACAAGGACGGCGCTGCTCCTGCTCACAGAGCACGTCGTGTCCCCAGCGAGGGCCGTAGCGGCAGAAATTGGTGACGGTGACCGAGGCAGGATCCAGCAGTGATCGTTGTGTGTCTTTTTCAACTCCCAGGTTACCTGAGCGTCTCCACAGACCGGGAAGCGCGCGTGGAGCAGGGAACAGCCTGGACGCAGTCGCCAGCGCCATGCCCGGTAACAGCGGCTTGAGCCGCGCGGCAGGGGTTCAAGTGCACGGGTAACCGAGGAGGTGCGGCGGGCCTGGGCTCCTGCTGCGTCCCCTCTGCTGCGCCAGAAGGACACTTAACCTCGCCGTTATCTTCAGGCACGTGATTATCTCTGTATGAGTCAGTGCAGCCAGCTACAGGCATCCAGCTAAGCGTGCGCTTAAGTGTTTTAAAGTGCGGGAGCCTTCATTTAACAAGGAATTTGCAGCAAGAAATTCTGAAATGCTTCGGGCATTTAACCGTAGCTGAAAAAGAAGGGTACGGTTGCAGAGCTCTTCGCTTGCGATATGTTTCTCAGGAAATCATCTGACAGAAGCCATCATGTGATGGCTGTGTTTGATCTCATGCTCAGGCCAGGAGAAGAAAACCCCGAGGTTGGAGCTGGGATCGTGCGCGGTCACCCCAGGCTCGGTGCGGTCGCTCCCTGCAGACGCGCGGTGCTGTCGGAGATGACCCTGGGTGTTTCGCCTGGCTTCCAGCTGCCGCTCCGAGAGGATGCGTCTCCCAGGGGTCTGTGTCACATCTGCCAGCCCTGCGTGGATGCCTCGGGTGCTTGAGGACCTCTCCGACAGCACCACGCGCCTAGACGCCATCCCTGCTAATCCTTTGTGTCACTGGGCAGGCCAGCTGACAGTGCCACCTTGGTTTCCTCTGCTGTAAAGTGAGGATAACGCGACTTATTTCCTACCAGGTATTGCAAATTAGATCCTCTCCGCAGAGTAATTTTCCTGTTGGAAGCATAGGCTAGGGGTTTAATATTGTTAGCATTAAGTGTTCCTGCCTGTCGTTTAGCTACAATCTTGTAGCAACTACGCCATTCTTGTGGCTTGATTTCTTAATAATTCAAGAATTCTTGATTCCGGGCGCTAACTTGCCAGGTACAAGGTTACTTTTGAGAGGGGCTGTTTATTGAGGCGCCGGGTTGCTCTCGGGGCATTTGCGGCGTGCCTGATTCCTGTGAATCGGACATGCGGTGCTTTGCGCATTGTGCAGGTACCGTGAGGCAGTTCCTGAAAGACCGATCCATTTGCGCAAGTTAAATTACGATTTGCCGTTAACGATGTAACCAGATGTAATCCACCTTTCTACAGCAGCATGGAAAGGAACTCGGGGGCTTCTGCTCCTTCGGGGCTTGCCATTCACTTTCTCTGTATCAGAGGAGACTTCAAATATCACTTCATCATTGCTTGGAAAATGACATTTTGTTTTCTACAGCGTGACATTATCATTGTGTAAATTCTGTGTTGATAGCTGGGGAAAAATGCCTTGGAAGGGGGATTTAAAGGCATCTGATCAGTGCTCATCGGTGCTACGGAACAGTTTCTATACAGTTCAGATTTTGCTATCCTCCTCCCTTTTATTTTTTCATTGAATAGGATGTTCTGGTTATTCTTTGGCAAAGGACGTGTCGCCCGTTTGTGGACCCGAGCTGGCAGCTTCCCCGGGAGCAGAACTGAGGCCCCTGCGCTGCATCCAAATGCAGCATTAAACCCCGGGAGTTTTTACACGTTCCCCTTGTTCAGGTCTGTGACTTCTGCTGCCTCGTCACCTGGATTTCCTCTGTGTGGAAACAAAGTCTGGCCGAGCAGAAGAGCTGGAGCCGCGATCCCGCTTTCTTTTTAGAGACGGCCACGTGTGGCTGAGCCCGAGCGCAGGCGCAGGGCCAGGTCCTCTGGTTTGAAGCGACGCAGACCTGCGCATTGCCTGGAACGTGCTGGGCCAGGAGGTTTGTCTCGGTATTCAGATGGAAGTTACGATCCCAACTTCTGGTGATGAATGAAATGTCTGAAGTCAGCAGGCAAGCGGTGATACAGTTTAGCTTTGCAGTGAGTAGTGGAAATCATTGTGCCAACTTCTCAGCTTTCATCTTGCCCTTATTTAAAGCCATATTGTGACTTAAGTGAGGTACCTTTATTTTTTCCCCTCTTATTTCTTATCCCTGGAAAATCAATATTCCCATTTATGAATGTTTGTCAGGCTTTTTATATCTTTTTCCATAAACTTGAAATCCCCTGAAAATCCACTATCGGAACACTTTTTTAAAAGCCTGTTCTGTATGGAAAATGGTTTTGGTAACACATCGATGTTAGCAGGGGTCGGTGTCTATGCGTGTATCAGTAGTTTTGGAGCAACCTCATCGCCTTTGGCTGTTATTCCCCCTGACTTTTTTGCAGGGAAGAAGGTGAGGAGATTTGACCCTTGACACCTGAATTTAAATGTGATGGCTCCGAGCTCTGAGACAAAATTCCTCTCTTGCTTTATATTGCTGACAGCAATATTTCTTTTTTTTCCCCCTGTAGCTGGTATTACAATATTGAGCGATTCATTGCTGCATATATTCTGATGTTATACAAAAAAATTAAGACTTAACGCATTGTAGAGCTCCTTTGCGCGTTTGCATTAATTGGAATTACACCAGAGCCCACAGTAAGTCCCACTGGTGTGTGCTGGTGAAAAATGCTGTGAAAATATGAAGGTAAAAAGAGAAGTTTGCAGATTGTCTGCGGTTTTCAATGGAAGGAAGAGAAACCCCCGAAAGTGCCGTTCCCGCTGCTCCAGTCAGCTTCCTCCAGAGCACCTGCCCGGAGAAGGATGAGGAGCACCAGGATAGGAATTGACTTTCCTGGAGCCTGCTCAGCAAAGCACCACCATTCATTAATTGCGTCCAGCACTAATTAAGGCTGGTAGCTTGTTTGCAGGTATGCTGGATGTTTTATAAACTCGATAGCGTCCATAAGAAGTCCAGCCCTTTGGAACGAGCTGATTTCCGCTGCGCTGAGAGTGACCCTCCGGCCCAGACAGAGCCCGTTATCTGACATGTAAAGCAGAAATCCGAAAATGTGGCTGAGCAGTCAACCATATTTGGTAATAAACTTGTTAACGTTTCAAAAGGTCTTTGAGGGAGCTGTTGAAAAGTCAGTTTGATTACATCAGCTGCATGCGGAATTTCTATGGGCTTGTAGCTGGAACGTGCTCAGCGTGAGAGATTAACGCGTAGGTTCCCTGGGAGTATATTTTCCATATTCTTCGTGAGAAAATAGATAACCTTGCACATAGCAACACAAGCCACTGTAAATACTCTTAAAATGAGGTGGAAGGAGATGTGGAAATGTGCAGCGGGGATCTCTGAAAATTAGGGCTGGATTGATCTGGTACATTTTGTGATGAGATACATGATTCAGAGAGAAAAAGTGCTAAATGTAAAGGTTCTGGGCATCGGTCGCTGCCTTGGACCTGTGCCGGTAAGGAGTTGTTTGGCCACGTGAGATGGGTTGTTCTCCCAAACCAGGTAAGGGGCACAAGAGCAGTGCCGCTGGTGATGGGAGTGAGAATCGGGAATCGCCAGTCTGGAGGGCAGAAGGAACGGTGCTCTTGGTCTTTAGACCAAGATATTTTGATATTTTCATTGATTTTTTTTTTCCTCCCCCAAATATCAGCTGTACTAATGGAATTTGCGGGCAGCATGGAACTGGGAGGTGTTTTGTGAATCCGCTGAAGGTAAATTGCGCTGTGGACCTGGCATGACCTGGGTGCGCAGTATTCCCTCTCCTGGAGCAAAACTGCTTTTCAGCATGGAAATGTCTGCAGCCTTGCCCCCTTCATTAACCTCTCTTCAGCCCTCCTGCAGGTGCTGGCTGACTTCAAGCAAATTAAAGGGAAGTTCGGGACATTTCCAGTCCCTTAAAAAGATGGTGCTTCTGTTGAAAACAGGTAAGAATTCATATTAGTGAGGAGTTTGGTTGTGTGGCCCGGCAGCTGCCAGATCACGTAGCAGCACCTGCAGCCTGCCAGGGGTTGGCATGACAGAGGACGCACGGCCAGGAGCCTTGACTTTTGAATTAAGCAAAGAGATGCAATTGTCTTAAATAGAAAATGAGTTTATTAAATGAAATGCAGGGAGCGAGGTACAGATAGATGTTTTGCCTCCGCACAGAGCGTGAGTATGATCCACCCGGCACGGTTTGATGTTGTGCAGTGTCTGGCATTCCCATCTGAGTATAAAGTCCTTGCTGCTGCGTGCATAGCGATAGCACCTAGGTGCTGCAGGGCAAGCTGGGGACCGCGGTGCTCTGCATGCATAAAAATAGCCACCTTGCCTTAAATGTTACAAGCGTGTAGCTAGACAGAGGGCAGGCGGGAAAGCTTTACGCTGTGGTTCGCCCAGAATGTGATATTTCCAAGAAAACTCAAGCTGCCCTAAAGTTTCCTTCACCAGCATGTCTGTTAGATCGCACTGTCCTTGAGTATTTCTCCACTATATACTGGGGGAGGGAGGGCAGGTCGTTGCTGGACCGTCACTGGAGGGGACGAGCTCAGGAATATGGCACGGGGCTGGAAATGAAATTCTGGTTTAATTGGTGGCTCCGAAATCTGGTTTCTTATCACCTATTGCCTTTTCTTGCCAACTAGCTGGTTGGAGCAGCAGTGTTACGTAATGACCCAGTTGTGGTTTTTAAACAAAAAAGTAAGTTAAGATCCTCTGCAGTGCTAGGATTTTCTGCATTTCTTATTTGCATGCATATTTTGATGTCCAGTAAGGAAAGAGAAGATCCTTGTTAAGAAAGGAGATCCCAGAAAAACAACGGTAGCCAGAGCAGGGGTAAGGAGCAGTTACATAAACCACTCTGACCCCGAGTGCCACGGTACTGCAGACATCCCGGAGAGGAGAGCCGAGATCTTGAGAGACTTCAGAGCTAATTTAATAAATTGCTGTTTTGTAGTTACGAATTTACATTCTTAAGAAGGACTAGGAAGAAGAAAAGCTCAGAAAAACAGGGAAACGGAGCCTTTTCTTTGTCAGATGCCAATTTAACTCAACAGTCTCTGATCCCTAGCTCCTGTGGTTTAACATAAGCTAACGAGGGCTTAACGTCGTGCTTGCAATTACAGGCGGGGGTCAGCAAGATGCGGGTCCGTCCCGGTGTGCTGCATCCTGCTTAGAGGCGGGTGACGGCCGGCGCCTGCGGAAGGGCGAGTTCAGCGGCTGGCATCTCTCTCTGCTCTGACTGCGCTGACAAGGTGAAATGGGCCCACTGGGGATTCTCAATTAAATTCTGCTGACCTGGATTTGAACTGCTGAGCTGTAAAACAGGCTGCCCCTACCTTGCACGCACAATCCCAGAAGCAATCAGCTGTCGTTTTTGAGTCACGCCTGTCTCTGCCTTGGCTGCTTGTGGGTTAAAACTTACCAGCGGCAGAAATGTGAACTCAAGCGTTCGGGGGACTGCTAATAAAAAGCAGCGGCAAGGCTAGCCCACGCCTGGAATGACACAGTCTTTGAGCTGGAAAAGACCTACAAGGCAGTGCAGTCAGCATCCTGGCTAGCAGGAGATTGCTTCTTAAAGGGCATTTGGAAATCTTTTTGTACAGTCTAGTCATAACAGACTCAAGGAATTGGGTTTCCCCCACTTTCCCCGGGCTATTCTCACCCTCCCCCTGGAGCTGGCGGCTGCGCAGCCCAAGTTAAAGCGCACCAAAGCCTTCAATCACGTTTTCAGGCCACTGGCTGTCTTCTGGGCTAGCAAAAGTCCTTCCTTCCCATCGTCGGCTGGGGCTGCTGTGCCTCCAGCCCGTGGGCCTCTCGCAGGCGAGCAGTTCCCGATGCGGCCGCGCTCTGACACACAACCTGCCCCATTGCCCCCACCTGTGTCTGTGCCCCGCAGCACCCCTGGCCGCGAGCGGCTCCGTCCTGTTCACCTCTGGACTTCGGCTGTTGGCTCTGGTGCCACGGGGCTGCTCTCACCTGTTGCTCCGATTGCCAAGTTGCCCTTGGGGGCTCAGCTCCTCTTTTCTTTTTCCTTTTCCCCCTGACTTTGAGCGTTCAGTGCTGTTGTGGTGCACGGAGGGGAGACACTGAAGCAGCCTTCCTGCGCCCATGTTGGGACCAGGGCAGCTGCCCGTGGGAGCTTGCTCCACCCGAACTCGTTAACCCTCAAAGAATTTTTAAAAGTGATTTTGACGTGCGTCTGGTTTGTGTGCAGGCTTGAAAGTCTGGATTTTTTGCTCATGTCCTTAGTCATGTGTTAAATGTCCCTTGTTGCCATTATAAATTGGGTCAGTGGTGTCTCAAATTGGTCAGCAGAAGGTTTCAGATTTGGTGTTTACCTAAAAGCAGAAAGATGCCCAGCTTTTCCAGGCAAAATCCTTCAAGGACCATGTAGCACTGTGTGTGTTTGTTACCCCAAATGAGCTCCATAGCGGGAGGAAGCCTGCGAGGGGAGCACGGTCACCACGACCTGTTGTGTTTGCAAAGCTGCGACAAGCATTTGCCAAAATTCCCGTGACTGTTGGGTCTAATCCATTTCAGCTCAGCCTGTCCAGCTCCTCCCGGCCCACCCGAACCTCGGGTCGCCTCGGCTGCAGATGCGTTGTGCTTGGCAAACCCTCGGCGGCTGGAAACGCTGACGCTCCCCTTCCCCCCCGGAGCGCCTGGTTTCTGATCAGCGCGCTGGAGTGCCATTTGGGCTGACAGCGTTGTGTAAGATGTGCGGAGCCGAGGCTGCTTGGAGACGCTCGCCGCTTTCCCCTGCACTGCCTCTGCTGTGCGCTGATTTGTTTCTTGTTTGCAGCTGGAGCCTAAATAGTAAAATTCCCACAGCGGGCGAGACAGAGCTGAGATCTGCTTATACTCCTTTGGACTGTTTCTCACCTGTTTGCCTGCAGAGTTTCTCCATGGTGACAAAAAGGTGAATTCCCCTAAAATCTCCGTGTACCAAATAAGAGCCTCGACTCAGAGAGGCGCAGCAAGGACTTTCTTTGGTCCCGCTCCATCACGGGCCACGCTGTGTGCCAGGGGACTCTGGGGGAGAGCCAGCGTGGGCTCTGCGCTTCCCATCCTCTCTCTCCTCTTCTCTCTCCCTCTCCAGACCTCACTTTCCCACCAGGAACAGAGGGTGACACAGCCGAAAGAAGTCACGCTGTCTTCTGGCATCGTCACTGGAGTAGAAAGTGCCTGTTGCTCAAGGGTGTAGGTGCGTGACCAGAGTGGTTCAAACAGGGAAGGGACAGACAGACAGCTGCTGTGCCGTGCCATTGTGTCAGCCTTCGGAGGGTTTCCCAGCTGGAAAACGCGGGTCCTGGTTTGTGGTTGGAGTTCAGTTCAGGTTCTTCATTTATTTGCATGGAAAATGAAGATGTGAGTTGGGTTTTTTTTCAGCTGCGTTGTGAAGCCCGTATTTGGGGTGTTACTTTCTCTCACCTGTGATTTATCCCCCAAAGAAAACTCCCTTCAGGATGACATTTCCCCATTTCTCTTCACATGGCAGCATTTCCTCCTGACCATCTGACATCTCCCTCTGCTCTCAAAAGCTGATTGAAACATCTCGGCTTTCTTATGAGCACGAGAGCTGAAAAATCGTAACCTCCCGCTGCTCACGCAAGCTGCCGCTCACGTTGCGGCCCCCCATGCTGCGGTCTCTGCAATGACCACGTTCCTGAGCGGTCCTTGAGGATTTTCTTCCTTGTGTGCACCCTAAAAGGAAGGTCTGCCTCATTAGATTATAGCTGAAAAATTGCAGCCAGATGGTCAATCATCAGCTTCGGCAACCAAAGGAGCAGAGATATTTTAGGTTCAAGGGTTTTCCATTATGTAATGGCACAGACACAGGCGGCTGTGGAAGAGTTGCTTTCTTCTTTGTTTGTTTTTATTAATAATAAGGGATTTACTTTTTTTTTCTTTCTTTTTTTTTTTTTTTCACATTGCAGGTTTTTGAGATTGGCAGGACCCACCCTTGGAGGCTCGTTGCTGTTTTTGGCAAAAAGAGGGGCAGATAAGGCTTTGCTTTTATCCTTGTAAGCGACAGCTTGTCCAGGCGGACGCATCCCCCAGGCCTGCCCAAGCCATTGCTCCCCGCAGATCATTTCAGGTATGTTGTATTGTGGGGGGACATGTCACACTGGGATTAGGGGGAGAGTGACCTTCGAGGAACCGAGAAGCCGATGCCGACCTCGCGGCCTTCATCGGAGGAGCAGCTCAGCATGGAAATGGGAGACTGTGGCTTCTCCCTTGGGCGACGTGGTTAACCTTTAGCAAGTGCTGTTAAAATCTGACGGTGGTGGATGAGGCGTGTGGGTCAGAGCCGAGTGTGAGGACTGGTCTCGTATGAAACTGGTGAGTTGGGAGTAGAAGGAGCTTGAGGACAGGCGGGAACGCTGCGGCATCCAGCCAGCCTGTGCTGTGTGTTTTGGGGCAGCTCCTCCTCGAGGCAGAGGAGCTGGGGGATGCAGTGGAAGGAGCCGGAGAAGTTTGTGATGGAGAGGAGCAGCAGCCTGGGGCATTGGGTGCCCCTGGGCACCCTGCTACCTCCCGTAGTTTGGGTGATCCTGGGGAGCAGCTCCCTTGTGCCGGGCACGTCCAAGCCCACCGTGGCATCCTCGGGGTCCCCCCGGCACACACAGCGGTGCCGGTGAGCAGGACCCTGCCCCCAGCGAGCGGGGAAGGTGCTGCATGACCCTGCGGAACTGCAGACCAGAGCTGGGCCAACTTCACATCATGTTTTTTGCCCTCCTGACCCTGAAGGCCCTGAATAACTGCAGATTCAGAGGCAGTCCGTGCATCTGGAATATTTCTGGCTCACTCATCACACTGGTATCTAGACACTAGCCCAAAATAGCTCCTTGCCGAGATGTAGCTCAGTCGGGGCTGGTAGCAAATCTGCGACTAAAACCCTTAAGGGTTACAAAGACATCTCGGCTGTGACGGGCTCACGGCGTCGCCGGGAGGATCGGCGCTGTTTGCTCCCAGCCTTGCCCTGGCCGGGGAGGACGCTGTGGCTGAGGAGGCAGCAAAGATGGAGGGTGGCCGCTGGCATGGACTTCCCCCTCCAGCTCGGCTGGGTGCTCGCCCTGTGCTCCCCGCCGTGGCTGGAGGCTCCTCAGCATCTTCCCCACCCCGCGCTGCTTCCTGTGAGGCTGTAGCTGCGGGGGACAGAGCAAGCGGATGACGCTGATTGCTTTAATAAGATGGGCTTCACCCTTCCGACACCAGGAGAGAGGCCAGGGTCTCCCCCTGAGGGAGGCAGCACCCCGAGGTGCTCCCAGGCACCCCTAGCACCACAAGTGGGGCAGCGCTGGCAGCGCCCATCCTCACCGGCCCCAGCACCCTGGGTGGTGTGCGCAGGCCCCAGTGCTCAGCACCTCCCCACAAGGTGCTGAATCCAGGGGTGTTTTCGTGCCACACCATGTGGGGGGACACCAGAGTGGGTCCCTCTGGGGCTCCACAGGGTGAAGGGCACCTCCAGCCCCAGGGTGGGGCCTCGGCCCCCTCGGGTGGGTTGTGGCAGTGTGTGTCACCCCGCACCCAGCCCCGTGTCCCTGGCTGGCAGAGAATGGGGGCCCCAGGGCAGGGACCCCCCCCCGTGGGCAGGGGGTGCCAGTGACGCCAGGCCGAGGGGGCTGGCAGCAACACTCGTGTGGGGTCCCCTGTCATGAAAGGACCCCGAACAGGGGACACGTGCTGCAGCCCCCTCCCCAGCCTGTGCCTTTGTCCTCGGGCTCTGTCATCCCAGCTCGGGGCTGGGGACCGCAGGGACACGTGTGGCCCCAGAGCATCTCGGGGACATCAGAGCATCTCCTGCGCCGTCCAGTCCCAGCGTGCGTGGACCGGACTGGGGGAGCCCTCTCGTGGCCGATGCGCCGAGCAGTCCAGCTGTGCCAAACAGTCCGGCTGTGCCGTCAGTCCGGCTGTGCCGTCAGTCTGCCGGTGCTGAGCTTTGCCACACCAGCCCCGGCTGGGCCCGTGGGAGGGAGGATGCCTCATCCCTGTGGGTCCCTCTAGGAGGTGGGGACCCATCCCCATGTCCCCGTCTGCCTGGTGTCACGGGGCCCTGCAGCCTGAGGGTGTCCCTGGGAGGGGACGGGAACCTGATGGGTGTCCCAGCAAGGGGACAGTGAACAGCTCTTGTGTCCCAGAGATGTGCGAGGGACGGGTCCCCACACTGCAACAGCGACTGGTGCACGTGGCGTGACGGGGATGGAGCCGTGTCCTCATGCTGGGACAGGCGCAGGATGGAGCGTCTGTGGCGGGAGGGGGAGCAGCCACGTGTCCCTGCGATGGGACAGGGTCCCCAGCTGGGCAAAAGCTTGGAGGGATGGAGCTTGATGGCACTCACCGTGTGCCGTCGTCTCTGTATGATGGACCCCCCCCCCCCCCCCCCCCGCCCCGCCAGCTCAAGACATGAAGGTTGGGACAGTCCCAACCCCTGGGGACGTGCCAGGGTGGAGTGTGGGGTGGGGGGGGAGGATGTGGGTGGGGTGTGGTGGAGGGGACCAAGGACAGGAGCATCCTCACAGATGGCATCTGGGGCCCTCGTGCCTCCCTGGTGCTGAATTCCTCCCCCCCCCCCCGCCCCAGTGCCGGTGAAAAGCAGAACCGCCATCGTTTTCCAAATCTTTATTGTAAATAAATTCTGCGACATTACAGGAGGCTTCCCCGGGGGCCAGAGCCAGGGCTGAGCCTGGAGCACGCAGTGGCTCCGGCAGCAGCGACGACGGCTCCCCAGCACGTGCAAAGCAGGAGCGCAAGACGAGGCGCGGGTGTTCGGGGCGGGGGCGCGGCGAAGCCCCCACCCCAGGACCCGGGGCCCCATCCTGGCTGCAGGCGATAGCGTGGAGCGAGGCGGTGCGGGATGGCGGTGCAGCGGGCGGTGAGTTGGCGGGGCAGGGGGGTTGCCGCTGCCCCGGTGTGCTTGTCCCCTGCCATGGGCCGGGCCCGTCGGCTCAGCCTGCGGGGGGGCCTGGGGGGGGGGCTGGGGGGGCGGTTTTGCTCTCTCAGCTCTGGAAGCACCGGGTGTGCATCCCCCATCCCAGCCACAGGCCCTCCCTGGTGCATCCGCGGCGGCACCGGCGGCACCATTTGACCTTACAGCGTTAAAATCATTAAGAAAAAAACCCCCAATATTTATATATATATATATTAATGTCCCCAAACCCAGTGACAATGGTGGCTTCTTGCTCTGAAACAGGGGCGTCCCGTCACCACGGGACCACCCCAGCACTGTGGCCGTGACAGCTGTGGGGACACTGTGGTGACAGTGACAGCAATTGGGGGGGGGGGGGGGGGGGGGGGGGCGGTGGGGGAAATGTGCTCCAACCCCCCTGTGCCCGTGGTGGCCCCAGGTCCCTGTGTCCCCCAGCCCGTCACCAATACGTCACGCAAGGAGCCACCACGGAAGCCCAGCCTGGGGATGTCCAGCCCCCCCCCCCCCGCCCGGCTGTCACCTCCCAACAGCCTGGCACAGCGGGGCTCTGGCCCCTGTCTGATGCCCCTGCAGCCAAGGCACCCATGGGTGCTGCGGGCACCCAGCTGGGCTGTCACACCACACCAGGTGCCACCATGTGCCCCAGTGGTGGCAGAGCGTGGGGACACCCTCGGTCACCCCCCCCCCCCAGCCTCCATGGCAGCAGGGCCTGGCGGCGGCGGGCAGGGATGCTGGGTGAGGGAGGACATGGAGGGGACCCCCACCCCACCCCAGGACAGGGTGTCCCCCATTGCCCCCCCCACTGCGTGTCACCAGGGATGTCCCCCCACCCTGACGGTGAGTGACACCAGCGGTTGAAGGGACCAGCATGGCCCCTGGTGCTCGGTGGTGCCGTGGGTTGGGTGGCCCTATGGAGCCACCCCATGCAGGGTGACACATCCCACCCTGGGGTGGGGGGGAGACACCCAGCACCCTGCTGTGGAGCTGGGGGGGGACACGTGCCACGTGCCACTCCAGCCCCCTCCCCAGGGTGGGCCCTGCTGTCACCTGCCCCCCCCCCCCCCCGCCAGCCCCAGTGCCACCAGTTTGGGGTTCACCTGCCTGGGGGGGGGGGGGGGGGGGGGGGGGGGGCAGCCCCTGCCCTAGAGCGAGCCTGGCACCCATGGGTGCCAGTCCCCACTGCTGGGGACCACAGTGTCCCATGGCAGGGGGGCAGAGCCAGGACATTGGGGGGGGTGTTGGGTGGAGTTGCCCCACATTGAGGGCTGCTGAGCTGCTTTGGGGGGGGTGACAGACCTGCCCCCCAGGGACCCCAGCCCTGGCACTGGGGTACACTGGCCTTATCCTGGGGTGCACTGGCCTGCCATTCGGGGGGGGGCAGGCCCCAGAGCTGGGAGATGCTGATGGGGGGGGCAGAGGGGGGCTGGGGAGGGCCCCGCTTGCCCCCCCCCAGGTACATTCATCCTGGTGCCAGGCGTGCCGCCAGTCCCGGGGCAGGGGCCGGGGGGGGGTCCGTACATTCATAGTGATGCGGTGGGGGTCGAGGGGGGTGGTCCTGGGTGCCCCCCCCTCCTCCGCCGGACTCTCGTCAGCAGTGCCCCGTTTAATTGCTGTTAATGAGGCCGGGGGGGGGGGGGGAGAGCGGGGCGGCCCCGCTCAGGCCCCCCCAGACCTGCAACACAGAAGTGGGATGTGTTTAGTGTGGGGCTGTGACATGGGGGGGACACATGGGGGTACACTGAGCCGAAAAGAGCCAGAATGGGGTGGGGGGGGTGGGGAAGCTGCTGCCAGGCCCCCCCCAACCACCATCTCTTTTCAGCTGTGGGGGGCACAGAGATGGAGACAGCACGGCCGGACACACAGCGACACGGACAGACGGGCCCGGCCCGGGGGGGGGCTCCCACGCCGTCAGGCTGCCGGACGGTGACGGTGACAGTGACGGTGACGAGGAGGAGATGATGGGGGGGGTGGTTACACTCCCTGCTGCGCCGGGTCGTACCTTCCTCGGCGGATGTTCCTTGGGGGGCGGCGGGGGGAGAGGAGAGGAGCGTTAGTGCCACCCCCGTGTCCCCGCTGTTCCTCCCCAGTGTGTGTCCCCCCCGCAGCGTCCCTGGTCCCAGTGGCAGCGGACGTGTCCCAGGGCCAGGCAGGAGCATGCACATGGGGGCACCCACACAGCCCCCCCCCCCCCCACACCCCATGCTTGGGGACGGGCACGGCCAGGACTGAGCAAGGGGTCAGGGTGACAGCAGACCCCCCAATGCCATGGGTGGGCAGGGACAGGGGACAAGGGGATGAGGCGGGGACAGGGGGACCACACCGCAGGTGATGATTGATTTGGGGGGGGGGGCCCACCCGAGGGTGCCTGGGGTGTCCCCAGGAGGGCAGGGGCCCAGCCCTGGCGCAGTGACGATGCGTGGGGGGTACGTGGCCAGTGGCGGCAGCGGGAGGGGACGAGCCACGCAGCGGCTGCTTACTTAAATCCCCAGCCTGTCCCCCCTAGGACGATGGCAGCCACCAGCACGGCCCCTGCGATGGAGCCGATGATGATATTGGTGCCACTGGGACCTGTGACAGAGGGGACAAGGGGGAGGGGACAGGGACACTCATCAGTGGCGGGGACACAGGGGGACAACCCTGGGGCAGCCCCAGCGGGCAAGACCCAGCCATGCCCCAGTAGCACTGGGGGGGGGGACACGACACAGGGACCCCCCCTCGGAGCGGCTGGGGACAAAGCGAGATGCCCCAGCCTGTGGGGACTGGGGACAGCAAGGACATGGGGAGCCTGCCCCTCCCCGCGGGGCGCACGGACCCTTGTATCGCTCAGTCTCCCCTGTCGGCTTCGGCTCAGGGATGGGGTCGTAGACGCTGCAGTCCTTCCCCGTCCACTCGGCCCGACAGATGCACTTGCCCTCGTTGCTGCAAACCTGCGAGGGGACGGCGTCACCCCCCCCACTGCCATGACACCCACCCTGGGTGCCCTTTGTCCCCCGCCGTGTCCCTCACCCCGTGGTCGAAGCAGATCTTCCCGTCCCAGCTGCCGGGGCAGGAGCTGAAGTTAAAGGCGGTGGCTGGAAGGCATTTACGGTCGAGACACAGCATGCCAGGGCCGCACGGCGTCCCGTCCTCCACGTAGCTCAGGTCTGAGCCGTCCACCAGCTGCACGTGGCCTCCCCTGCGCCAGGACGGCGAGAGCGGGTGACACCGAGACACCTCCCCCCCCGCCATGTGGGGATGTCCCCGTCCCCATGGCGGTGGCGCCCACCTGCAGTCCACGTAGCGGTTTTGGTGGAAGAAGGTGGTGGTGGCGATCTCACCGCTGAGCTCGCCCAGCCGGGGCGCCCCCGAGATGTTGGCGCAGAGGAGGAAGCCGCAGAGGACGTCCCTGCAAGGTGCCGGTGGCATCACCCGCGTGGGCGGGTGGCCCCCCGGGAGGGGACACGGGGGGGACGGGGCTCACTCACTGCTTGTTGCACTGCAGCCAGCCCAGGCCCTCGCGCCCACAGTTGCCCCTCTCGGTCCCCTCCACGTTGAGCTTCTCGTAGCAGAAACGTTCGGCCGAGCCTGGGAGAAAACGGGTGTCACCGCCTGTCACCCCCTGTCACCCCCAGTCCCTCCCCTTTGCCCTGGCAAAGCTGCCCCGGGGCCGGCACTTACCGCGGCCCCACAGCGCATTGCACTGCCGGTCTCTGGTTTTGCAGCGCCCGCCGTAGCATCGTCCCTGGGGAGCAGGGAGAGGGGTCACGGGGCTGGAGAGGGGCTTGCACACGCGTGTGCGTGGCCACGGAGGTGGTGCAAGGCCACTGCCCCCCAGCATGTGCTCAGTGCCAGGACCACCGCCCCAGCTGCACGGGCCGGGGCGGGGGTTCATGTGGCCCGGGGAGCTGTGTGCGTGCACAGCCACGGGAGAGCGTTCGGGGCACGGGGCCCCACGTGCGCGTGGAAGGTTTGCACGGCCCTTGGCTGCAGACGCACGTGGATGAGGGAGGCTCGCACGGCCCGTGGCTGCGGGCACACGCACAGGAAAACTTGTGGGATACGGGGTGCGCGGCCACACCCCGAGGGCAGGCGCGTGGGGACCACAGCCCTGCGCGCAGGGTGGGGGGGTGACGATCGGGGAGGGCTCGCACACTGCGGGGACCCCGGCTACTGCGGGAGCCAGCTCACCCCAAAAACCCACACCCGTGCACGTCAGCGTGGCTCAGCCGTGGCTGCAGCTGTTGGCGTGTCCGAGCACAAGGAAGCCGGAGCCCACAGGGACGTGGGGGAGCCCAAGGGATGTGGCCAACCCCATGGGACGTGCCCGAGCCCCACGGCCGTGTCCCACCGCGCCAGGCCAGACTCACCTGCTCGTTTTCGCAGAAGTAGCCGTCCAGCTTGTGGAGGTTGGGAGGACACTGGGGACACACGGAGAAGAAGACGGGTGATGCCGCGGGGACCCGCAGTGTGGTCCCCCCCCCGTAGCCCCCCCAGCCCGGCTCACCTGGCTGGAATCCCCGGTGCAGCTCTCGGGGATGTCACACTCGTTCACGGCCTCCCGGCAGGACACGCCGCGTGGCTCATACTGCACCCGGGGCACGAAGCCGCGAGGTCAGGAGCCCGCGGCACAGGAACCCCGGTGACTCGCAGGAGCTGGCCCCGCGGGACGCCGGATCAGTGTCCCCCCCCCCGGCCCCGCACCTTGCAGCCTTTGCAGCAGAGCCCGTCGCTGCACATGGCGTCGTGGGTCAGCGTGCACTTCTTGCAGCAGTTGCCCCCGCTCTTTGCGCACTCCTGCCGGGACAGCGATCGGCACGGCACGTCAGCCCCCCGGCAATGCCAGCAGCCCCCCCAGCAATGCCAGCAGCCCCCCCGGCACGGCCGTGGCAAGCAGAGGCCGGTCCCCGCTCACCGCCAGCGAGCCGCAGTCGCACTCCTCTCCCGCCTCCACGAAGCCGTTGCCGCACTCTGGAGGGTCCAGGAGCTGCCGGGACCGAGAGGACGGGGGAGCAAGAGATGCTGGGGGGGCCCTGAGCCGGGTGCTGCCACGAGCCCCCCCAAAAAGGGCATCATGTGCCTAGGGGAACGGCAGGACCCCCGAACCGCCTGCTTTTCGCTGTCAAGCGCGAGGGTCCGGCTCTGTCCCTCACTGGGGACACCGAGTTCAACGCCGGCACCATTACCTTGGACATGGCAGGGGCTGGGGGAGACCGCGAGTCCCGAGGGACCCTCGGAGCCACCCCCGGGACATCGCTCCCTGCCTGCAGTGGCTGCCCCGGGGGGGGGGGTCGGGGGGCGCTGTTACCTTCAGGGGTTTGTTGAAGAGGCAGCTGCCGCCGCCGTCCTGCAGGAACTGGTTGTACTCGTCGATGCTGCAGCGGGAGAACTTCCGCGGGAGGTAGTACCTGCGGGGCGGGGGTCACTGTCACCCCACACACACTCGGGTGGCATCACCGGGCACGGCTGGTCACCCAAAATGGGGCAGGAGCCCTGGTGATGCCCCTGCCGGGAGCGGTGACACGATGGCGGCGGCGCCACCCCGAGCGGGCACCCACCCTGTGTCCTCCATGATGCAGCCCAGCCACGAGTCCGGACACCGGCAGTCCCCTGGGAGGAGAGGAGAGGGGCAGGGGGTGCTGGCTGCCCCCCCGCTGGCTTGGTGGCACCGCAGTGTCCCCCGGTGTCCCCACCCCGTTCCTGGGGGGGGTGGCGGGTACCTGCTGCCACGCGGTGCTTGTTCCACATCATGCCCACGTTCTGCCCCAGTGTCTGCGCCAGCGTCACCGCCATGGCCGCCACGTTGCCGTACTGCGCAGGAGGGACGGGGGAGTCACCGGCGGGACCCCCCCATCCTCAGCCCGCTCTCACAGGGGTCTCGCCGCACCCACCTCGTTGACACCCCCGGCACGGGTGGGCGAGCAGATGCCCCCCACGAAGGCGGTGCCGCTGCGGCTGCTCTGAAACGTCCGACCCCTGCGAGGAAGAGGACGGTGGGGACGGGGGACGGTGGCTCCCGGCCCTGGGGAGGTGACACGGCCGCGGTGCTCACGAGAAGAGGTGGACGGTGTCGCTCTGCTCCGCCGGCCCCTCGCGCCGGTACTTCACGAACTCATTGAGCGTCTCCAGGGAATCTTCCCCCATCCGGATCCGGTCCTCTGAGGCCCACGTCTCCATGGCCACCAGCACGATGCGTGTGTTGAGCTGCTCCTTGTAGATCTGCAGGGACGAGGGGACGGCGCTGGGGATGAAACCTGTCCCCGGGACAAACCCACCGGCTACCAGGGACAAACCCCTGGAGGGAAAATCCCCAGAGATAACCCATCAGGTGCCGGGCACGCACCCTCTGGGGACAAACCCCCAGTGGGACAAACCCCCTGGGGACAAACCCTCAAGGGACCAACCAACCCACCCGGTGCAGAGAACCGACCCCTGCGGACAGACCCCCCCCAGGACAAACCCACCAGGAACTGGGGACAAGGCCCCCAGGGACAAATCCAGCCGGGCCAGGGACAAACTGCCTGGGGCCAAACCCACCAGCTGCTGGGGACAGTCCCCTCAAGGACGAACCCCCAGTGGGACAAACCTCCAGAGGACAATCCCCCCAGGGACAAACCTCCCCAGGGACCAACCCCCCCCCGGGACAAACCCCCCCCCCCCCAGGCACAAACCATGTCGGCCAGGTTGACCACGGACTTGGCAAAGTTGCTGGTGAGAACCACGGACTTGCGGAGCTGCAGGAACTGGGGGGGCACGAGGGGCCAGGTTAGGCTGGGACGGACGGACGGATGCATGCGCGCGCGCACACACCCCCCCCCCCCCCCCCCCCGACCCCGCAGCCCACCGGCCCCGGGACCCCCCGCGCTTACCAGCTGGTGGTCGTTCACCACGGCCAGCTCGATGTACTTGGTCTCGCTGTGCACCGTGTGCTGGGCTCGGCGTACCTGCCGGCGGGAGCCCACGGCTGAGCCGGCTGCGGCAGCATCCGCCCACGGAGCCCCTTTCGCCGCTGCCCGCGAGGGACATTTGGGACACGGGGAGGGGGGGAGGCACCCGGGTGGGCTGGGGACGGATCCCCCCCCCCCGGTACTGCCCGCGGGTCCCCAGGGCATCCCTGCGAGCGGCATCCTGCAAACGCGTCCTCAGCGCCCACGAACCAGCCCGGCAGCGCCCGCAACGGAGCTGCGCTGTGGGCGAGCGGCCACCCCAGGGAGGCTGAGCCGGCAGCCGGAGGCCAACTGGGGCCAAGTGTCCTTGTCCCCTGCCCCGTGGCCCCCGCCGTCCCCGCTAACCTGCCGCCGCCGCCGCCGCTTTGGTAACCCGCCTGCGAGGTGCTGGTTCAGCGCAGGGAAGAGGCAGCCTGGAGGGAAGGGACGGAGCTGGCGGGGCGCAGGACACGGGGCCACCGGGGCCACCAGTCCTCGGGGACGAGCACCAGCCCCACACAAAGGCTGACCTGGCCGGGCGCAGCTGGGGACGCGCTGGACGACGTGTGGTCGAAGGCCCTGACAGGGAGAGACGAGTGTCACGGCCACGCATGGACCCAACGGTGTGGACTCGGGGGGCTGCTGCATCCCCGTGTCCCCAAGACCGTTCCCAAACCACAGCCAGACCCGTAAGGCTGCGGTGGGGAAACCGAGGCAGGCACCCGGCGGGTCCCAGTGCCACCGCTCACCTGCCCGTGCGCGGCGCCCGCCTGGGGCTCGATCAAGTAGGTGGCTCGGCCGTCCGAGAAGACCCCGCTGCAAAGAGGGACAGGGGTGGGAGGGTGCTGGGGGCGCAGCCCTCCCTGCCCCCCCCCTTCGGGCCGCCCGGCAGCGGGGGGCACTCGGGGTACTCACCGCAGGCCCTGGCAGCTGGAGAGAGCTGCGAAGGAGCGGGGCTGCCCCCGGACCCGGCCCTGGTAGTAGCAGTGCTCCCCCGCGCCCTGCCAGAGGCGAGAGGCGGCTGAGCCCCACGGCCCCTGCCCCCGGTCCCATCCTGCCCGCTGCTGCGCAGGCAGCTGCCCCCCTCGCCGGCACCCCCACCCTCAGGCTGGTGGCTCTGGGGTTCGCTGCCTGGCACCCCTGGGTGCCCGGGGTGGGGGGGGGCACCCACCGCAAGGCTGGCAGCGTGGCAGCGTGCACCAAAGCGCCCTGGGGATCACCCATCATGCCAGCACCCATGGGAGGGAGATCAGCACCCATCACCCAGAGGCAGCACCCTGATGGGTGAGCTGGGCACCCCAGGGGTGGGGGGGGGCCCCCTGAGGCCACGTGAGTGGAGATGCCGAACTGCCGGCGGCCATTGCTGGCCTTCTGCTGGCCTTGGCAATCTGCCGCCACGACCCCCGAGCTGGCACGGCGCGGCACAGCATGGTGCGGCATGGCACAACGTGGCATGGGATGGCACGGCGTGGCGGGATATGGTGTGGCACGGCATGGAATGGCATGGTACGGCATGGCGCGGTGCGGCACGCAGCTTACCGTGCTGTGGCTGCCGTTGCTGCCCGCACCAACGTGCCGCTCCACGTAGTGGGAGGCGAGGAGGTGGCTGCCGGGAGCAGGCGGGGGGTGAGAGGCCGCAGTGGTGGGGAGGAAGAGGAAGAAGAGGAGGAGGAGGGGGACAGCAGTGGCTGTGGCCCTGCCAGCAGCACCCTCATCATGCACCCACCCACCACCGTGCACGCGGCATCACCCTGGTGCGGGACCCCCTCGCTATGGGGGGTGCTGGCACCCAGAGGCCCCTCTCCCCCCCCACCCTGCACTCCCCAGCTCAGCCCCCCCGTACTGCAGCTGGGACGGCGCCGCGCGACCCACCCCGTCCCCAAGGACCCCCCCGGCTCCTCCACCCCCTCCCTCCTGACGGGGGGGGGCAGCGGCAGCCCCACGGCGGGTGTCCCCAACCCCACAGCGGGTGCCCCCCGCCCCCCCGGGACCCCCAGGGCCGCTCACTGGTTCAGCTGGAGGTCGAGGGTGAAGGCCGAGCCGAAGGCGCGCACCACGAAGCTCACCCTTGCCAGGTGCAGCCCCTGCAGGCGAGCCGGAGCTGTCAGCCCCCCCGCTCCGTGCCCACTTGGGAAATTTTCTTTTCCCAAAGAAAATTAAAATAACAATTAAAAAAAAAAAAAAAACCCAACCCAAATATGCAGCCTTTAAAGGTGCACTTTTATTTTTAACCCCCAAACATTAAATATAAAGGAAAACGCTGGGGTTTTGCCCCAAAATCGTCACTCCCGCGGCGCTGGAAGGGCACCTGCAGCCAGTCGCCCGCCTCCTCAGGAGCCACGTTTGGGTGGGGGCTGCTGGAACACCTCCGACCCCCCCGGCAGGCCCAGCTGGGCCGCAGCAGCGCCAAGCCGGCGTTTCACCCGCCCTGCGGCGCCCGTCGCTCCTGACCTAATTCCTGCCGGCGGCAGCGGGAGCCGCGCTCTGCGGCGTCTGCCTGAGACCTGGTAAACTCGCCGCACGGGTGAGGGTCCACCACTGGCAGCGAGTCCCTCGGGAACGCCCCCCTCCGGCTTCGCACCAGGGGAAACGGCGGCCAGGAAAAGCCAAACCTTTCCGGGGGTGCCCCGACCCCTTGCTGGGACCCGGCGCAGCTCGGGACAGTGACGCGGGGACAAGCACTCTGCCACGGGATGTCCTGGGACAAGGCCGCATTCGCCGGGTCAGGCTCAGCGGGGCTCTGCCGGTGCTGCCGCTGGAACCCAACCCCGGATCCCCCGGGATCCGCAGCTGTTCCTTCCCCCCGCGACGCCCTGGCTTAACGCCTCCCTAAAATCCCGCCAGCACCGGCAGCAGCCTGGCCACCCCCCGGCATTTCCCGGCGTCCGGCGGTTTTACTTAACGCCGGGTTTAAATCACCTTTGCAGCTATTGCAGCTCATTATTTCACCTTTTATCCGGCGAGGATGGGGGGGATCGATGCTGCCAGCCTCCGCAGCCGCCACCGCCTCTTTGAAAGCATCAACACCCCCCCCGTGCCGAGTGGGACACGTGTGCCAGCTCCCCGAAACACCGGGCAACCAGCCGCCGGCCGCAGGGTGAAGGTCACCGGCCAGCGTGGATGAACCGAGACCGGGAGGGGACAACGGCCGCGGCTCGGGGCCGGCAGTGGGTGGGATGCGTGGGGCTGCTCCCACGTGTGGCCTGGATCCATCCTCCCCGGCGCCAGAGCCATGAGCCCATTCATTCTGCAGGAGCCCTGCCTGCTGCCTGCCTGCTGCCTGCCTGCTGCCTGCCTGCCCGCTCCCATTTCAGCTCTCCTAACGCCCGCGCGCAGCGCCGGTACCCAGATTTAATGGGATTTCGCGGCACACATCGGTGCCCGGCCGGGGGGGGATGGCAGCGGCACAGTCCCCGGGGGGATGAAGGCTCCTGTTCGGGATGTCCCTGGCCATGCGTGTGCCGGGGTGCAGCCGGGCCGGTGACGGCAGCCGCATGGGGACCTGCCCACCCACCCGGGGACCCCAGAAGGAGCGGGGGGGTGTGGGGGGTTTCGCAGTTCACTTACAGGGCCGCCTCCTCCTCCTCCAGGCTCATTCCTGACCCTGGTGTCCAGCTGATGCTTCTGGACTTCTCCTCCTGAGCTCTGCCCCACCAACCTGCTGGGGTGGGTGATTTGGGAAACCACCCGCCCGTCCTGCCATCCGGCCCGGGGGAGCCTCCGCTGCAGCGAGCCGGCCTGCGCGGCGGGACCTGCGGGCGAGGGGAGCCGGTCATGGTGGCCTGGGGGCCCGGGCACGGGGGGCTGGGGGCGAGGAGTGATGGGGATGTGCTCTGGGGGTGGCCCAAGCGTGGCGTTGCACCCCAAAGGGGACACCCGTGTCCCAGAGGGGACACCCAGGAGAGTGGAGGGTTGGTATGGGGACACGTCCCGGGGTGGATGGCTGGGGGACATGGGGGGGGCACCCAGGTATGGCGGTGTGCCCAGGAGGGGACACCCAGGAAGCAGGGGCTGGGGGTGCCCAGGGGACGTGGGGAACCAGTATGGGGACACATCTGGGAGGGGACGCTCAGGGGGCTCAGATACAGTGACACGTCCTGGGGGGGACGCCCAGGGGACACGGGTGGCTGGTGAAGAGGCACATCCCAGAGGGGGGGCACCCAGGGGATGTGGGGGACCCAGAAATACCATCGCATGGGGGGGGGGGGGGGTTGGGCACAGCAGCGCATCCTGGAGGGGACGTCCAGGGGACACATCCCGAGGGGACACCCAGGGGACGTGGGGGGGCCAGCATGGAGACACGTCCCGAGGGGAGACAGGAGGCTGCTACGGGGACACCTCCCAAGGGGACACCGAGGGGACATGGAGGGCTGGTGGGGGGACACCTCCGGAGGGGACACCGGAGGGCTGCTCTGGGGACACATCCCAAGGGGACACGGAGGGCCGCGGTAGGGACATCTCCTGGGGACACCCGGGGGACGGGGGGGCCGCAATGGGGACACCTCCCGGGAGGACACGGAGGGCTGGCACGGGGCCCCTCCCGCGGGGACCCCCGGACAAGGGGGGGGGTCGGGCCGGGCCGGGGGCGGCAGGTGCGGGGGGGGGAGGGGGGGGGGACGCGGGCCCGGCCCCTCCCGGGGCGCTGCGGGGCGGCGCTGCGGAAAAATGTGTCGATGCAGCGAAAAAGCCGCAGCGGCGGCAGCGGCGGGGCCGGGACCGGGGCCGGGAGCGGAGCGGGGCCGGGAGCGGAGCGGGGCCGGGGCCGGGACCTACCTGCCCGCGGGGTGAGCGAGAGGAGCGCGGCCAGCAGCCAGCCCCGCAGCGGGCTCATGGCTCCCTCATAATCCGAGCGCGGCCGCGCCGGGCCCGCGGAGCCGGGGACCGTCCTGCCCGTCCCGCCCGTCCCTCCGCCCCGGGCCGGGCAGGGAGCGGCCGCCGGGCCGGGAGCGCCGCCCCCGCCCCCTGCACGCGCGCACGGCACCGGGCCCGCCGCCCCTCGCGCCCCCCCCCCCCGTCCGCCGCCGTCCGCCGCCCGCCGCCGCCGCCACCGGCACCGGCGCCGGCAGCGGCACCGGCAGCGCCCGGCCCGCCCCGCCCCGGCCCGCCCCGGCCCCGCCGCCCCCCATCCCCCCGGCCCCCCCCCCGCTTCGCCCCGGCTGCCGCAGCGCCGCTGGCACCCCCGCGGCATTGCAGCACCGGCAGCGCCGGGGCCGGGCCGGTGCGGGACCCCCTGGCCGGTACCACCCACCGGTATCCCCCCCGCCCCAGAGCACCCCCCGGTACCGTATCCCGTGCCGGCACTGGAGCCCGCCCGCCCCTACCGGGGCCCCCAGCTGGGACTGGAGCCCCCACCCGCACCGGACCCCCAGCTGGGACGGGGGTGCTGCAGCCAGCACCAGACACCCCCCCCCCGTCCCCCCCCAGTACTGGGACCCCCAGCCAGCACCAGACACACCCCCCCCCCCAGTACCGGGACCCCCAGCCAGTATGGGACACCCCCCACCGGTACTGGGCTTCCCAGCCAGCACCAGACCACACACACACCAGTACAGCACCCCCACCCACCAGTACCAGGACCCCACCACACCAGTACTGCCCCCCCCCAGTACTGGGCCCCCAGCAGGAATTGGAGCCCCCAGCTGGGACTGAAGCCCCCCAGCCCATACCGAGCCCCCCCCCCCCGAGCTGGTCCCAGCCCCCCCAGCTGGGACTGAGTCCCTGCCTGCTCCCCGGTCTCTAACTGGTCCCCAGCCAGTTCCAGGGTGCCCGCCCAGCACCAGGCCCCTCCAGGCAGTTCTGGGGCTTCCAACTGGTACCAAGCCCCCAGCCAGTGCCAGGACCC
Source organism: Grus americana (assembly GCF_028858705.1). NCBI lineage: Eukaryota > Metazoa > Chordata > Aves > Gruiformes > Gruidae > Grus > Grus americana. The sequence goes on along the minus strand of NC_072873.1, from coordinate 8,285,855 downwards.
CCAGCCACTGCCAGAGCCCCCCAGCTGGGACTGAAGCCCCCCCAGCCCGTACCGAGCCCCCCCAGCTGGTCCTTAGTCCCTAACTGGTCCTGGGACCCAGCTCCGGATGGGGCCAGGGGTCCCATGGCAGGGTGCTGAACCCGGGGTGCCAGCACCCACAGCACTTGGGGAATCAGGTTGATCCTGGACCGTCACCAGTGGGTGGGTGCTGTGGGGTCCGTGGTCCCCCCCCAGCCATAACCCTCAGGAAGCACCAGGAACAGGGGCACCCTCCTGGGTTGCCCCGATTTCGGGGGACACTGCAAGGCCACATTCCCTACCTGGGGATAACGGAACAATTTTTGGTAGAAAAAAGCCCCAATAAAGTCCTGGTTATTGCAGGTGGGGGATGGAGGGGGGGTACGGCGTGGTGGGTGTGGGAGAGGGACACTCAGCCCCGCGTGGGCCACCAGCACCCACAGGAGGGACCATCCTGGGGGGGGACGGGGGCGATGGACCCTCTGGGCAGCGCAGGGGGGGACTCATCCCTCCGTCGCAGAGATGGGGCTGGAGGTGGGACAGAGACCTCCTGGAGCCCATCGGCCCCAACCCTGCTCCGGGGGGCTCAGGGCCATACCCAGGCGGGTGCTGGGTGTCCCCGCAGGTGGTGATGGGCAGCCCCTGCCCGCATTTGGTGGGGACGAGGGGCACGGCTCAGCCACCATGGCGCTGCAGAGCGGTGGGGGAATTAAAGCACTTCGGGGTCCCCCAGCTCATCCCAGAGGCCAGCCGCCCTGGGAAGGCCCTGGAGCCCCCCAAAAAGACCAAGCCAGGGGTCCCGAAGCCCCAGTTCACATCCCTCACCCCCCTCTGGGACAACTCATCCCACGTTTAAACCTTTTGACCCATTTGGCATTACCACCCCAGCTCAAACCCTCCTGCACCGCCTCGGGTCTGGCTCCAGCCCCCTCCCTGGAGCAGCCAGCACCCGGGGGGGCTCCGGCATCTCTGGGGACAACACCACACCCCTCCTCCTCCTCCCACGGCCACGATGAACCCAGGGAAAGGATTCCCTGCACGTGCCAGCACCCAGCCCCTCCCCGCCATGTGCATCCCCCCCTCCCCATGGACCCCCCCTCTTCTCCAAGCGCCCTCCTTCCCCCCGGAGCCCCTGCACCCGCTCCCTGTCCCCCAGCTCCGCAGCCCAAAGCCGCCCGTGAAAGCGCCAGCCCGGCCTCGCTGGGAAGTTTGTGGAGTATTTTGAGCAGTGAGTCACGGCGGCGCATCGGGCCCCCTCCCCGCCTGCGCCAAAACCCACCTTGACACCCTCGTTAACAACGGCCGCTTTGGTTTTCATCACTTTTGTGCAAAAGTGGGGGGCAGAAGCGTTTAGATGTGCGGGGGGTGAAGGCGGGATGGGGCAGGGGTGTGCCTGAGGTCAGGGAGGGGGATAAACCCCAACCCTCCTCCTTCCTCTCCCCAAGCTCTGCCGCTCACCTCGTTATCATCAACGCTTCGCAGAGCCTTAACGAACTGAAACCCGCAGCAGCTCCAGGATGGAGGGGGGCAGGTTCATCTCAGCCTGGTTTTAGCAGGGAAGAGCTGCTGAGGCTGGGGGGGAAGGGGGGGTGTCACATGCACCCCCACAGCAGATCCCCCCCTTCTCCCAGGTGCACGGGGGCTGGCACACGCGCGTGCGGGGAAGCTTCTCCCACGCTGGTTTTGTCAGACAGCTGCGCCGGGGGAACAGGCTCTGGGAAATGCTGATCATCTCCCTGGCCACGCTGTGGGGCAGATCAGCCCCACACCCCCCTCTCCTGCAGCTTTGAAGCCGCGACCTGCTGCCCTCAGACCTTCATCTTCCTCCGCACCATAATTAGTCACAGGAACGGGGTGAGGAACCTGCAGCATCAAGCACAGCAGAGCTGATCCAGGGAGGGCTGCAAGGTCACCAGCCTCTCCCAGTGATTGCAGTGGAGGGTGCTTCACAGGAGGGGTCTCCACCAGCAAGCATTATCTCCAGCAGAGCATCTGACCCAAGGCCTGAGCAGACCCCAAAGCAGGTCCTACCATCCCCAAGACCAGGGACCCTCCATCATGTAGGTCACTGGTCAACCTTAGGAGGGGGCCAGGCAGCAATCAGGGCTCCCTTTCCCCTCCACAGTGAAGGACAACCACTCTTACCCTCCAGCTGAGGAGGGTCTCCTCCAGGAGACCACACACATGAAGATGTGGGTGGACCAAGCCTGTTCCTGCCTCTTCCAAGGATCATCCTTCAGCAGGGACAGCCAGCAGCTACAGGGACAGGTCCACAGCAGCTGACCAGAGTCCTAGGGCAAACCACGTACAGGGTGATGGTAGAGCCACCGCTGCCCCATGCTCAGCCTGGTGCCCACCATCACCCCAACTCCCTTCCAGCCAGGTCACCACCCAGCCTCTACTGATGGGCATTTCACACAATTTTGAGTTAGCTGTGCTTCAGGCCACCAGACAGAGCAGGATCTCATCCTTCATTTTATTTCAAAGTTTAAAAGTTTGCTAAAAACCAAACCAAACCCCAACAATTTAATACCAGTTAAAACATCTGTAAGTAGTCAAAGACATCCAACAAAACCCCAGACCACGTGAAGAACCCAGATCTCAGCCCCAGGGCCTCTGGACCTCCAAGGACTGGGTGAGAGGAGGAATGGGCCATGCTCTCAATCGTGAAGGGCAAGAGCATGTTCCTGCTGAAGAGAGACTTCCAGAGAAAGACCATCTCATCAGCCGCCCAGTGAGGAGTTGAGAAGGAAGCTACTGGCTGGAAGCGTTACCAGCAGAGAGGAGGGAGGACCCCAGCCCCTCTCGCAGCCAAGGACAGTGAAACCACCGCAGCGGCCGTCGGTTCCCAACAGGAGCTGCCCAGGTTGTCTGCAGTGTCTGGAGACCACCGAGCAGTGACAGTCTCGCTCTGGCCCTCGGCCGTACCTCCTGGGCCTGGCAGGGAGGGTGGCTCGTTAAATCCCTCTCCAGCCACGTCACAGCTCCCACTCAGGGCCCAGAGAACAGCCAGGAGGTGGCTTTAACTAGTCCAGCTGCCAAAGAAGGTCTCAAATACGGGGAAAGAGGCTCCTTTGGTCTCTGTGCAGCAGTTCCGGCAGTTCTTGTCCTCTTTGCCTGCCCAGGGAAGCTCCGATTTCTGCTTCAGAACTGAGCAGAGCTGAGACTCGTACCCGCTGTCCCTCACGTTGACGTGTGTCCTTTGGAGCAAGTCCCTGTCCACAGACCGAACCCTGCCATCCTGGACGCCCGTTAGCGTGGAGAGCAGCTGGACATCCCAGTCTGACTCAGAAGAACTCTCGCTGAACTCGTGGTCAGCCGGCGCGTCGCGTGGGAGAGGCTGAAGGAGCCCGGGGCACGGAGCCCACTCTCTGCTGTGGCCCGCGAGGTCAGGTAGTTCGGGTGCTATTTTCTCTGCCGCTCTGACACAGAGCGAGCAGCAACATCTGGCTTCAGCCACAGGCAGTTTTGGAGAGGGCAACCGGCCAGTGGGACAGCTGGTCATGCTCGCTGTGCTCTCCAGATCAGGACTACTCACATTTCTGGGTGCGTTTTCATTCTCCCCTCCGAGCTGCTTCCCTTGGGAACTCACGTTCGCTCTCCTCCAGCCACGCTCGCTGACAGCGCTGGCTGCGGCAGCTTCTGTGGGATCAAAACCCACAGACGCAGCTTCAAGGGAACCTGGCTGTGACGCAGGGTCCCCAGGGCTCCCGCGTGGGTGTGGGTCCAAACCGGGGGAGCTACGAGGTCTGGTGGAGAGTTCTGTGCTTTGGGGCAAGCTGCCAGCTTCCACCGCACCAGGTAAGCCTGGCTCCAACACCTGTCCTGCACCCTGCGCACCCATCCCACCACCCACTGGGTCTGTCTGCCTACATGGAGAGAGGCCACCACTCTGCTCCAGCCTGGGCTTCTTTCCCACCTGGGCACTGTGTCCGGAGGAGAGCTGGCGTTTCCTGGAGGCAGGCAGTGCTTGTGGAAGATGGCCGGTAGACCCAAGCATTTGCTGTTTATGAGGTTCAAATGAAGTAGTAACTGCCTCTCCGACACGAGCGGCCGCTACGCAGGTCCCCCAGCCCAGGTGGGGCACCCAGCCCGAGCGTGTGTCCCCCACCGTGGACTCCTCCGTGGTGCCACATGCAGCACAGCTCGCTCTGGGGAGTCCTGCTCCAGCGGGCAGCCCCAGACAGCAGCTCTTCGACAGCCCCCCTGCTCTGGGATTACTGACCCCGTCCCTGGGCAGGCAAGGGGAACACCCCTTGGTCTTCAGGCCGTGGTCATGCTCCGCGTCAATTAACAGTTCCACAGCACCCTGCTCAGGCTGCTCCTTTTCCTTCCCCAGCTCTGCTGTCAGCATCTCAATTCCTCCAGTAACTTGTGCTTGAGGCACTAAGCGCTCATCTGTCAGGCAGGATGGAGGCACCCTGAGAAGAACCATCAGTTAATGCTCACTGCAGGCCTAGCAACACCCTCCCCCTCAGCGAGGTGAAGCTTTTTCTGCAGTGTAGGACCTTTGAAGTCCTTGCTGAGGAGGTGGTAAGAAATTTTAGACTGGTGAGGCTCAGCAAACAGTGACACTGCTGCTGGCAGAGGAGATGGGCAGCATGACAGATCTCTTGGCCTTCTCAACAGCCCAAGGTCTGGGCACAGGAGCGCTGCAGAGCAGCGGGGTTTGTGTCAGACAGGGCTGGAAGAGATGGCCCCAGCTGCCCTTTCTAGTTTAAGAGGCACTGGAAGTCTACGGGGAGTTCCCTGAAGCAGAGAAGCCACAGAAACTCAAGAACATCTCCCACGGCTCACCTAAACCTTGCTTGGCAGGTGCCAGGTCGGTCCTGCAGTCAGCCGCAGCCCCCTACTTCCCGATTCCCTGGCACAGGGCATGAGCTAGGGACCGGTACCAGCCCGAAGGCTCAGGCCCCGTTCCTGTGAGCATGCCATGCAGCACCATGCCACTTTTTCGCTCCAGGATTTACCAGATTCGCAAAGACTTACTTGGCCGACTGCTCCACAAAGTTGTTGGTGAGCTGCGAGATGACGCGATCCACAGGGGCGTACTGCGAGTCGTCCAGCGCAAACCGCTTGTGCTGGGGGCTCTGGAGGTGCTGGAAGGTGGCAGAGGCCCTTTGAGCAACACTTGTCCTTTCGCAGGAGGGAAATTTGCAGTAACAGCCACTTCCCACAGCCTGACAGACTGGAGAGCAACCAGCCTTTTCACCAGAGAGAGCCCTTGTTTGGCAGCAGATTTGGGAAACGTAGGCAACGCTGTTACCCCCGGGTTGCTCCCAGCGAGCATTCTGTTCCCATAGACACCTGCTGCTGAGGAGGTTGTGTCTGTATCTAACAGCAGCCTACAGCTTTCCCCAGCAGCTAGTGAAAATGCAGACTCCAAATACCTACTGTCTACCACTAAAGGCTGGGCTCCGAAAGCCACATCGCTTGGCATCTTGCACGAGATTAAAAAAAAACCTCTTCCAGGAAATAAAAAACCTCTTCCCACCTTTTTTAATCAGCCTGTGCCCCCCAACTGCTGTGGAACAGGCTTCCCACCTTACAGATCAGGTAAGGGGATGATCCTTGAGGCTCTCCTAGCCTCAGAGATGAGCGTGTCACGCTCCAATCTTCAAAACCATTGTTTGCCCAGCCCAGAGCACAGGTACGCTATGGCTTTCAGCTACGAGGCTGATCCCGCTAGACATCATACGGGCTGTATGCATAGCCATCTGCCTTCCTTCCAAAATTGTTTGCAGTGAGAACATGACATGACGAATGAAGCTGCTGAGTGACCCTCGTAACTTTTGCAAGGAACCAGGTCCCCAGGGAACCTTTACCTTCTGCAGCTCTTCAAAGGTCTCTTGGCAGCACTCACAAAATCCCCTCTTTTTCTTTGGCACAGTGACCGGTGTGGATCGGGGGCTCTTCTCCCCGTCGCTGCGCATCGGACAGCCCTCCGCACCCCTGCAAGGTAACAGCAAAGATCTTCCCTGCCCTCACTCGACAGCACCAGCAGGTACCCAGCTGCCTGCAGAAGGGCTGGGGAGGCCGTGCTGCCTTTGAGCTGTTGGACCCAGAACAGGGCTCCTTTGCCAGTGTCCAGAAGACAAGGGGTCCTCTAGATCCCAGGAACCAGCAAGGCAGCAGTTAGCAGGAGAGCTGGGTTGAAAACTTGCACAGGAGCTACAGAACCTACCTGGCTCTGCAAGAATTCGAGAGGCTTTTCAGTGGCTCAAACGGGCTGGAAGTTTTGGGTGCCAAGAAGTTCAGGTCGGGGAAGCTTTTGAACTGGTGATGGAAGGGCCGGAATTGCCTGAAAGCGGCAGATCAGGACATCAGACTCCTGGCAGCGATAGCATGGTTGCAGAGCTATCCCTCCCTCACAGGGGCTCAAGGTGCCCTCTCACTTGTGATGAGATACTGCCCATCGCTGTCCTTCCCTTTGGCTGTTCCAGAGATCTCCCATTGCTCACTGGAAGTACTAAACCCGATTCCCAGTAACGGCACTGGTGGGGGCATGTTTTGGACAGAAGGCAGGCTTGCCTGCTCAGTCAACAACCCACCTTCTGCCCCCGAGGCAGATCAGCAGCAGCCAGGGCAGTATTTTCAGCTACGCAGCAGCACGGGAAGGTTTTGGTTCCTAGACCACATCTCTTCACACTTTATGGCATACAGCATGTAAAACCTAGTGTTTGACTCTGCAGCTGCCTTAAATGTTGCCTTCAGAATAATTAATTGGCACTCTGGATGCTGTTAGAGTTACAGAGTTGTTAGAAACACCACATAGATCAGATCCCCTTGTGCTGAATGCTGTAATCAAGTTACGGGCCCTGACCTCATGCGTTTCAATCCCTTTCCTCGTTTCAGAGGGCTCAGGCAGATTAAGTGACCTGCCGAGGATCACAAACGGAATCTGAGCAAGGAAGTAAGCTCTGCTGTCAAGTCTCATTTAACACCTTCCCCCCCCCCCCCCGACATAGGAGCCACCTGGATTGTTTCTCCAAACTCCATTTGCCTCTCTCTCGGCGAGGGTCACTTCCCAGTGTGGAAGAGGGTCTTCTGAGAAGCCATGCTCTACGTTGGACAGAATATTCACTGCCCCACATGCAAAGAAACCAGGTAAAGGATTCCCTCCCTGGAAGCCCCTGGGTTTTAATAAAGTTAGGCTGTCACATTTTGAAAAACCTCATTTACCTGCTCTGGTCTTCAACCTTCAGGAACGGGGGCTTCAATTTTCCTGCTAGAAAGCAAGCTGGTTAGAAGTTGCCCTGACCAAATTTCCTGCTTATCCATTCATTCCCCAACAGAATTTGGCTACGGAGCTGAGCTCGCCAGTACTCCTGACACGTGTGAACACTAAGTGACAGCTAAGCGCAGCCAGAACAGCTCTTGGGGTAATTCTACAGCAGCCCTTGCCTCCAGAGTATTCAGTAGGGTGACCAAAGCTGAGGGGCAGCCCCACTCTGGACTGTTTCCACCTTCGAAAGACCACCCAGCTCAGCCCCTTGCATCCTTAATGCCTACTCAGTCTCATCAGCCAGTGGCCTAACCTCAAGTCTGCAATTCTGACTCAAATCCCAAAAACTGTCATGCAACCTCAACGAAACACACTGCCAAGCACGAGAGACAAGTTTGTAAGAAACAAATTGCAGCAGCGGTTGCACAAGCACAGAGCTCTGCATCAACCCTTCCAGCACCTTTTTCTCCCTTTACACAACAGCTCAGAGTTCAGAACATCTCAGGCCAGGACAGTCAAGTCAAAGCAGTAAGAGCTGCTGGAGACACACCAAGATGCTGTGTAGCCAAGCCTGGCAGGAGAACACTGCTGAAGAGCAGTACCTGGCCTTGGCTTGGTCCCCGAGGAGGGCAAGCAGCAGCTGTGCTTCCTACAAAGGCATAACGCATATTAAGGGAGCAGAAGAAAGCCTCAGCAGTGCATTCGGGGAAAGGTTTTCAGAGCCAGGCTGGCAGAAGAGGCTACGCCAGGTCCCTCCTGTCTCGCAGGGACCTTCAACGCGCAAGTGGTAATGTTACGCTCAGCCTGGAAATCCGAGTACAGATCCGGTTAAACAAATGAACACCAAGGTATTCCCATGGGGCGTCTGCCTGACCCTGAAGCCAAACCTCTCGTGCCTCTCTTATTGCCTCTGCAGGGTGAGGGGGGGTGTTTTCTTGTGATCCTGCCACTCGATGCTGTTTTGTCCAAAGAAATTTTAACCTCATCCTCCAGAAGGGCCGAGTCCACCCGTCCTCACCAGTTACTTCCTCGAGCCTCACCCTTGAGCTTGCATCGAATGCACTCTTACGTCACTAAAGTAGCTATTTAAGTACAGGATCAATTTTTCCACGTAAATGCTGCCAAATGCTTAGCGCTTCTGAAAGCAAGGCCACGTTCAGGGCCCAGATAAGACTGACTGGTGCGCGGCTCCCCAGCTCTATGGCAGAGTGCTGAACAGTGACAAATGGTTCAGCTGTCACCACAAGTCCCCAGGCAGGGTTCAGAGCATGCCACAACGAAGAGCTCTGAGCTTGCAGCAGACAATCTGCCTTATTCAACAGCTTTTCAAGCCTTTTTTCACCACCTTCCCCTCCCAAAACTGGAAAATAATCTTCCAAGTGTCACATACAGAATCCAGGTTGGAGTCTGCTCCGAGATATTACTGAGCATTCACTCTCTGATGAGCAAAGTCAAACAAGTCACAAATTAACTGACGTCACTGGTGCCAATCTCAGTACCACAATTGGCTCTTGTCTAATTGCAGATGAGAACCTGGTTTCCCCCCCTCCTCCTTTGGAAGCGTTATCCCTAGATCGGTGTCTCAGCAGTACATTTCAGCCTAACAGAAGTGAGTGGGTTGTGAGGAACACGCTCTCCTCTGTAGGATGCATTATTCTTCAAAACTTCATTTAAGCCGGTGGATTCAACATGAAGTGCCAGCAGAGCAGCTCTCAGGGGCCTCAGGATTCTGGGAGCTGCACTACAAACAGTTTATGGGATATTAAAAAACCCACAACTGCCTGAAATGGAATGCGTAACATCCTCAGCTGTATCGGGAGGCTGCAGCCAGGCTCAGACAAGGAGTTACAAAACCATTGAAGAGAAACTGCCTTAACAGTTGGCATAGTTTGGATTGCTGATGTTTCAGACTGATTTTCAAATTCTAAATGAGGCTTCTTCAAGCAACTCTGCATCTAAGTGTAAATAGGAGCACAACTTCCGGGCCTACCTTTGTGAATTTTTGATCCAGATGGAAGGCATTTTGCCTAAAGGAAAAAAGTGACATATTTAGTATGGGAGCCAGCACAGGCAGAACTGTAATTACTGATCCCAGAGCAGCAAAGCGAGATCACAGCAGTCTCACCCACCACTTCAGAGTGGTGCAGGTCTCCTGCATCAGAGACCATCACCTCCCCCTGATATTTTGTCTCCCAAGTTACCTAGAGTTACTTTAAATACAGCATACAGGCTGCCACTCTGATCTTATGCCCCATCTTCACACTGACCTCTCCAATGCGTTAAAAAATACTTCAGAAAGCCAGTGTACTAGCCACATTTGATCTTTGTTTTACCCTTAGCCCCTTACAAGTCAAAAAAACAGTATTAAGCTGCACTACAGATGATGTTGATAACTAAAGGCCACCTAATTTTCATCTGGTTTTACCCCCACTTTATAAAAGCCAAAATTCAAAGAATTTTGCCGTCTCCATCAAGAAACAGAAGCACCAGATTACCCAGTGTTGGATGAAAACCTCAGAGATCACGACGCTTACTAGCCCAGTAGCCCTAGAGCAGCTAGAAGGATTGCTTAGAGCTACCGAGGGATCCCGAGCACCTCAAATTGGGCTGGAGCTGGGTCAGTTACCTCTGTCTTCTGGCACCGTTTCCTCGCTCCTGAGACAGCACGCAGCAGCTGTTGAGCGTATGACAACATTTCTGTGCAGGTGGGATGTCAAAGAGCCATGGCTCAACAAAAGAAGGCGAGCTGTTCCCCTTCACCGACTGCGGCACAAGTCTAACTCCTCATCGGCACCGAGGACAAGCACGCAGTGCCTGAGCCTGCCATCGCCTGGCAGGCAATCACCACTACACAGTTAATTTGCCCAGGGAGAAGCCAAGAAAAAGTGTTTTGAGGGGCAACACCCCGTTTTGCTCTTTAGCAGAGCTGGAGGCTGGTTTTAAGGCTCTGCAGAAACGAGACACTGTTACGAATTTTGCAGACCCTGACATCGGAAAGCCCTGACAGGCTTGCAACACCGCTGCAGTTCAGCAGAGCTGGCTGCTCAGGAACATGTACTAGCAGCGGCTGCCTCCATCACGCATCCAGACAAGCTCAGTCACGGCTGTATGTCACTGTCATCGGACGCTCAGGAACCTTTTACTCCAGAGCTATTATTGGAATCAGAGTTTCACCATCTGTCTTTCCCATCACCCCCTCCCCATTCATCACTGAGACGGGAAGCGCCTTCCAGCATAGGTCCTCAAACATCAGCACTTCCTAATTAAAAATGACCAAATCCTGCCATTATTATGATCTGTACTTCCAGGTCAATTAGTAAAAATGGTCTTTTTGGAGCAAATTAACATACCGACCAAGCTATTAACATTTTCTAATATTACAGCTTTAGTATATTACAACATACTCAGTGTTTGCTATCAGAAATGTGACAGTAGCATGTCCTATACGGACAAGATAATCTGGTTTTTGAAGGGCAGACCTAGCTAGCCATGGCCAGGACAGCACCAGTCAAGTATCGGCATTGCTTGCCATTTCTTCCTTCTGTCCCATGCTCACTACCTCACTTCTGCTCCACCTGTCTCAAAAATTGCTGATTACCAAGAGCTAAATTTCAGCCTACAGAGAAGGATACCATCCATGTGCAGGATCTGGACTCCCCACAGGCGAGCGTTGGCGAGGATACTGCTGCCACTGCAGGTGTCCTGTACAAACAGAGAGGTTTGGCAAGGTATGGCTCAAAGCAGGGATGGCTGCGTGAGCACATGCAGCTCTAAAGCTAGTTTAGAGAGATTTTCCTGTTGCCCGGTTGACAGACCATTGCATAGCTGTTATTAAAATCAGAGCACGGCAAAAAAGGTTTGAACTCATGCTTTATCTACCCCAAATTAACAGTAGCATCTAGGTCAAATTTTTAAAAGCTCATGCTATAGCAGGGATTAAGTGGGCACCAAAATTCTTTTGGACACTTGTCATATCAGCAAAAGGACTGCAGGGGAGCCCTCTGCCCCAGCTACATGGCTTTAGTTCTTTCTAGACTAAAAATTCATCTAACAATGGGTCTTGTGTTAATAATTCTCTTGTGTTGAGCACCGAGATCACTGGGACAGGCCTTAGAAGTACTAACACGGATGGATGACACTGCTCTGAAGAACAACGCCCAGGAGCACTGCACTGTATTCTGCGGAGCCACGAGCAGCTGCTTCATACCTCTACCAGCCCCAGAATCTGCTCCCTTCAGCAGGCAGGGGCTCTGGAGAAGCGGCTGGCACTGGTTCCGTGCTGCTCAGCAGTACTCCAAACATACCCAGCTAAGGACAAGCCCTTCCACACGCTGCTCACCTGATTCTTCATGGCCTTCTGCAGCAGCTCCTTTCCCCTGCTGATCAGGGCCTGCAGAGAAAGAAGCCAAGTACCACGTTAAAGCAAAGAGCTGAGGGCAGCGTGGCTGCCCAGTAAGAATGATTTCTAGCGATACCCGTTCTCTGCTGGGAGAAGAGTCTGGCCAAGACTTCGCCTCAAAGACAGCAGGATTAGCATTTCCAGGGAATGCAAACCACAGAGGCACCCGTTGGATCTACGCTAAGCAGCTGTTCAGCCAAGGCTTGGCTTTTATTGAACAGCAGTGAATACTCAGGGCGAGCCAAGAGGAAGCAGCAACTTAGCTCGGAAACTCTGCCTGCCACATCCCAACAGGCTGGCAGGGGTTAAGAACATCCTGGGAACAGTCTCATTTGCAAGCCAATGATTTCAGCAAATAGGTTAAGCACTCCGAGACAAATGGGTACTGCTGTGAGCAAGGGGAACAAACACCTTGAGTGAAACCCCCAACATCAGCCCAGATCCAGCTGGCAGAGACACCCGGGGGCCTAGATTGGGGTAGTAGGCTCTCCCCAGTCACAGCTTCCAGCAGATACCAGCGTTCAGCACAGGACGTTGGAGCTTTGGCCACAAGCACTACTGACCAGAAGTCCCAGCCCTGACAGGGTGAACAGGACCTAGAGCAATTCCTTCCTGCAAGCTGCCCTTGTAGATCTCCTCCCAAGTGGCCTTGCCCTACCTGTGTTTGTGAGCACGCACCCATGGCCTGCAATGCTTTGATCTTGTCTACATTTCTCTGGCTTTTCCAGACACACCGCTGCACCAGGACAGATTGCCCGCTCTGTCGGGAAGCCAACCAAGCCCTCCATTTCCTCTGCCATTTGAGTAGATACCCTTCAGTTACTAGCTCAAAGCTGTCACACACATTTGAGCAGACAATGATACAGACACAAAGAATTTAGTATGAATATGAGCGGCCAGACCAGGGGGAAAAAACCTGCACAACATGTTTGCTCAGGGCATGTACAACTTTACCTTCCAACGCTGGTCTCAGGTTCTACTTTATAGATCCCTTGGGCCAAACTTTGAGGTGGCCTAAACCTTTATAGAACCTTTATAGCTCTTACAGTGTCTGGTGGCTTCTGGTGAGGTCTGGTGTGGTTCCCTTTGGAGGTAGAAGGCACTGGGCTCGTGGCTTTTGCATCTTCTGAAGTTACATTGCTCCACTTCTCAGTCCGAGTCCTGGCTTTGTCTCGTTTGGCTTCTTTGCTGCTGGAAACCACATAGCTGACTTCTTTGCTTAGGAAGCTTTCAGTCACCTGCAGACAGAACAGAGCAGCTCTAAAACCACCCAACTCTGAGCTGAAAGAGTCCTGCTAAGCAAGAACTGCTGCCTTGTAGAAAGCGAACAGCTGGGACAAGCAGCTCCACACAGAACAAGCAGCGAACTAGAAAACCAACACACACACACCCCTTTGCACAGAAGCTGAAGTCTGAGAAAGAGGTGGAAACTCAAAGTTTGAGACACTAACAGCAGGCTTATCAAAAACTCAGCAGAAGGCAGACAGTTGGGGCACCAACGCACAGGTATGAAGCCCACAGGAAGACAAAGATCTGAGCAGTCTGAAGTTGCGGCCACTGAACAAACCAGTTCTGCTGGTTACAGAATCCCTGTGGATCCAGATCCCCGACCCACCCGTGTGAAGTGCCAGGAGCAACACTGCAGGCTGCCCTGCCACGGTGACTCGTGTTATGGGAGATCAAGGAGGCTGCAACCACAGAACAAAATCTCCCCGTCCAAATAATGCTCCAAGGTGTCACCACACCCGCGTCAAGGCTAAGTTCAAGATACCACATGGAAGTCCAAGGCCATAAGATGCCCTTAACTTGGTCCTGAACAACACACAGGGCCTGGGTTTGGGTATTACTATTGGAGAGCTGCTTTACAGATGAATTCAGTATCTCCATAGGAGTAAGATGAATGAGAACTCCGCTCCCGGTGGACCACATTTCAGAGAGGGAAATAACCCGAGACGATGCCCGATGAGAAGCTAGAGGAATAGTCAGAAGGCTGAAATTATTTTGAAGTAGCGTGGCTGCTACACAGAGAAATAACTGACTGCTGGGAGCAAGCGCTTCTCAGACTTGAGGATGCACAGCTAAATAAGATGCTATGAGAAGAAGAGTGTCCCTGAGTGTTGATGGCACATCCAAGAGAGGACAGAAAGGAATCGGCAAGCTCGACATGAAGATGTGATTAAAAAAGCAGGGGAAAACAGTCTAAGTCAGCTTCCCCACGTGTCTCTACAGCCAACACGTGATCCTGGCAGCAGAGACAGCAATGACAAGAGCTAAATGAAGATTTTACACCTGTGCGTAGCATTGAAGGACTTCAGGAGGTTTCAGGGTGCACATGAGAATATCTGTCTCAGAGATTAAACAGTCTGAAAACAAACACTAACAACTATTAGAACCAAACTGAACTTAAGAGTCATAAGGAAACTGAAAGATGAAACAGATGAACAACCAGCTGCCGGGTACAACCCCTGCCCTGCTCCAGCCGCAGTGACTGGGGCGACGCTACTTTGAAAAGGGTCTTGGGAGAGGATATAAGGAATCGGTGAGCAATATCAACACCAAGGGAATCTGGGGAGGCCACAAAGAACACCACAAGAATCCACCCACACAGCAGCTTCACAGGGGGAAGGGCCCAGATGGCTGTTCTGGGAAAGCCATGACAAAAGCACACAGCTACATGACAAAAGCATCTTGGCTGGCGTTACCCTACCTTACCCTGTGTTGAACTCCAGAAAACATTTGGAAGTCCCACAACTTCCCTAAAAAATGAAGCCACCACAGGCTGTTGTGGGGGATGAGATGAACCAGTTCCCACCAGCCGGAAGGCGCTCCCATCCCCAGGTAACCAGTCAGCACCCACCGCAAGGCGCTCCCATCCCCAGGTAACCAGTCAGCACCCACCGCAAGGCGCTCCCATCGCCAAACCACCGGTACCACTGCCCGGGAGGTGCCCCCGGGAACAGGCAGCTTTCACAGCAGCTGCTGACGGGCAGGACCGCGCTGCCCAACGCCACGGGAGGGGGGCCGGGAAGAGCCAGCAGCGAGGGCAGGACAGCGGCAGGCCACGGCCGGCGGCCGCCTTCCCCGAGGGGCTCCCCGGCTGCCAGGCGAGGCCCAGCGGGAAGGGGAGCGGGGTGGATGCGTTACGGTGTCAAATCAACACCGGGAGAATAAGGAAACCAGTTAAAAAAAAAAAAAAAAAAAAAGCAGACAGAGAAATGGAGAGAGAACAGAGGCGGGGCCGCCCCAGCCCCTCGGTCACCGCCGGCCCCGGGAGGGATGGGGGGAGCCGGGGGCTGCCGCTTACCCCGCCGAGGCGCCGTATGGCCTCCGCCAGCTCCCGCGCGCTCCGCCCGCTCGGCAGGTCGAGGTAGAAGGACTTCCCGCGGAGAGGCCGCGGAGCGGCGGGACCCGCCATGACACCCAGGCGGGGAGGAGGCGCCGCCGCCGCCGCTTAAATTCCCGCCCGCCCCGCCCCGCCCCTAACGGCAGCGCTACGGCGGCCGCGCAGGGACACGCCGCTGGCCCGCGAAGCCGGCGCAGCGTGTTCGCCGCTCCTGAGGGGAAGGAGCGGGGCTGCTCGGCGGCAGCGGGGCGAGGCTACCGGCACCGGCGAGCCGCCCCGCTAGGAACCGCCGCTCTCCGGCCACGGGCACGGGCGGGTTGATTCCTTCGGTGCTGCCGCTCCCCCGCCGGCACCGCCACAAGTTTGTCCTGCGCGGCCACTGTCGCGCCCTCTTCGCTCTCCCCGCGGGCGGCCGCGTGCGCATGCGCGGCGGTGGCGGCGGCGCTCCAAGATGGCGGCGCCCGGCGGGGAGGCGGCGGGCGGTTTCGCGGCCTGGCTGGCGGGGCGGCTGGAGGCGCTGGGCCTCGACCGCGCCGTCTACGGTGCCTACATCCAGGGGCTGCTCCGCGAGGAGGAGAGCGATGAGGAGCGGCTGGAGGCGCTGCGCGGTGTCCTGGCCGCCTGTCTGGTGAGGGGCGGGGGGTTCCTCTCACCGGCGGCCGGGCGGGACGGGACGGGACGGGACGAGCCTCCCGGGCTGAGGGGCGGGTTCCGGCGGGTATCGCCGCCCGCTCCGCGCCGCTGAGCTTTCCGTCTCCCCGCGGACCGGAGGCTCTGTGGGGGGCCGGCGTGGGGAACCGCGGGGGACACGCGGGCATCGCTCCCCTGAGGCCCTCGGGTGGGAAACCGCCTTCCCCAGGGGGTCCCCAGCGCCTCCGGGGGCCTGTCTGGGCCCTGCGGGGGGGTTGCAGTTTGCTTGGGGTTTTTGTTTGTTGGGGCGGGGGGGTTTGTGCCGGTTTTGGGGCTGATGGAAACTTCGGCAGCCGCTGCGGAGTGGGGTGTTCGCGGGGGGGGAGGAAAGGGCCGCGCTCGGTTCATGCGGAGGAGGCGGGGGGGGGCTTTCGGGTAGGGCCCGAGGGCTGTCTGAGAGCTGATCTGTAACAACGAATCTTTTAGGGTAACGCAGCGATGGTCGTCGTTCCTCACGGTGCAGCGTTGTCTGCCAGGAGTCGGGCCCTCGGATCGGGCTGGAGCTGGAGTCTGGCTCCCAGCCGGGACAGACTGGAGCTGCGCTGCCTGCCGTGCTGGGCAGAGGCTGGGGCTCTCGGGGCGGGCAGTGCCTGCCTCACCCCCTCAGAGCTCCGGGAGGCAGTTAGGAGAGTGCAGAAAAGATTTCCTCTTCAATAGTCATCTCCTGTGGGGGCTTTTAAGGTTTTTACAGTATCTGTATCTCAGGATGTTGCATAAACAGATGTTTTCTAGTGTAAAACATTAAACAGTGAGCGCGTGCTGCTGTTGAATAACAGGCTGCTCAATGGCTGTTGCTGATTTACTCCTGGAACGTCTGTGTAGGAGCACAAAACCCAAAGGGACCTGGTCGTTACAGTTAGCTTTTTGCTATCATAGGTAACTATGTCACGCAATTCCTTCCACTCACCGACTGCATGACATTTTAAATCGGTTTTCCTAAAAGACAGAGTGTGTCTTCGCTGCCTCCGCCATCCCTTCCCCACCCAGGGGCACGGGCAGTAAGGTAGTTTCTAAAAGAAGCGTAACTGTTCCAGTATGGGTTTGTGCCTAAAATAATCGGAGAAGGAAACCGTGCATCCTGCTGGTGTTAGGGGCAGAGCAAAACGTCTTTGGAAAAAGCTGTTCTAAATTAGTTGAGCTTGATTAACTTGCCTGTAATTACCAGACTTGCTTCGTTTCATCACCAAAGGCAGAGCCCATGTCTGATCCCAGACCAGGCCTGGGGTGAGCCTCGCGTTTCGCCGTGCTAGTGCGGTGGCCGTCCCTTGCCCCACAGCGGGTTCTGCTGTTGCCCCGTTTCCCTTTAGTGCCGCATTACCCTCCTCGTGTGCTGCCGCCCCGTTTGAGAACGGTGTGGGGTTTTCATGTTTGTGAGTTCTGGGCCATCTTTATCCTGTACGTGTTGCACCACAGCCCTGTTTCTTTTCTTTATTTTCTTCTCTGTGTCATGGTCACAGCTGACTTTTGCTTCATTTGCAAGTTTGAACGCAAGTTTGATCTTTCTGCAGTTTTTGTAGAACTTTTGCCTCTTGAACTCTCAGACTTTTTAATTACTTTTTTTAGTCAGTGCGTTTTTTCCTTTATTTGTAGACTCTGCTTATTTCTGTATTGAATTTTGAAACCATCTTTTATTTGGTTAATTTGGGGCCTTTCTTGCCAAATCTTTTCTCTTTGTTCTATTCACACATTCCAGGTTATGATTTTTCTTATTTGTTTTTGACAACCCTCACGAAAACAAATTTCAGGTGACCTCCGCACTCGTGTCTGTGGTTCCTCAGTACTGACGATGTCACATTCCCTGAGTTTATTCAGACATAACTGCTTCAAATCAAGAAACTTAGAACCGAGATCTATTTCTGTTCCATTCTTCTCTTTAAACCAGAGTCCAGATCACTTGTATTTTCCATAGTTAATTTTTCTCTGTATTTACTGACCTCTAAACCAACATCATTTCTTTCTTTGGGGAACACTAGATGAAGATATCTGGTTGTTGCACCCTCAGCTTTCTGAACTCCACCACTGGTGTTTGCTCTGGTACGTGGGGAGCGAGGCTCCCAGAGGCGCAGAGGTCTCCATCCAGACGGCAGTGAGACGGAAGGTGCTGCAGCAAACGGCCTGCACTGCGTGGCAGGACATCCCTTTGCTTCCGTGACGGTTGAGTTTCGCCCAGGCTGCCCCATCGTGCTGTTTTGCTGTTCCTTCGTTTGTGTTTGTTTGCACGCTGTCATCTCGGTCTTTCATTTCTCCCTTTCTCCAGCTCCACAGCTGTTTTTCCGTTGTTTCTGGGATCACTAGAACTCACTTTGGTGTTCTTCTCGCCGTGTAGGCCTGCCTCCACTGGTACACAAATACCCGATTTGTTTCTTACTGCTCAAACCCTCATTAGAAGGCTGCGCAGGTCTCTGCCATCGTTGTTAGTCTTCTGCCGCTCATTTTCCTTCCCACTTACTGCCATTCCTTTATCATCGCTTGCCTTGATATTCTTCCTCCTGCGTACTGACATCCAGGGAACGTCTCTCTCCCAGCCTTCTCTCCTGGCTTACTATGAAGTTGCTCATCGTTTTCCCAGCCTTGATTCCAGTGAGCCAGTATTCCTGCACCTGGGGAGCCTGTCCATCGAGGAGGATCTCTTTACTATGAGTGTTTCTGGCACTTAAAAACTTTCATGTCTTCTGTGTCCTTGAACCATGCTGATTTTCATTATTTTCCATGACTTACTGTGTCTCTGGGGGCTGGAAGGGTCCCCTCTGACTGGCATGTGAAATGGTGTTTCTGTGCACATTGTCCTTGTTGCTGGTCTGCTCATCCAGCGTGTGTTCCTGTGAGGATCTTGGTGTCATCTCCCAGTGGGAGTGGGGTCAGTGGCTTCTTCCAGACCTAAACCACCCATTCTTACTCCGGACCTTAGCAGCGTCATCCTGTCCTCTGGATCTACTCTGGCTAAGGGCGTGGTGACCTCTTAAAAGGGAGCCTGGTACTGGTGCGAATCGCAAACCCTTTGTCCTTCTGCTGTTTCCCTGTTTGCAGATCATCTCCTCAGTCACGGCCTTGAGTATCCTGCGTGTTTGTCTTTGCAGAGTCTCCTCCCCAACCAGGGACCTCGTTCTGTTGTTCCGGCCCTGAACTGTGCTCATGGTCTCAGTGCTCAGCTGTTCTGTGCGATGGCGTCGCTGTGTGTCGGTTCTCCTGCCGTCTGCCCGTTCACACAGAATTTTGTGCTTAGCTGTTGTAGACTCGGGGTGGGAGGATTTCATTCCAAGTAGTTCTTTATTTGTATTGGAGCAAAAGGTGGGCAGATTTTTGTCTGTTTTTATCTCCTCATCTGTCCCATAGTTGTGGAGAACTCAACTTTTTTGCTGTCCCTTGTGCAGGTGAGCTTTGCTCCACTGGATGCATAATGTTTTCAGTGACGGTCTGTCCTGGAGCTTGAAAGTGAGTGTTTTTAGGTACTAGCGCCCAGGTTTTCAAGATGAGGATCTTGAACTCTGCAGTGGGAAGTCTGTGTGCAGGGGTTAGATGCGCTCATCTGCAAAATGCCAACTACTGCACATATTTTCCATGTTTAATTTTTCTCTGTATTTACTGACCTCTAAACCAGCATCATTTCTTTCTTTGGAGAACACTGGCTGTGCAAGGTGAGGAAAGGAGCAGACGGCGCAGGTCTGGTTCTTACGCATCTTTGTAAGAAATGGTTTTCCAGGCAGGGTTTAGCAGGTTTTCTGCCTCTTGGGCTAGCTATTGGCATAGGCGGGGTAGGCGATGGTCAGGGTGGGCAGAACAGCTCCAGTAAGAGGTCATCGTTGCTTTGCTGCCTGATTTGTCCCTGCCCGAGTGCAGTGCTGCTGCCCCCCTGCAAGGACTCGCAGGCCGTGCCAGATCAGGCCCGAGTGCTGACACCTGCAGTGCACGGTCCAGAGCTGCCAAGGTGCAGGGGAAGGGGGTGTCTCTGTCCCAGCCAGCTCGTTCCTCAGGTGTCCCTGGCCAGGTTATCTGTGTTTGGTATTAGCTCTCCTCTGCCTCTCTGCTGCTGGTTTTCCCTAAGCTGTGGGCAAACCTGATTTAGTGTTAATGAGCAAAATAAACAAAAACTGAAACTTTCTGCCCGCTGTACGCACGTCTTCCCAGTGAAGTGCTCCTGGCTGTAACTCTTCAAAACACTTTTCTTTTTCATCAGGATCGCGTTTATTGCCTGGATTCAGCTTCTGTAACCTGAACTCGCGTATTGGGCAATCCTCGCAGCAAGGCTGTGACTGCGCGTGCTGAGATGTGGTAGTGTAGTGTGTCGCCTGTCTGCTGTGCAAACTTGAATTACGGTGTTGATCAGTCCCCGAGAAGCCGTATGTAGGCACCGGGGAGAGAGCTGGTCACGGTGGAGCTCCACAAGGCAAGGATCTGGTGATGGGAATACCGTCCTGCTGCTGGTCGGGTGTGTTTCCTTTCTCCCTGCATTTTGAAGTCTTCCTCAGTGATGAACAACAGTGTGAATGCATTCCACTGCCACCTCGAGCTCGTGTTTGATGCTGGAGCAGGTCAAGGGGGGACAAGAATATCCCCACTGGTGGGAGGAGACGGTCTGTCAGTGCCACCAAAGTGGTTTCAGCTTCATACCGGCCCTGACCCATGTTTTATCCAGTCTGATTTATTTGCTTTAGTGAGATTGGCTTGGAGGTGGCTGTGGAGTAGCGTCTCCACAGCCTTGCTCAAGAAGAGATACAATGCTGGGTGGTAGATTTGTAGAGTGAAGACACCCCGATCACCGTTTGTTGGTGTTGGTAAGGTTGGTGCACCTAGAGAGTCAGCTGCTGGGAAACCAGCGGGGATTTAGCACTGTATCGTGTGAAAAGCAAACCACTGCGGTGCGTAGCGGGTCGAGGCTATCTCTAGTCCTGAGCTGTGTCAATGAGTAAGTGCATCGCATGACTCCCATCATCCTGGGTTAACCAAAGTCCCGTGTGTGTGTTTAATGAGTGGATTTTGTGTGGAAAAACTGTACTGCTTGAGCTTATCGCTGGGTGTTCAGATCCTTTGCAGCTCGTGCTTTTCATATCTGATTCATGCTTGTAAAGCAGACCAACTTTACTCCAAGACTCAGAAGTCTCTTTTCCCTTACTAGGAAGAAGATCTCTTAAACGATGTTTGCAGGGAAGTAGTCGAGAAGTGGTCTGAATCTCAGATTGTTGACACCAAAGAGAAAAAAGAAGGTAGTGTCACTGCTTGGTGTGCCTTTCCTTGTGGTATGAGTAATTTGCAGGGCCTTACCAAGATGAGAACCGTGTGTTCGTCCTGTTAGTAGTTAAAACCAACGCTGCTAATATGTTTGCAGATCTGACTTGCTTCTCAGTGTCACTGCTGCTTATTTATTGGTGTTTTTTTTCCCTTGAAATATGAAATGAGGATGAGCAGTTTCACTTCTGGCTGTCCCTGGTATTCTGCTGCTCTTTGGGTTTGTAATCCTGCAGAGGAAAAGCTAATTTTTTTTTTCCCTGTAGGATTTTTAGAATTTCCTTTCACAAAACACCTAGGACTTTCTCTCCGTTAAACGCTAATGATGTAGTGATGGCAGCTGGTGCACTTATGGTATAACATGCCCGTGCTACTTCAGTTGATGCTAGTTTGGGAAGCAAGTGTTTTTTCACTGCACCGATGGAGAGCTGTGCTGTCCCTTCTGTTGCTGCTCACCCCAGGAGAAGGTCCCAGTACGCATCAAGAGAACATCCTTATTTTCCTCTTTCAAAATCTTCTCTTACAACTGTCTTTTTTTTTTTAATTTTTCCATAAATCCTTTTGGGTTGAAGCTCTGCGAGGCTGCTGCTGCTGTTGTAGTGCTGCTCCTTTCCCAGTCACATGTACAGCCCCAGGGTTTCTGTGTCCCCTCTCCAAATCCATCCCTCGTCTTCAGCTGTTGGCTCAGGAGCGAAGACCTCCGTCTCATTCTTGTTCATCAGGGGAGGCTTGCTCTGGTCATTGAGTACAGTGAAGTCATATGCTGGAAAGGTTTTGCTGGTTTAAGCATACTGCATGGATCAATTAGTGATCTTCCAACTGCACGGACCTCACCGCAGCCCGTGACAATGTAACGTCCCTTTTGGCTAAATCCTGCTTTTTGTTGGCTTCACAATTTTTGTGTTGGTTCTGGTTGCAAACGATATCGTAACTGGCTGATGTCATTCTACAAGTAGCTCTCCCAGTGAGTCCTGATCGCAAGGCCTGCGTTGACATCGTGCTTTTCTCGTCTCAATCCGTGTTTCACCACTACTTTTACGGACGAGGCAGCTGAACCTTGCAGCAGTTCAGTGGCTTCCCCAAAAATTCATTGAAGCCTGCCCTCGGCCTAACCTCGCCTTTGGCCGGGGACAGGGAAACGTTACGCTGTTCTGTGCGTTAAATAAAACAAATCCCTTTTTTGGGGACAAGTGATTGGAATTGCTGGAGTTGCTGCCTGGCTCCTAATGCTCAGACCGTTGGTTACCCACAGGGATTTTTCTTGTGACAGAAGGAAGGTAGTGGTGTGTGTCCTTCTAGGTTGTTAGAAATGCAAAAGTTTAATTATTTCACTGTGATTCTGTATAAGGATAAATCGGCAGTGAAATCAGTATCGACTTAGAATAACAGAATGCTGAGGATAAATTATTAACAAACTAAAAAAAAAAAAAATTGGTGTCAAACCCCAAATGCCATTTGATGAAATGGGCAGCAGAACTTCAGTGTTAAAGTTTCCCTAGGCAGGTAGAAAAGAAGAGAGTATTAAACTGACCAGTCACTTCGGGTTTTCAGAATTTCTATTTGCTGTAGTTTTAAGTAAATAGTTAAATAAACCTCTTTAGCTGCTTTTAACCGGAAGAGAATGCAATTTGGACTAAAGTGGATTTTCATTAGCCAGAGTCTTACTGATTTCAAAGTTTCATCGTGAAACTTACCTCGCTTTAGGAAAAATGGTGTGTGGTCGTGGCTGCGCACAGTGCGGGGGAATTCCTCCTCACGAGAAGAAGCTGGTGTCACAGCACCGCATCAGACGCCTCCCCAGTGGCTCTTCAGCAGCTCTTGCCCTCTCAAGTCTGAGATGGAGTTCCCAAAAGTGGCTGTTTGCTGCGCTCTGGGGGTTGACAGCACCACTAGTGACCCTGGGAGGAGGGCGGGGGGTATTTTTCGGTGAGACTTCTCCCTTTATCTCGGCACATTGGCCCCCGGGGACAGCTGCCTCCCTGCAGACAGGACACAGCCCGGGATGGTGCCTTTTGGGGACTGGGACTGACTGCCGCGGCTGCAGGGACTAACTGACGCTCTGCCTCCTCTCCTTGCCAGATGAGATCCAAGCCATCGCCAGCATGATGGAGAAGCAGGCCAAGATTGTGGTGAAGCCAAAGGAGGTCTCCCAGGAAGAGAAGCAGAGGAAAGCTGCCCTCCTGGCCCAGTATGCCAATGTGACGGATGAGGAGGAATATCCTTTTCCTGACCCAGTCGAGACTCGGTGCTTTGCAGGACAGTGTTTATTAAAATCTCCTAAAACACCTGTCCAGCTTTGCCGTGTCTAGTGGGGAGAACTGGAGAAACTTTTCAGTCTTCCTTCTCCACGATAAAATAACTTCCATGGCAAAAAGCAAGGACGCTCCTGATTTGTGGAATGCCACGAGCAGATGCTCCTTTGAGTGTGTTTCTCTGCCATTTGCACGCTCCCCACCGATGCGTGCTTGGCTGGGTGAGGTTTGCCCAGTCCAGGTGTGTTGCGGGAGTGAATTGCCTCCCAGTAACTCTGTGCCCAGTAGTTAATGTATTGAATTTATCTCTTGCTTTTTGACGAGAAATCTGCTGAAAAGATCCTCTTTAGAGAGAGTATGTGTGGGGTGGGAGGGTTTAAAGTTAACTCTTCGTAGTGCTGAAGAACAAGTTCTTCCTTGAAGAGCAAAGTTGAATACCTGGTGCTCGAGCAGCAGGAGGGAGCTGAACGTGGGGGTTTGTGCTTGCCTGGGCCTTTATTGTCTGCATTAATTTTCAGCTTCTTCCTTCTGGCGTGATAAAATTGTTATTTGATGTGTTTTGAGTTAAGTGTGACTGTATAGAGGCACAAGTTCGTCACTGATGCCCGTATTTCCTTAATTCTCTCACTGGCGAGGATGAACAGGATGGATCGACTGCAACAGCCGTAAATATTGGATCGGAAAAATGTATCCTTTGAATGAATTCTTGGTGACCCAGGCTCTTTGGAAGGAAGGCGGCTTCCACAGTGAGTTTCCCATTCTTCCTTATCCATGTCAATACTCCCTGTTTCTTTAGGGCCACCTTTTGAGTTTGGCAATTCATTTTTCTTTACATGTAGCCTGATCTTGCTTCTAATGAAAGTTAGAGGTCCGTCTCCTCCCTGCCCTGTGTGCACAGCTGAGACTGGTCCTGTCCTTCTCTTTTCTCTCCTCTGTTCCTTTCTTCCCTCTTCCACCCTCTCTGAAATGTCATAGAACATGCTATTAATAAGGATAATTGTCCCAGAACATCAGCTTAATGATAACTGGTGTCCAGAGAGGTTAATCATGTCAGGATTTATTAAAAGTGCGACAGAAACAAAACTACTGTGAAACTTGTAAGGCTGCGCTGCAGCTGAATTTTGATGGTGAACAAGGACCACGTATCCTGCATGGTTCTCAACACAATATTTGGGACATTCCTTGAGCTCACCAGTTGGCAGGTTTAAGATGGAAGCAGGTTTTAGCACAGAATTAAAAAGCGAAACCTAAATTATTCTTGTCCCTACATTACTGATGGCGAGGAGGAAGAGGCAGCGGAGGAGACACCTGCTCGCTCTTTCCAGTGCTCTTCCCAAAGCGTTTGTCACCATTTGCTGCAGGAGAGGACACGGGACCGTGGCTGGGACCGTTTGGGAGCTACCGGGAGAGCCTTGTACTCGCTGGCTAGCAGCTCCATCCTGGGCTCTCGGCTCTAATCACAGATATGTATGTGTACATACATGTACATGTATGGAAAAACATGTGTCGTATGTACAGCTGTAGTGAATCCACTTGAGGAAGCTGTACCCTGACGTGCTATTTTTCTTCCTCTTAGGCTTATAGAGGTTTTACAATTTTTTTTACATATCAGTCTTAAGAACCTGTAGGCAGCTTGATTTTTCTAGGAAAAAATCCTTTTCTAGGGAGCATGCATGTATTCTGCATGACTCTTCCATTTGGAAAAACAAGCAGAGATTCCTTTTTCTTTCTCCATTCCTCATTCCCAATTTCCTTGCCGCTTGGTGAGGAAGCAGAAGGGGCAGTTGGAAGGTGAAGGGAGAGGTAGAATCCACCAGCCAGAGTCTAGTTCAGAACTCCAAAACACAGCTGCAGAGTGGAAGCTGTGTGGCTTCAGCCGGAGCGTTGTCTGCCCTTAATGCCCCACCAGCGCTGTTCCGAAACACAAACGTGGAGGATGTGGTGAATGCCAGGAAGCTGGAACGGGAGCTGCTGCGAGATGAGTTCCAGAAGAAAAAAGAGCAAGATAAACTCCAGCGAGAGAAGGATAAGCTAGCCAAGCAGGAGCGGAAGGAGAAGGAGAAGAAAAGGACACAAAAAGGCGAGCGGAAGCGATAGCTAGGGTTTGCCAGTTGGACTCTCAAGGGATAAAATTAATTACGAATATGGTGTGTGTTTAAAAAGCAGCAGAAATTCTGGGCACGTGGCTGGCGAGTGGTTCTTTGAAAGCATTTCTGTTTTTTTTTAATTTTTTTTTTTTTTTTTTACATAGCAGAAAAGAAATTTCAAGCACCTCTTAAACTTGGTGTGCCATGTGCTTGTGGTGTCAAATGTCCAAGTCGGTTATTGTGGCCAATGTCCGTACCAAAGAACGGTGAAGTGATTATGTCCGTGTTTTAAATTGATCGATTATTTTTACTTCTAAGCACTTCAAGCAAAGCAAAACAAGATGTAGGAGAGGGCTGCGTCCTGTCGGCCTTGGTTTGCAGCAACAGCGTGTTATGATTTGAGAGCGGAGCAGAGCCCCTTTCTGATGTGTAATTAAGGACTTGCTGCTGCAGGGCGAATGTGAATTTATTTACACTAGCCTTGAAAAATGTATTTGCAAATAGATGTATTTATGCTGCCAAGAACAATGCTACGTCTTCGTTCTGGCTGAGCTGGGGGCGCAGGGTTTGGAGCTGACCTCGGCGAGGGGAAGCGCCGTTCTGCAGCGAGGGAGAGGAAACGGTATGAAATATAGATGAGTTGCAGCTATGAGTCTGCATCACCCGTGGGCTCACAGTAAGGGAAATGCCGCGCTGATTCGAGCATCAGCCAGAGAGGTAGCAAATGGGTCAAGCCCTTATGCTGTTTTAAGACTTTATGCTGGTAGCTGGAAAATGGTGCTCCCCGATGTTTCGTGTGGGTGAATGTCAACTGTTATTTCTATGGCAGTTGCCAGGGCGAATGCTTTAATGCGGGCTGAGCGGCTGTAAGCGATTTGGGTGTGCAGGGTTTGCAGGTTGGTTGCTCTCACTGGGCACAGCTGTGATCAAGAGCCGCCTGCGGGGGTGGGAAGGCTTCTCTTGCCCCCAAAGGGCTCATTACCTGCTGTTTCCAGCCTTTTTTGTGATGGTCTCAGCCACCTCTGGAGAGAACACTAATTTCTGTAAACTGAGTGTGAAGGAGGACCTGCAGTGCTTTTGGGGGAGGAACGGGTGGGGCTCGACCTGTGCTGCTCCGTCTGGCCGCTGGCAAGGTGTGCCCCTGGCAGCAGGCGGCTGCTGTGGGTACCTGTCCCCATCGCCTGCTTTCAGCACTGGCCTGAGTAAAGGGTCATGCCTCCTGTTTAACTAGCTGCTGCAAGTGTATCTACCTGCTTTATCTTTGGACTTGAAAATAAAACTGGTTGGCCAAGAAGTGGGTTCCTCTCTGTCTGAGTGAGCATTGCG
Source organism: Grus americana (assembly GCF_028858705.1). NCBI lineage: Eukaryota > Metazoa > Chordata > Aves > Gruiformes > Gruidae > Grus > Grus americana. Next base: position 8,259,292 of record NC_072873.1, on the reverse strand, counting down.
GTGCCCGGCGGTGCGGTGGGGACTCCCTCAGGCCTGTCCTCGGTGTCCCCTTACCCAGCAGTAGTACTTCTGAGGGCTGACCCCTTCTGCCATGGTGCTGGGCCTCAGTTGTTTGCACTGCAGCGCCTCCCTCCACCTCTTCCCCAGGGCCTCGCAGGGCTGTGAACAGGCTGTGCTTGTCCCCGGGGCTGGCTTCCTTCCCTGGCCTGTGGTGCATCCTGGCTGCAGTGCTGCATTTCGGGGTGTTTCACACCGCTGCTGGTGTGCGGGACTGCAGCGGGATGGGGGGGCAGGTGTCACAGCACGGCACTGCAGGCTGGCTCTCGCCCTTTGCACACCCCTTGGGGCGTGAGGCTGGGCAAGGGCGCTGGGCCATGGCACTCATGCCTGATGCAGCCCTGGCCACACACGGGTTGGAGGGAACTGCCGGTTCTCCAGGACTGTCTGACGCTTCCTCTCCAGTTGCTCTGGCAGCAGCAGGCAGTAGGAGTCCTGGGTTTTCCCCACATTTCTAAGCTGGGCACCAAGAGCTGAATTTCCCAAACCTCTGCTTCCATGTGGAAAGCTGAGGGGTGGGGCTTCCCAGGGCATGGACACTGGCACACCAGAGCCCATTACAGCTCCCTTGGGTGTAAAGGCCCAGAGGAAACAGCTGCCTTTACCTACTTGGTGCAGGGATTGAACCCTCTCTGCCCGTTACCGAGCTCAAGAGCCAACGGAAGAACAAAGGGCTACACCACAAATATGTGCCAAGATGTATACATTCAATAGAGGGGGTATGAGGATGATGAGGGAACAAGTGTCTCTCGTACAAGGAAAGGCTGAGAGAGCTGGGGCTGGTTAGCCTGCAGAAGACTGAGGGGGGAATCTCATCAATATATATAAATATCTAACGGGTGAATGTCAAGAGGATGGGGCCAGACTCTTCTCAGTGGTGCCCAGTGACAGCACAAGGGGCAACGGGCACAAACTGGAACACAGGAAGTTCCATCTCAACATGAAGAAAAACTTCCTCACTCTGAGGGTGACCGAGCACTGGGACAGGCTGCCCAGAGAGGTTGTGGAGTCTCCTTCTCTGGAGAGATTCCAAACCCACCTGGACATGATCCTGTGCAACCTGCTCTGGGTGATCCTGCTCTGGCAGGGGGTTGGACAAGATGATCTCCAGAGGTCCCAGCCAGTCTGGGATTCTGTGGGTATGGATTTAAGAAAGCTCCCAGGGTGTGCTTGTGACTGCACATATTTCACAGACAGGCACTACTCTCGGCCTGGCACAGACAAGCACAGGGTGTGAGCTGTGTCTGGCCGGCCCAGACTTTGCTCCCACAGCTAATAACAGCCCTTTTGGGGCTGGTGAAGCAGGAGAACTGTCCAGCTCCAGGGGTTTCAGCCGATGTCCTGGGGCAGAGCAGAACCACAACCCTCCAGCAGCACCTCACCAAGGCAGCTTCACCAGCTGTGGCAGCCCCAGGAGCGTGCTGCAGTCTCCTGTAAGCAGACGAACTGGCTGCACTGAAGGGTTTAAGGTGCCCCTTGGCCCTGAGCCCGTTCCAGCACAGTTGATGCTTCCCAGCTTGCAGGGCTGCCTTCGGACCGCTGAGCTGCTGTAACCGAGCGTCAATAAATTTTGCTATTGATTAAGTGCCCAGGTGGACGGCGCCCCTGGAGAGCTGCTGGCTGATGCGAGACTGACAGGATATTCAGGAGTGCATTACTGGCAACAGCACCAAGGAATTTAGAGTAGGAATACTTCAGACAGACTCCTAAGATTACAGTGCCAATGCTGAAACTATTGCATAAGCTTTCGCTGACAGTACAGAGCTTGTAACTAAGGAGATGCTTGCAGGGAAAAAAACCCACCCCCACCACTTTGGATTCAGTGCACGGATACCATTTTCCCTTGGTTTGTCTAAAATTACAGTCAAGTCAACCAAAGAGTAATTTCAGTATCACCATTGCTTTACAGCTCTGTGATGAACTACTCCTGCGTGACCTCACTGAGCTTTGGTCCAGGCAGACGCTCAGCAGGCAGGCCCAAACAAAGTTAGTCCTGGTGTGAGGCTGTCGGTGAGAACTTGGACCGAACCCTCAAAATAAACAGTTTGGCTGGAGACTGGGCTGACAAGCAGCCAAAAGTGCATGAGCACAGCAGAAAATCTGACAGAGTCACCCACTTTAGGCTGTAAGGATCTGCACCCCAGGGTGCTCTGCCACCAGAGCAGCTGCCTGTGCAGGGGCAGGGACACCCCCCAGGTACCCCTCAGGCCCAGGAAACCCCCTCCTGACCGACACCAGGCAGCGATGGCTGGTAAGTGACAGCTTTTGTGTACATGTATACATTGTAGTAAACTTAAGTGATAATCTTTGTATCCCACACCGACTTTTGACCACCAATCCATCCGTACTTATTAAATACCTTACACACCTAAATTTACTGATTAGAACTCAATACTAGATCAGATCTGCCTGAGTTATCTCCGATTCTTCTCCTGTGACAACCTCCTAGAAACTTCAATAACAGAAAATTACAATCCCTGTTAAGGGATCAGGTCCTAGGAGCTGAGGCTATGAAGACAAACGCGAACAAACGCTCTCCAACAAAAGCTAATTTATTTCTTACCAGACAGACTAAAGTCAGCACAGTTTTGCTTTTAACATCAACACCTCCTAGGTTAAACTTAACAAATGTTAATGCAGCGACTTGCGGTATGCAGACGGGCTTTGTTCTCCTGCCCAGATAAACTTGCTCTGGCAGTGCCTTTGGTCCTTTCAGTGATCAAAACGGTCACCCCGCTTTCTGCAGCATTTTCATTCGGTTTCTTTCTCACATCATCTAATGACAATTTATGTGGTGCGATCACACCTTTTGCATATCAGGATTTCCAGAAGTAGGAAGAACACAGACATTTAAAATATCAGGGTATCTAGGCAAGGACAGCTGAATAAATTTAATCCACACATTATAAACGCGATGCTAAAGTGTTAAAACCCCGTATCTCCTGAGCCACATAATATCAACATTTCGTATCAGTGAATAAATTATTTATATTCCGTACAGATTAAGATATGCAGATAAACACCAAGTATTAATAGCTGTCAAAAATGCAGAGGTAAACTAATAAATCTAAAATACCCCAACCAAATTTCAAACCAAACTAGTGAAAAGAGTAACTTTAAGAAAACCTAAATTTTAGAACTTTGTGATACCTCTTCCAATTTTAAAGTGAAGGTATTAAAACCAATACTCATTATTTCAGCTGCTGCACAGCTTTTTAAAGGATAATCCTGCGTGCATGTCATATTTTGATTATGTTTAAATACTTTAAAACGGAGGTTCTTTTCTTCCCAAGAGCATGCCCAAATGATTTGAACACATTTACTAAATTGCATGGTTTCACAACAGCAATTTTGTCATACCAGTAATTTAGTAGAACCCAGTACATCTCCTTGCACAAACTTAGATTCTAAAATCTCAAATTCATAAATATTTATATTTTAAATATTTAATTTTACATGAATATTGGGTATTCTTAGCATTTTTTCCTCCTGTTTCCAGGTTTTAGTTCAATACGGAAACCATTTTTACATCACAATCTTATCTGATCCTGACCGGACACCCCGTTAGACTACAGTCTTTAAGAATCATTATTCTAAAACCTATTTCCTAAAGCAAAACTAAAAGAAGTTACCAGAAGAGTTGTACACCGGGGTTCACCTGCAGAAGTTAAATAATATCTTGGCTGTTAATTAATTAGTCTGATTATTTTTTAAGTTAACATTCACCAGTTTGGCTTTACAATATTGTGACGCTGCCTGTAATGTTAACAGTTTAAGTAGAACCTGAGAGCCCTTAAAGCAAATTCAACTTCTCATGAAGATACAGCTTTAAATATGAATATTAGTAGTTCAACTTTACAAATAATTAAAAAGAATTAGCATGTTATCTCTCTCACACACACATACACTGCAGTGTATTTCTGCATGCAACTGGTATTTCATTAGTGCTTGCTTACTTCAGCCCTCGGATTTAGGATGCCGCAGCTGTTCGTGTTTTCGCGTGCTTTTTCTTCAGGTTGTGTTGTCTCCCGAAGAGCTTTCTCTCGATCTAGTTTTCCAGCTGAAGATTTTGGTAAGGTCATCTGGAGCGCACACCAGAGAGTGGTACGCGCTTTACGTGTTGCTACGCTCATCTCTCTAATTGCCAAAGCAAGAGCAAACACATCTGCAGGGAGGAAACAGTGTTTCAGTCTTTATTACACACAGTTCATCAGCAAGTGCTATTGGGATTAATTCACTCTGGCAACGTTAAAACCAGCAAAGCTTTTTAGGCCCTTTTTAGTGTCTGGTCTTGTGTCTGTCTCTTTATAAGGCTGTAAAAGTTGAATCTAAGCAAGCAGTGATTTTTAGGCCCTCACACAATGAATACATGGAATTTAGGTACTTATTTTGTTAAAACTCCTACTTCACTGTCACCTCTTACCAGGAGCACCTAAAGCTTTGCAGGCAGCTCTGCTTTTGAAAGGATTCCCCATACACACACACGAAAAGCACGTCGCACCCTCCTATACGAGCTTGTTGCTGAACGTTCATAGCAACCCCTTCAGATCCACAATGTGGATCCTTTGCCCATCTTACCAAGATGGGTGGAGTAGCTTGTTTATGGCATTTTATTAAAGCATGCAGATCACGTTCTGCAAAAATGTGTCAAACCCCACCACTCTAAAATAAAGAGTAAGGTGGTGGAGTAGTCCGTTTATTCAACAGTAATGTCTTAATGCATAGATAATGCTTTGACTTTAATTTCAGCCTGTGTGTAAGGAAACAAATTTGATACCCTCTTCTAGGCACCACAGTAACTTGAACGTTATTTTGGGGTAGGAGCACACTCACTGCTCTAGGAGCTGGGTCACACTACACTGTACGTTGGGCTGCACAGAAAGCACATGTTGTGCACTCGCCTCCCTGGTCACACACTTCCATGGGGACTGGAAGCAGTGGGAGACTTTGACTTCAAGTCTGCTCCTCCAAGTGCTCATGCTCAGTAAACAGGGCTGCAGTTTCAGTTCATTGGAAAACCTGGCGCCTACCTTCAGCTGGTATTCCGGGAGTCACTATTCCAGGTGAAAGCATTCCCCTCCTGGCAGAACTAGAGGTGCCTCAGGAAGGGGCAGAATTTAAAGGCCTTAACCTTATCCCCTCACTGTCCCTCTTCCCCAGCTGGACTGGCTCTCACTCCCTGGGCTGATTTTGGGAAACCAATTCCGAGAAATCCCTCCTTCCTTCTGCACAGAGTGACCACCAATTCCTCTACAGTTACCACTGCTATGCAGGAGCGGTAGAGAACTGATGCAGGTAACTGGAGAATCACCATGAAAATCCACCTGTCCAACACAACTGTCAGCCATTGAAGGAATTTTAGAAGGTAGTATTTGGAAGGGTAACTTCAGAGAAATAAAGGACAGAATACAGAGCGGGGGCATGTGATTATCAGGTCTTGTATTTTCAGAATTCCCATTTCCACACCAAGCTTTGTGGAATCAAGAAGAGACCACAGGAATGGTGTCATCTGGATTGCCTAGAGAAAGCCAAGGAACAAGTGACGCTCACATAAATACACATCTCAAAGCTGTAAGATAGGGCTGGCGCTTGGGTCGCTACCAGGGAAAAAGGGGAAATCCCACAGTAATAAGGAAGAGTTGTTTTAAAGTTTTTGGCTGAATGCAGTGCCTGAAAGTTACAGACATTAAAAAGGTCTTTTCTCCCTTCAGAAGATGATCTGTAACATCTATACCCTTCTGAAAGATCTTGAAAACTAAATCTAGGGCAAGCTCAAAGCAGAGGTATGGTCAGACAGCTCTGAAAGGCTTGATGATTGTTCTGGGTGACAGATGGCACTCCATAAAATTGTGATTTCTTCCAGAACTTCATTAAGTGGTCAAAACCATTTACAAACAACTGCCAGATACCTCGTACAGTTCCCCAACTTCAGTGTGTAATAGTAGAATTTTTCAGACCCACGTTGTGCGGGAATACAATCGACATGAGGCAGCTCAGTTTCTTCAGTGGGAAGCAGATGGATATCTGCGTTGCAGCTAAAGCAGGGGAGCTGGGAAAAGAGAAGACCACGGCTCACATATGAATTTTGTTTACATCAAACTTCCTAGAATAGAGGACACAACAGACAGGTCCTGCCTGATAGGACAGATACTTAATAACAGATCAGATGGAACAGAAAGGTGCTGTGGAAACAAGGTTGGGCTGGGAAAGACCCCTTCTCAAACAAAACAGAACTATTAACAACAAGAAAGCTCTGCCAGATGGAGGAAATGCACAGCTTCAGGCATTTTCCTCAAGGCTTTTTGCAGACATGCAGCAAATAGTTACTATGCTTAGTAATCTACTGTTTGAAAAATCCTCCCCAATTGCTGCAGCAAGCTAACACATCTCAGAGACAGTGGGCATGGAGGACTAGAGGTACACAAAGGAAGTGCAACCCTTCTAGTTAAAGTAATCAGATCCCATCGTGCAAAGCCCGCCCACTTCTTTCTCTTCTCTTCACAGCTGGACCAGGCAGCAATCCCCAGGTCTGACAGCTCCTCTTCCAGACTACTCGGTTCCAAAGAGCTAACTGATCTGGTTAAGAAGTAGCACCAAGTAAAGCCAGTGCCTATTATGTTCATGGGCTTAAACACCCAAACCCCCCCTTCATCTTAACAAGTCACATAATCTTCAATGAAGGTAAAGAGAAACAAGAATGACTGTGAACAGGTGAAAAGAAAAAATGCTATAGTGTATCTTTTGAAGTAAACTTGAGAATTACACAACTGCATGACGGGACACCCCAAAGGAGCAAGATAATCCATCTAATTGAGGTGTGGAAAGAGAGGCAGGAAGCGAACAGAGGACTTTCAGAAATTAAGACAGCTTCCAACACAAAGCTGTAGGTCAACGCATCACAGGCAGCAGAAATTCATTCTGCCTCGCATCTAAGAGAGAAGGGAATCTGCCATTCCACCTGTGCACAAGTGAAAGATTAAGCTGAATATTCTGCATATTTTGGATACCGTTAAAAATAAGAACATTCTAACCAATGTACTTTTGTATATCCATCCAAAATATAATTTGTATTTTATGTCAACCTATGACAGAACATACTTGAAGAGGAAATCCATTCATAAGGCAAGGCCATCTTGGTCTCTTGACACAGATTCAGCATGGAGATACTGTGTTGGGTTTGCGTGGCAAGGTTTTGGTAGCAGGGGGTCTACAGGGGTGCCTTCTGTGAGAAGCTGCTAGAAGCTCCCCGTGTCTGACAGAGCCAATACCAGCCGGCTCCAAGATGGACCCGCCGCTGGCCAAGGCCAAGCCAATCAGTGCCTCTGTGATAACATATTTAAGAAGGGAAAAAAACAAGTTAGAGGGAGCTTTTTGCAGCCGGAGAGAGGAGTGAGAAGATGTAAGAAACTCTGCAGACACCAAGGTCAGTGCAGAAGGAGGGGGAGGAGGTGCTCCAGGCGCCGGAGCAGAGATCCCCCTGCAGCCCGTGGTGAAGGCCATGGTGAAGCAGGCTGTCCCCCTGCAGCCCATGGAGGAAGGATGAGGGGGTGTAGAGATTCCACCTGCAGCCCGTGGAGGACCCCACACCAGAGCAGGTGGAGGCACCTGAAGGAGGCTGTGGCCCGTGGGAAGCCCACGCTGGAGCAAGCTCCTGGCAGGACCTGTGGACCCGTGCAGAGGGGAGCCCACACTGGAGCAGGTTTGCTGGCAGGACTTGTGACCCCATGGGAGACCCACGCTGGAGCAGTCTGCTCCTGAAGGTCTGCAACCCATGGGAGAGACCACGCTGGAGCAGGTCGTGAAGGACTGTAGCCCATGACAGGGAATCCATGCTGGAGCAGGGGAATGATTAAGAGGAGTCCTCCCCCTGAGGATGAAGAAGCGGCAGAAACAACGTGTGATGAACTGACTGAAACCCCCATTCCCTGTCCCCCTGTGCTGCTGAGGGGGAGCGGAGGTTGAAGCCAGGAACGAAGTTGAGCCCGGGAAGATGGGAGGGGTGGGGGAGGTGTTTTAAGATTTGATTTTATTTCTCATTCCTCTACTCTGTTTTTGCTTAGTAATAAATTAGATGAATTTCCTCTCTAAGTTCAGTCTGTTTTGCTCGTGATGATAATTACTGAGTGATCTCTCCCTGTCCTTATCTCGACCTTTTGTTATACTTTTTCTCCCCTGTTTGGTGAATGAGGGGAGTGATAGAGCAGCTCTGGTGGGCACCTGGCCCCCAGCCAGGGTCAACCCACCACAGATACCAAGGAAGCTCTACACAGAAATACAGAGGGCTGGAGGGGTGATGGAACAGGAATATGAAAGACAGGGGGAAGAAATAGGCAATTGTTTAATATCATCTTCAATCCCAAACTGCATTACAATCCCCCCCACTACCTTTCTATTACTTGCTAGTTTATTAATTGGATAAATGCACTCCTAATTGATTTAACCCATTTATCTCTAAAACCCACTTTTAGTGTCCTAAAACCATCATCTAAAACCCATACATTCTGCATTTCTCAATGCTCTAGACACTGAAAAATAAATTAAAACTCTAATACAAAACCCGTCAACTTATTTTTTTATAGAGTGCAATATGCGTAGAATTTTTCAGCTACCTTATAAAAGTATGTAAGCATAGTTATACCTCTGTCATCTTGGCATCTGGGAGCTCCTTGCCTCTGTCGATTTGAAGCATTTACAATTTCATCTTTTCTACGTGACTGCACTACATGAATTACCTCCAGATGTTTATCAAGAGCAGTAGAAATGTTAGCATGAAGGGGAGAACTGCGAAGGCGCTCCATTTTTCCCAGTAAAGTCACAACCTAATGAACATTTTACATGTTACAGGAGTTGAAACTATACTCATCTAGACTTACAAGAAAATTAGCTAGATTAGGAAGAACAGATTAATGATAACCATTATTTTCTTTTGAGAACAGTTCATAAAGTTACAGTTGCAGTAGTTAAATTCTTACCTAGGGTTTCTTCTTCTCCAAAACTGAAACTGTAGAATACCCAGATGTGCACAGCACAACAGCAAAGCTAAAATACCCAAATATTAGGACATCCAGCTTACTAATTAATAACGGATACATAAAACTTTGAGACAACCATGTAACAGGGGGCAGTTCCATGACAATGTGCATTCCTCTGAATCAAGACCACTGTGGTCTCACCTTCCATCAGCACTGCTGTAATTATCTGGTTGAAAATGGATCCCACAAAGACTGGCCAGTTTTCATCCAGATGATCTCCCTGTGCCAGCACAAAGCAACAGGCAATGCAGGAGAGTGGCAGTCTTGGTTTAGATTGGCTAAAGCTGCTGTGAACCACACACGTAGGCTGATTTTCAGGATGGATACTCAAGGCTAAAGGAGCTCTTTCAGAGAATATCAAGCACAATCACTCCAAAATCATACAGTTTTGATTAGTTAATTGAAAATCTGCATCTTTGTTGTCTTGTTTATCTTTCAACAGTCCTGTTACTATGAATTTCCCCTTGGTGAGCGATTCAACCGTGGTTCACAGACCGCTGAAGAACCTGGTTACTAGTTTGCGGAAAGAGATAAAACTAAAAATTCCAAAATTGTAATGTTTACCAGGCAATGGCTACACTTGATGAGCTATAAAGAAGCCTGATGATTAACGGCTGTCCACAGGTTAAAAATAAGAAACAGAGGGTCTGGGAGCACAGTGCAAAGGTAAGTTCTTGATGTTTCCTTGCAACAAAAAGACTGTAGGCTTCCCTAGGAAAAAGACTGTGATGGAGTTTTTAAAATGTAAGAAAGGGTGGTTAACAAAGGCATTTGAACCAGGACAATTTGCCTAACCTGCCCCAAGTATCCCCAGAGCAGGCTGCTGGCCAAGACAGTTATTTTGGCAATAGCATCCCCAACAGCAGAACAGAGCAGCCACTCCTTGCTCAGGAGAGCATTCAGCTCCCACTGCCACACTTGTCCTGCTCTCCCTTGGATCTAGTGAAAGCTTGGGGGCGGGTGGGGGAAAACATAGGAATAAACTGCGCGAGTTACTGCAACAGCAGCAACAACCAATAAACTCAGAGAGTGACATTTCACATTTGTAAGGAAGCTGAGAGTTTAAAAAAAAAAAAGTGAATGGAGAACTTCACATGAACAACCGAGGAATTGGTCACTAGGATAGGAAACTAAAGTAGGTAAGATCACTTGAAAATCACTAGATTTGTTTCTGAAGAAAAAGCCAGATTTTAAGGAGTGGCATAGTAGGATTACATCAACGAGTGAAGCAAATTAAGATGAACCTGACAGTCATTTCCCGGTCTTACGTAACAGTACATCCACATCCACAAAAGGACTTACGTTCTGAAGACCTGGTTCTCAGGTACCACAGCCTCATCCAGTGAGATCTACAGTTGGTAGTTAAATGCCTATGTTCTTTATACTAAGCCTGGGAGAAGTGCCAGATGTCTGAAAGCAGAATCCACCAAAGTCAGCAAAGCTGGGCTGCCCCAGCAACCCAACGCGAACCACTGAAGGCTCAAACGTTCACTTTCCCATCCCCTCAGGTTTTTCAGACGTTCATCCTGCATTCCCAAGAGACACTTCCTTCCACTCACGTCTCAGAGGCATTAACTAAACCCAATCTTCTCTTGCAAAGCACAGCTGATCCCTTTTGACTGCTGCAGGGCTTGCTGAGTAATTCACATCCTTCACTGGGAAAAGCTGCGAGCCACAGTGATGCTGAGGCTGACTGCTGGAGTGGCAGGGTCCCAGGAAAACAGCCAGCACAGCCACGGACCCTGCAGGCTGGAGGTGAGCATACACCCTGGGATAAGGACTGACGCTTCAGGCTCAGCTTCGATAAGCGTTCTTCACAAAACATGTTATTTGGAGCAAGAACTATAATGCTTTCCCCAGCCCATAAAAATACCCTCGCTACTAGAAATAAGCTCCTATGTCCCCTCTGGCAAAAACCATTATCAGTCCAGAACAGAAGAGCTTCAAGGGCACAAGCTGAATGCGCAGCCTCTGAGTACCCCACAGTGGGGTGAAATGGCATTCTCTAGTTACAACGGAGCTGCAGATTTGTATTTCCCCAGACACAAGGGAGATGAGATCCTGGTTTAAAGTTTGTACTCTGACTATTAAGCAGTTTTAATAACTACTGATGACATAGTGAAGGAAGCTACTGCCACCTCTCCAAAGCTATGCTTTGTTCTTGAACTGAAAGCAAGTGGAAGTCTCAAATGAGAAAAACCAAAGTAAAGTACGTGACCACCAAGAGGATTTAACTAGATGCACCATGCTACAAAGAGTTAATCCCAGATTCAGCCAGCTCAACTTCCACTTGAACGTTTGTACCAGTGTTTCTCTTTGGCCATTAATAAGCTTTTTGATGTTAGAATCCAGGTCTAACAGCCCCACTGTGCTTTTGAACATCCTTAAAACTACTTTTCAGTTGCTACCTAACAAGCATTTGAGGTTCTATACCCTTAAGTTTGGTTCCTCAAATGGCTAGAGAAGATTAAGTTCTTTTTTAGATGTGGTTTTAAAGTACTAGGACAAGGACAGGCAAGCCTTGTCAAAGTGGAAACTTCCTAACACTGTTCTTTTGGGGTTCATAAGAGTAGTTTAAAAAGTGTACACTAAGCCTATCAACACATCTTTCTCTATACTCAACTGTATGAACAGGACAGATTTCAGCAGGCAGCAGACATGGCTCCACAGCTGATTTCACCTGTGCGAGACAGGAAGGAAAGACTGGTCCTTATCACTGCTGCCTTGGGAGCGGCTGGGTGCAGCAGTACTGGTGCCTCCAAGAATCAGCACTTCTCAGAACAACAGCTGCTGCCTTTAATCCCACATCCCCTCGCAGGGGCAGGTTTTGGCATCTGTGCTTTCAGCCCACACTTGTCCTCCTTCTGCAGCATGAGCATCCTGGCTCTGGCCTCTCAGCCTCACAAGAGCGAGACCAGACCCTTGGTACTCTGCTGGCAGCTCAGCTCCTGCTCGCCTCCTCCTTCCAGTCTCCCTTGCAGAATCCTGCGCAGGCTGCTGCCTCCCAAGGAAGCACGATGCTGCACACTGGCACCATCGTTTGGCAGCAGAGCCACAGGCAGCTCAAAAGACACCGGTCACACTTGCCCTACAGGTTGTGGCACTTCTGCCTAAGAAGCAAACTACTAACATAAAAATTCTGGCTTAAGTTGCATGAAATAACCATTCTGCATTAAAAAAATACAAGACTCTCAAGCAAATATATATCAAAATCCTACAAACATTAATTTGCTTTTTCTCCACAAATACTTCCTCTAATACAGTGTCAACAAATCTATTTCTCCACAAATACTTCCTCTAATACAGTGTCAACAAATCTATAGTGAACATTTCTCTGCTGAGCTGTTCAAAACAAAAGCTCAAAGTCAGGCACATCTTAGAGCTGTGCAAGCAGTTTGGTTAGATGACTGGATTCTAGCATCTCATGCACACTCTTGTACTAGAAAACATATCCTCCTGGCATGTATGCATGTAAACGTGAGCCTCAGCTCCTCTGTGGGTTCCCTGGTAACAGCAGCAGTAAACCTGGAGCTGTAGAAATTCTAGCAGGGACTGCTGAAATATTATTCCCTGCATAGCATTTAAGAACAAAGCTATTTTTGGAAAAGCTGCTCTGATCATCTTACATATCTTAGATTGTACTCTAAGTTCTGTGTGATAAGCTCAATAGATTTTTTTTTTATTATTATTTTTAGTCCTACACTCACTCTGGCTTGTTCACGTAGCTGATCCACAATTAAGCGATCAACTCTTGATGGGTTTGATGTCAGCCTTGGAATCGGAGTGTTGTTAGCACTGGAAACCTTTTTCCCTTGGAAATTCTTAGCAAGAGCTGATTCGGTCTGCAGGAAAACAAAAGAATAACTCCCTAAGAATGTAAGCTGCAAAGTGTGCTTTATTACAGAAACAAGAAGAAATATCAGATATACTATTTTTTTCCTTTAGGGTTTTCCATTTTTTTAAAGCAGGATTCAGGCATTTGGGATTTAACCATTTGGTAAGACAATCACCTGTTTTAAGTGAACAACCACTTTACTCAAAGCAGTTCAAATAAAGAAATTATGCCAACATAATGCATTTCAGAAGTGCTATGTCTTCTCACGCTCTGACTACAGCCTGTACTAATTTTGCCTGTAAATAAAATGGAGGCAAGTTAGAATTAAAAGGCAAAAAAGAATGAGCAAACAGGTGTGGAAGTCATCCACAAAATGAAAATAATTTTTTTTAAGTCACCATTTAACCTGAATTTTCTACAGATTAGTCAAACTACAGAAAGCTTTTTTGTTTTGTTAAAATGAAATATTTTATTTAGCCATCAGAAAATTACTTTGAAATCTGACCACAAGAAATCAAATTTCAATTTCTCACCCCGTTATGTCTCTCTGAAACACCTGTAACAAAACATAGCTAGCTAAATCTGTTTTACAATTGCATTTCTTAGCTTGTCCTGTTGGTCCACATGAAGCTGCAGCCTAATTTTCTCCACACCCCCATCTTCTCAGCACGGGGTCAGCTCTTTCTTTTTTGCACTCTTCTATGCAAGCCCCTCCTCAAGTCAAGCTCATTCCCCCTCCAACCTCTCTAGTCAAAGCAACAACCAGCTGCTGTCAGGAGACGGGTAGCCTGAAGCCCTTCTGCTGATGACCAAACAGCGCTATTGCTCTAGGTAGGCTTCATGCAGAACTACCCGCATCTTTTAGTTCGGGTGTTTTAATATTACCCTTTCTTCAGCTTCTGTTTCTGAGGGGAAAAAAGAGCCCCTTCAAATACATCTTAGGTTTAAAACATCAGAGAAACAGGAGGTGAGAATAACTCCTTGAAAGAACTCAAAGTGTAAGGCCTAAGAAATTTAATTAATTCTTGAAAGAATTAAAGTATAGTTCCAATTAAAAACATAATTAATGGATTTGCTGTCAAAGTTGCCAGATGCATTGTATTTATTGTATTAAAAAAAAGTGTAACGTGACTTTTAGTCATACAACACACCTTCCCCAACACAGAGGCTGAGAGAGTCACAGAGTTCCTGCTCTAGGTGCAACATTCGATACATTAGTTATGCTCCCAACCAGGCTACAAACCTTCAAAACTTGTTTTCAGTCCAAATATACAGGGAAGCAAACTCTTTTAACTTCAGTCCCATTAAGTATTTCAACTCATAACAGGGAGAACTACCCATGATCTCTAATTGGTCTGAGTAGGATGAGATCTAAATCAAGTCTGTGATATGCCATATTAATTTTTAATTTTTTTTTTTTACCTTCTTTCTTTCTTTCTCCAAAGCTCTCCACTGTTCATAACATTCTTCTAGTCTAACATGAAGTTCACTGGCAGGCCCACTACGGGTTTTAACTTGTCTTTGAAATCCAAATGCTGGTACAAAACCAGAAAAAGAACTGTCACCATGTATCTTATTGTTAAAATAAGGATAGAAGCGTTTCAAATCGTCACGGGAGAATAAGTCGTGAGAGTCCATCAGAGGGACAATGGAACGGCCAAACAGGCGAGCTGATCTCAAGGGGAATGCACTCGAACCAAGCTGCTGGTTACGTCTGAAGTCACCCATCATGCAATCGTTGGAGAAGCTTGGAGCCTGTAGGCAAGTCACAGGACTGATGGCATTAGTGTCTCCGCTCCCCTGTCTGAGATTAAACTGACCCTGAGACTCTGTTAAATCTTGGTACATGTTCTGCAACAACCCATCTGTTTGTTTTTGTCCTTCCAGATCATAATGGTCACTCTGTGGCTTCAACTGGAAACGGTGTTTGTTCGTATTTTCAATGATCCCAAACTGCTGAGCTGAATAATTGTCACAGAATCCGTTTGGCTGCTTCAATTTCTTTTCACTTAAATACTCAATGAGACACTCTTCTCCACTCCTAACTAGTGCTTCCATGCAAGCAGCAGACCGAGCTCGTTCTGCAGTGTTATAACCAAAATCAAGGCTTGAAAAAAATGGATTATCTTGACAGTACTTCTGAAATAAATTACTATTTAAAGGCAAATTTGAAGATAACTGAAGAAAATCATTAGAATGACTGGAACCTTTTGGAAAAGCAGGTAAATGATTATTCAGCTTCAACAAAGGACTTGGATTCTGAAATGGGACAGAAGCAGCAGTTTTAGTTTGAATGTTCATCCAGGCTGGCCTTACATTAGCACCTGCTGATGGGTTTGCTGAGTTTGGTAGTACTGGAAGCGATTTACAGTATTCAGAATTCTGAAGATCAGACTTGGAAAACTGCTGCTTTTCTACACCACTTGCACAGTCACTATTCCCTGGACAAGTTGCAAAAGATTTTAGTCCGTATTCAAATTTTTGCCCAAAATCAGTGCAGAATGAAGCTTCATTTGCAAATTTTTTTTCTGATAAAAGTCCTATAGCCTTGGGAAATGAAAAATTTTGATGATCTGAAACTGTATCTTCTATTTTTTTCTGAGTTCCTGATTTAACTTGAAATAATTTAGTATAGGGTTCTGTGTCCAGAGATGGTGCCTCAATAGTTCCATTTACTAACTTTTTATTTTCTTGGAGGCTACAATTAGTGCTCTTGTTAGGCTTTGTTTTACTAACATGAGAATATTCCGTGTATCTACTATAATCTGCATTTTCATTATATCTGTGAAACTGCGGAAGAAATGGTTCTGCCCGCTTTTGGTGCAACTGCGCATCTACTCCTTTGGGACATGCCTTCTCTCTTCCGTAAGAGTACGCGTCAGCTCCTGAGTCTTTGATTACTTCTGAATACCCAACTTGGGGTGTGAAGGTGGTTTTTATGTATGGATAGCTCTGATATATGGGTGTTGTCTTAATATTCTCATTAGTCTGCATGCTGCAACAGTTGGCATGATCATTCCTAGAAGGGTATAAACTCTGCTCTTCAAGGTCTATGCCAGTAAACCCACGATAACATTCATCTACTTTTTGCTGTGATGCAAGATTACCACTTTGCAAGTACTGTTTTTCAGCAGCAGATACGGATTCGCTACTATAAAAACCCTGTTGCAAGACAGATCCAACAACTGGTCTTTTAGTTTCTGGCAACAGGTCACGGTGGTCTATGATTCTGGTTGTGTTCACGGGCCATACTGACTTCAAGTTGGAAGGGCAACTCCTTGAAAAACAAGAAATACACTGTTAGATTCTTATCTGTGGTGCTCCTCTTCCATTCCCAAATGCAGAAAAAGGTTGAAGAACCCAGTTCTTCCCCAATCATTTCTCTTGATTGATTCAAAGACATCTTACTCCGACCTCTATCCACTACTGCCATCTTCATGGTTTCCCTTAACTAGATGAGAAAACTGACTCTGGCTTGTCTAAACCCACCCATATACCTTAGGAGCTACGTACAGTACCTTCAAGCTGCAAGTGATGTGTACCTACCAAATCACAGTCAGTCAATCCTGTCAAGAGATTTACTATCTGTCACCACCAAAATACTCCTGGTTAAGCAATGAGTTAAGATAACCATACTTCCCCAACTGCCCACAACCTCTCAAAGCCACATCCAAGCACTCCAGACAAAATGCTTCTCTGTATCATCTTGCTTATTACTTCAGAATTGCCTGTTTTGCACTGGCTTACACTGCTTCCTGCAAGTAAATCATGAATAAGCATCTCAGCACACTTCCTCTCCTTCCACTAATTACTGTGGATTATCACAGGACAATTGCTGTCTGTCAAGGAAAGCTGTAAACAAACTAAAAATTGGAACTGTACCTGGAAATTTGGCAGTATTGAAGACAGAAATCCAACCTTAATTGTCCAAAGCAAAGGAATCAGCAAGTTATCTTTTGATCAAGACTGACACTCTCTGAAGTTTTCCCTCACTTCAGTCACATAGCTCACCACATACAAAAATGATTGGAATTTTGGGAGACGACAAGGAAGAGAAAGACGAGAAAGGAAGAGTGGTGCCTGGCTTAGGAACCGTGAGACCTGGTTTATCTTATCCCTTTCTTATCCCTTACATCTAGGATACTCAGACTCCGGCAGAAGACCGTGAGCTCTCCAAGTATCTCAAGGATGCTAGATCAGAATCCTTCTCTGTCAAGCTATTATGACTATCTAATAGTTTCTTATGGTGCTAAAATACAGGCATAATAAATCCAACATTTTGATGTGCAAATATTGTTTAGGTAGCACCAACATCAAGAAATACTCATTTTGCATGGAGTTCTTCCCTCCTGCCAGTTCAGGAAGTGTGAAAGAGTATGATTTTATGTTTTGTGTATTCCTTCTGTGAATCAAAATTAAGAAAGAAACCTAAAGCCTGAATTCAATCTTTATCTAAAAAAAAATATGCCAAGGCATATATTCAAGTAGATTTATTTGAATGTGGCATTTCCACAATGCTTGCTAAGGACTTATTTAAAACATTCCAATTATAAAATGCCAGAAACTACCGTGTAATTTGAGTACTCAGAGAAAAGCTTTCAAGTATCGCAAGTGAAATATTAGAAGATTAGTGGGAAGGAAGGGAAACTGTAAAGATTAGGAGGACTTGCCAGCAGCAGACGCAAAGATGACTAACAGAACACAGATATGGAGATCAGTGAGGGTAGTTTTTGTCAGAGGAAGAGAATGCCAGTAGTGCTCGCATGGCAACACACTCACCCCTCAGCACAACATGGCTGTGATTTATCTTGTTCTTCCAAGATGTTAGACACAAGTCCATATAAATCTGTTTCACTGCCATAATCATTCCTTTCAGGTTGAATCCTGAAAACGAATTGTGCACTAATGAAAACAATTACTTAATTCCACATCATTCATAAGGTAAATTAAACAAAAGAAATAATCCATCTCCTCCCTCAACACACACATTCTCTCTCTGTCAAAGATGACTACCTGGACTTCATGTTAATCTGTGAGGCAGCAGGCTGCTTAGTATCATCTCCACAGGTAGACCATGGTGTGTATAAAAGGGAAGAGTCCACAGGTGCAGAGTACTCTGATGTTGAAAGGGAAGAACTGAAGGTTTGAGGTAGCTCTACATTTTCTTCATTCTGCATTTTATGTACAATAAAAGCACTGGTTTTAATATTAAACACATCAAATTGTCATTTCAGCATTCTATGCAGTTGTAACTGAGTTCACCCTTGCAGTAACCAGAGCATGAGAAGCAAGCAAGCCACATACTTTATGACATAATGCTACAGGTAACTTCTGCTGGTGACTACTGCCCAGAGCATATACACACAGGAGTAAAAATTTCAGGCCATGACAGTCTGCACCAGTTTCTCACAGATGATCACTGACAGGAGTCCAGAGACACTCCCTTCCTCCCAATTATTACAGGTTATTTAAGAAACTGCAGAAGACTTACAGCCAATTCTTTTCTAGAGGAAAGGTCTTCTACCCAATGTAAGCGAAAAGGAGCATTTGCTTGTTGGGTTTAAACATCATACACTTTCTCAGCTTTTAGCGACTGAAAAAATTAACAGTGTTTTCACAGGGTTAAATGTTAAAGATCCACGATATACTCCTTTACAGAACAAAGTAGTCTAGCAGCTACAGAAAGCGACACACAAAACCAGATTTTATTTCCCAAAGGCTTTCTGCCTAACTACGGACAGGTGTCTCTACTTCACATCTGTTCCCCACATCTGTAAAATACTTCTGTAAGCAAAAAAGATGCCCAGTTGTTGGGCCAAAGGACATGGAAGAATGAAGCCACACAAGTCTTGGATAGAGTAAGTAATAGGTCTATTCTTGAAGGTATTGGGAATGAGTTTTCATTTGTTTATTTCAGTCTTTTACTTCAGTGAAAGTTTATGGCTATGAAAGGCCCAATGAAAAGAGAGATCTAATACACTTAACTTGTCTGGGCATTTTCTACCGGTCAGACTAAGAACTGGTTTATACGAACACTTGGACTCTACGCCTGTGGCATGCCATAGAACTATCTGTTGCAATACCTAAGCTGCTTCTTACCCGCTTCTCAGTTTTCCCAAAAATAGTCATTTGCTCCTTACTTTGTATACAATTGTTTAGAGTAACAGAAGAACAAAGAACACAGTGAAATACTATTTTACTAAACACTACATATTCCTTCATCTGTGACTGTATTAAAAAAAAGTCACTGTCCTTTCTGATGAACATTACGATGATGGAGATTTATTATGAATAAATCAAACACGGTGATTTATGTTCGCCAGTATAAGCAACCGTAGTAGAAATATCTTTTGACCATTTTGTTTATAAGCAACCTAAAGTCTTACAGAGATATAAAAAATTCATTTATAATCAACTGAACCTGTGATTTGTAGCAACCATATAGTGAGCCAGAGCCTGTCGTTACGCTACTGAATGCGTCAGTCAGCCTCCCACCAGCTTCTGCGCTACTCCAGCAGCGACTGCTGCCTCTGAAGGCAACTTTGGGCTACACAAGACAAGGAAAAAAGTGGTAGAAGGACATAATTATACACAGACCTCAGAGTTGTAGATTTTATACCAACATGAACTTCTTTAACACTTTACTTGTGAATTCTGCTCCATCTGAGTTTTCAAGGAATTAGTTGGACATACTGACATTAGAACACTTTTGTATTTACCCTTAGAGAAAAACTTAACCCAACAAACCACAAGAAATCCACAAGGTGTTTAGAGACAGAGGAGGTGTGGATTAAGAAAGCCGCGTTCTTGGCGTTTATGCTCCCGAGTTTCCCAAGGGCTGAACCACGACAGAACACCAACCACCCAAGTAGGAGAATTATCGTACCTTGCACCAACAGCAGCAGAGGACCCATTTCACCTTCCGTGCATCGCTAGACACCTCTCATCCTTTTATCACTGCTCCTATTACATCATTTATGTTACACGAATGCATATATGTGCATTTTCAGATTTCAGGAGCTAGAATTTTGCTATAATACACACACTGGGAGCTACAGTGGAAATATGCCTCATTCTTTAAGTATGGGAGAAACAACTTCCACCTAAGAAACACCCTCTCCCCATCATCAGCCTGGAAGTGCTCAGAAATAGGTGGCTGGTGGGAACAAAGAATGAAAACGAAACCAAAAGTTAGGCATCTTTTCTTCCCTTCCCCAAAAGGTGAGGTACATGAGGAGAATTTAAAGTTAAAATAAAACTGACTAGCTAAAAAACCCTTTAGCTCACAAATAAAAGTGAAGTTATTTGTACAATACTTAAGATATTACTGTTGCTGCTTATTTGAAATACTTTCTAAATTCAGAAAATGTTCAAGTATCACAGGACTAGTCATCTGAAAGTATCCTGAATAAGCACTCCTCTTTATAAAATGTTGTTCTCCTATAGCTACCCAAGGATGAAACCAGACTTCACATCTAATGTACGTGGGCTACAGCATGATCTTCCTTCTAGCTTACGCTGCGGTTACACCAATGTATCAACACACTTTTTTCCTCAGACACATTTTACAACTATGTGAACACACAAAGTTAGAATTAGTGCGGAGCACAGTTCCATTTCTTATGCTAATTATGTCACCTTTTCTCCTTAGTTATCTCCTTGTTCAGTAACGACACCTAGCGCTTACACCATTAGTGATCTCAAAGAATGAGGAAACGTATAGGTATAGTAAGCTACTACAGATTTGTGACACCCACCAAACCATACGCACCCATTTTTTTCCCAAATGGAACTTTTTCAGGACACTGAAAAGCGTTTTTTTCCGACACCTCCGAGCTCAGTTTCACAGCAACTGTTACCACAAGCCGAGCCCAGGCCTAGACGGCCCGGGCGGCCCCACACAGGAGGGAGCCGCCACATTGAGGAAAACCCGGTCGCGGCAGCAGACACACTGCACATGCCCAGCCTCAGTCCCGCTCGGCTACCGGCGCCCAGGCGAAGCCCAAGCCCCGGGACAGCTCCAAGTGCCCGCCAGGTTTCTGACAGGAAGAGCTGCACAGCCCAGCCTCCCCCCAGCCCGCGGCCCCGTCCCTCACCTCCATGACCGAATGCCTCGGCAGCGGCTACCGGCAGCACACGCTGCCGACCCTCCCGCGCGCGGCCATGGCGGGCCGCCTGAGGCGATGGACGGCCGTTAGTCTCGCGCCGGGCCAACCGCCGCCCCGCCTCGCGCGCTCGAGGGGATTGGCCAACCCCTGAGCCGTCTAACCAATGAGGAGCCGTTCGGCTCCCTCGCACCTCCCCGCACCGCGTGACCCTCTCTGTTTTCCACGCGGTTATTAGGCATCGAGAGCCCATGCGGCCAGTCTCAAGACTTTATTTCTATTGGCCCCTATCCGCCAACACCTGGCCAATGAAAAATCACCTCGCTCCCGCCTCCCGCCAATGAGGAGCCGCGGAGGCGCTGTTCACCCGGAGACAGCGCCGCGGCTGTTGGAGCGGTCTCGGTCCTTTCCGTCACAACCCCGGGGCCCGGAGCGGGGCGGCCCCAAGCCTTGAGAACCGCCCGGCGGCCGTGTGGGGGCAATGCCACCCCCGGGCCCTGTCAGTGAGACCACTCCCGGCGCTACGCCTGCCCTGCCCCGGGCCGAGCAGCCCCTGCGGCTCCGCAGTCCTGGGCATCGCCCGCGGGAGCAAGAGGAAACCTCTGTTACCCGCCACCGGTGACAGCCACGGGTCCCCAGCCCCGCACCGCGGCTCCCTGCCGGGCTGAGACCCTGCCGGGGAGTCAGCGGTGGGTGCCCCGGGGCTGCCGCGTTGGGAGGAGAAGCCACGGGGAGCCTGAGGGAAGAGGGAGCCCGGTTCAGGGACGGGGGTGGCTACGTTCCCTGCCCTTGTTTCCTCACGCTTATCCTTGCTGCTGGTGTAGGGGCTCTGCCAAGCATATGGATATCGCTGGTTTTGCTAAAAAGGACTAAGGAAAACCTAAAAGCCCTGAAACCAAACCATACTCGTTTTCACTTCTCAAGCTATTTTGCTTTTCACTTCTTAAGCTATTTTTACAGAACGTAGGCACGTAACTTTTGCTGCCATCTCTGTTTGGGTGGATAAAGGCAGAACACAGATACTTCATGATGATAGGCATAATTTTTTGTATGAATTTGTGTTGTGATCCATCTCACTCCCCAGCGCTAGCCCACCTCCAGCCTGCTCCCTGCAGCATCCCACCAGCCAGCAGCAGCTCCCCGGGGAGGTTAGTGGGGTAAGCCTGGGGATGGCTTCTGCCCAGCGCCCCTTCCGAAACCCACCTGGGGAGCAGGGCCGCCCTGTCTGCCTGGGGATTCAGGACGCAGATGTGGAGGGACCCGTGCGACCTTCACGTTTGGGTTTTCCCTCCTTTGAAATGGCGAAATACCATTTTCCCCCTTTGAAATGGGAGAGTGTGGCCGCTCGACCCTTGCTGTCCCCCTCAATTTCCCTACAAATTCAGAAGTCATATTTCCTGCATGTTTCTGCAAAAGACTCCTTCAGGGCCGCACGGCAGAGAGATTTGGAAAGCTCAGAGCAGTGAGAATCCCCCCAGATGACCTACAGCAGGTTGCACAGGATGGTGTCCAGGCAGGTTTGGAATCTCTCCAGAGAAGGAGACTCCACAACCTCTCTGGGCAGCCTGTCCCAGTGCTCGGTCACTGTCGGAGTGAATAAGTTTTTCCTCGTGTTCACATGGAACTTCCTGTGTTCCAGTTTGTGCCCGTTGCCCCTTGTCCTGTCACTGGGCACCACGGAGAAGAGTCTGGCCCCATCCTCTAGACACCCACCCTTTAGATATTGGTAAATGTTGATCAGATCCCCTCTCAGTCTTCTCCAGGCTAACCAGCCCCAGCTCTCTCAGCCTTTCCTCATACCAGAGATGCCCTCATCATCCTCACAGCCCTCGGCTGGACTCTCCCCAGTAGTTCCCTGTCTGTCTTGAACTGGGGAGCCCAGACCTGGACACAGAACTCCAGACGTGGCCTCAGCAGGGCAGAGCAGAGGGGGAGGAGAACTGGCCTCGACCTGCTGGCCACGCTCTTCTCAATGCTCCCCAGGTACCATTGGCCTTCTTGGCCACGAGGGCACACTGCTGGTCATGGAGAGCTTGGTGTCCACCAGGACTCCCAGGTCCTTCTCCGCAGCGCTGCTTCCCAGCAGGTCAACCCCAACCTGTCCTGGTGCTGGGGTTATTCCTCCCTGGGTGCAGGACCCTGTGCTTGCCCTTGTTGAACTTCACTGGGTTCCTCTCCAGCCTGTCCAGGTCTCGCTGAATGGCAGTGCAGCTGGTGTGTTGGCCACTCCTCCCAGTTTAGAATCGGCGAACTTGCTGAGGGTACACTCTGTCCCCTGTCCAGGTCAGTGATGAATACGTTGAACAAGACCGGACCCAGCACTGACCCCTGGGGCACACCACAAGCTACAGGCCTCCAGCTGGACTCTGCGCCGCTGATCACAACCCTCTGGGCTCTGCCATTCAGCCAGTTCTCAGCCCACCTCACCGTCCACTCGTCCAACACACACCTCCTAAGCAGCAGCTAGATGCCTTTGCAATATTTGCAGTATTTAACAACCGCTTTTCAGAGCTGTTTCCCCAGTGCGGTGATTTCTGGTGAGGAAGGGACATAGACGGAAAAACTCGGCTTGGCTGCTGTGCAGGCAGGAAGAACACGGGCCCACTGGGGGAAACTGAATCCTTGCACTGTTTAGACTTGCCCACAACAGATTTAGTTACCCACCCCATTTCTTTACGTACCCCATTCATACTCTGCACTGAGCTACATCTGTGGCCTGAGGTATCGGCCACTTTGTCCCACTGCGTTAAAGTGCCCCCCGTTTTCCGTGAACTTGGCATTCCCCTCTGGGTTACACTTGAAGTTGCTATCTGCCGGCAGCAAACCAGCAGTTAAAATCAATATTAATATTTTATTAATATTCCTGCCCTGCGCAGGAAGCTGATGTAACAGGCTGCTAATGCTTTAAAGCTTGCTCCCTGGATTGATTTCCAGGCTGTTGCGGTCGGCTTTGGAGACAGCGTTGAACCTTGGAGTCCAAGTGTTTGCCGCCTTCCTCCCTCAGAGCAAAGTCAAGACCTAAGACCGTAATTGAAATTTCATTCTCCCGCAGAACATTACACTGGGGACGCAGCTCTGTGAACAAGCTGTTTTCATCTCTCAGGATGAGATATTTTATCCAATACCATGTCGCTCTTAAGAGTGAAGCTCTGTGGATCCCTGTACAGATGCATATCCAGAACTCTGGCTGCAAAGATTCCCTAAGTGCTTGAACGGGACCAGGCTACACCAGCTCCGTGCAGAAGCAAGAGCTGCAGTGAGCAGAAGACATCCACGTTGAGAGCGAAGGCCCAGCAATGGGCTTTAGAAGCCCCAAGCCCTCCCTACCGAAGAACGGCTACGTTCTCCAGGCTTTGACATGTGCTGAGAGACTGGAGTAGCAGCTCTAAGATCCCATTATCTGGCTTTCAGGCTTACACACACCTGTAATTTGTAGCACAAAGTATAAAATCACGCCATTAGGATAAGCCAGATGCTGTTGAATGGAAAGCCACTTCAGGGAAAAAGGTAAGCCATTGGATGTGCTATCAGATGAGGCCACGGCGCCCCGTTTAAAGTAGCTGCTATACTGACGCACTGCCTGTTTGGAGCAGTCCCTTTTATCGCACAAGGCCCTGTAAGCCCCCTCACCCAACTGCCTAGGACTGTCTAGCACTCCATGCTCAGGGGGCCAGAGACGTGAGGGGTCTCCGCGCCCTGACAGGCCCCCGCCGATGCCAGTCCTGCTCCAGGCCTGTTCCCGCTCAACCCTCACAACGCAGGCCTCAGCCCAGGCCCGCTGCTCGACAGCGCGCTGCCCCGCAGGGACGCGGCCCTGCCGCCCACCCCAGGCCGCCGCTCCTTCCCTCAGGGAAAAGCTTGACCCACGCCGCTCCCCGGCCGGGGGAGCACCCAGTGTCCGCAGACGCCTGGGGCCGCAGTGCCGCGGCGGGGCCCCCTCACGCCGCCGGGTCCGTTACGGGAGGCCGGGAGCCCCCAGGACGCAGCTGCCCCTCTCCCGCCCGCCGTGAGCAGAACCGCGGCTCCCCCCCCCGCACCGCCCCGCGCACGGCCCAACCGGCCAATCCCAACAGCGTTCCCAGCTGACGTACAGCAGAACGCCCTCCTCCCCGCCGCTAGGCCAATGGGCGGGCGGTACCGGGAGGCAGCTGTCAGTGCTTGGGCGCTGCGGGCGGAACGGCCAATCCGAGGCCGCCGGCCGTGCAGGGGGCGTTCCCGCCCCGCGCCCTCAGGGCTCTGCCGTGGCGCCTGCGCTGCACCGCCCCCTGGCGGCTGCGGGGCGGGACCGACGCTGCGGCGCGGCTGTCGGGCGGCGCTGCGGGCTGGGCGCAGCGGCAAGATGGCGGGGCGGGTAAGTGGGGGGGGACGGGAACGGGAACGGGAACAGACCCTGCTCGCCCTGCCTGGCCCCGCCGCTACACCCCTTCCGCTTCTGCTCCTCGCTAGGCGCCGGGGTGGTTCGGTGGCTTCTCGCAGCTCCGCTGCCGGGGTGGTCGCTCAGCCCTGGGGAGGTGATGTGTGGGGTCCCCGAGGGTGCTGTGAGGCCGGGGTGGCCCCTCTCCCTATGGGGCAGGGCTGTAGGGTCCCCCAGGGGTGCCGTGAGGTCGAGGTGGCCCCTTGGTGATGTGGCGTGTGGGACAGGACGGTGGGGTTCCCTCAGGAGCACCGTGAGGCCAGGGTGACCACTCTTCCTGTGGGGCAGGATTTTAGGGTCCCCCAGGGATGCAGTGAGGCTGGGGTGGCCTCTTGGTGTTGTGGGCTGTGGGACAGGACGGTGGGGTTCCCTCAGGAGCGTTCTAAGGCCGGGGTGACCACTCTCCCTGTGGGCGTGAGGCAGGATTTAGAGTTACCTAAGGGTGCTGTGAGGTTGTAGTGGCCCTGTGGGATGCGAGGTGGGATTTTAGGGTGCCCTAGGGGGGCTGTGAGGCTGTGGTGACCCCTCAGTGCTGTGGGGTGTAGTTCTAGGGAGCACAGTGAGGCTGGGGTGACCCCTCTCGCTGCGGAGTGTGGGGAAGGATCGTGGGGCCCCCTTAGAGTGCTGTGAAGCCCTAGTGATTCACACTAGGTGAGGGTGCTGTGAGGCTGCAGTAGCCCTCAGGCCCTATGAGGAGCAGGGCAGGATTTTAGGGTGCCCTAGGGGTGCAGCGAGGCTGTGGTGACCCCTGTCCCCATGGAGTGTGTGGCAGGATTTTGGAGTCCCCTAAGGGTGCTACGAGGTCCTGGGGACCCATCGGTGCTGCAGGGCGTGGGGCAGGTTTGTGGGGTTCTTTGAGGCCCTAGAGACTCCTCTGCCCTGTGGGCACCAGCCAAGCACCATGCTGTGATGTGGATCCAAAGTGCAGTGTGTTAAAACGCACCTTAAGGGTTACGCAGTGGTTTTATAACACGTTTATTTAAAAAAAAAAAAATCCCTTCTCAGTGACTGCCTAGATAACATAAGCAAATGGCCAAAAAGGCCTTAAAATGTGAAGGAAGAGTCTTGTCTGTCAAATCACTTTTTGTAGTGCCTTGTATATCCCCTCTGTTTTCAGGTGTCCATCTCCAAGTGCTGCAAGATGAGGTTAAGATTGCTCTTCTCTTTGCTATCAGCTCAGTCATGCTTTGCTGGATATCAGCCTGTGAAAGTCACATTTTTCATTAATGGCTGCTTCAGGCCGAAATCTTCTGTCTTAGCCAAACAGTTCAGTGTTTGAGATCTTGGGGAATCAGTTTTCTCATAGTTTTTGTATTATAGTTTGTCTGATGGGTACAAAGACAGATGGTGCAGTGGCGTGATGCAGAGCAGTGGACGTTAGAGCAGTGGTGAGAAATTTGGCCCTGTGATAAGCTGTGCGTCACAGGTGAGCAGATCTACTTGAGTGCCGCCTCTAAAAGGCTGCTGATTAATAGAGAAAAAAATAGCTGATTAATGGAGAAAAAAAATTTGCATGTTTTGCAATCTCTCTCTCTTGTTAAGAGCTGTTCTTCTGTCCCTGCTCCAAATATGTGGTCTCACTTTCTTCCTTGCACCTTTTTTCTTCATCTCACCCTTTGCTGCAGTGATCCTACCAACAAACCTAGGAGAAATCTGTGTGTTTTCACTAGCTTTTTTTCAGCTTTCTGTTGCCAGAAATAGGAGCTCAGTGCTTTCATCAGTGGTAAGATCATTTTAGCCATAAAGAACGTCGTTCTGAGACTCCTTGTATCCTAAACCAATCTGGCTGGAATGGTCTGGTCTTACCCGCTACTCGCTTGCTCCCCTGAGCCTTTTCAGCATGCTGAGTCGACAGAGAAAACTATCTGTGTGCCGTGATGAGTTAGTTTGCAGTTGCCCTCGTGCTGGAAAGGATTAGTGATTGGTCTGAGTGCTGGAGGTGGTGGCTGGGCCTGTCTGGAGGAAGGAGAGGGATCAGTCCCAACTTTCTCCTGCTGCTGTGAGCTTTCGTGCTACTAAACGCTTGAAAAAATGTGCCTTTATTTGAGCAACGTGAAAGGCTGGTGGAGGAAAGGGGGGATTTATGCAAATTTGAGAGGTTGGAGCTTAATTGCCTCGTAATCTGGCAGTTTGACTGGGTGATGCTTTCCTTGGGTTACCAGGAAGCTTCTTACTAATCAGTGTTTTCATGATTTATCTACAAATACAGTTGTTGCAGAATTATCAAATTATTTAATGCTGTGAAGAGAGTTCTTAAGCGAAGTGTTTAATGTCATTTTCTGAGCTTGATCCAATCTTGCAGTGTGTTGAATGCCGTTAATGTAAATAAACAAACAAGCTGCCTGCTCCCTCCAGCTTGCACGTGGGATAGGAGCAGCTCTGAAAAGGATGCAGAGATCAGGGTGAGCAGGGAACAGCATACGTTTCGGATGTGACATTGGAGCTATTGTGATCCTTGTCTGTATAAATAAGGAATAGTGGGTAGGAGGATGGAGGTGTGTGATATCTCTAGGTACAACAGGTGAGTCTAATACCGAAACACTGATGCTATTCTGTTGTCAGCATTTTTAAAAGGTGCTTAAACCCGGAGAATGGGTAGAGAAAGCTTCGGTGACTACTTCTGGCCTGAAAAAACGTCCCACAATGCAATTTAGAGCGTTGCCTCTTTTTTTAGACTCATGTGATTTCATTTGTGTATGTATAATTTTACAGAGGGAAATGAATGGCTTTCCTGTGGAAGAGAGACAAAATCTTTAAACTTCTAGTAACATATTAAATAATTCAGACAAATGATAAGCCAAATCTTATTAATTGTCTAGTGCTGTTTCAGGTGTATTACTCTGCTCCCTTAATTGCACTGGGTTTCCTCAGTTGCAAGGAAGAGACAGTGATTAACGGTGATTGAAGTTTACAGGAAAAATAGTTTATGATGATTAGAAATAATGGCTGTTTCTGTTATAATTTATTCTGTATCTCTCTCAGCATGGTAATCATTAGGCACGCAACCAGAGCACTGAGTCTTGCCAAGACATCAGCCAGCATCTGCTACAGAAGAGGGAACAGCATAAAGCTGTCTGGCTGTGTCCGTAGTTGGTTATGGATCCCTTGTACCAGGACTGGACCTCTGGAAGTTAACTGGTGCTGTGTAATTGGTTTGGACCACATTAGGAATTAGTTCTCGAAGGGATATAGAAAGGCCAGATGATTTCTCTGCCTTGTTCCAGCCAGTGTCAAGCTGTTGATCGAGAACAAACTGCGTTTCTGCTTGTATCTGTACCAGATTGAAGAGTGACGTAGAGAAATGGTGTAGGAGATGCAGCAGGTCTATGTGGCTGCAGCTTTACTCTTGCAGGCTGGCAGGAGGTCTGGCTTGCTTCAAATCACACATGCTGAGTGTTGATTTGGTAGCCTGGAAGTTGGTGATGATCCCCTATCAGAGACTGGTGGTGTTTTCTTTAAGGAATATTAAAGTTTTGCAATAGCTGCAACTTGTATAACAGTTCATGATGATTAGAAATAACGGCTGGTTTATGTGGTATAAATGGTATAACAACTTTAATTTTTCTTTATTTGCTATTTGGGACTCATTTGGAGTGGTGTTGCCATTAGCCCAGTGACAGGAGACGCTTGCCCGTTTGCCTTTCAGAAGAGATTCACATCTGTGTTGGGTTGGAAATTATTTTGGTTTAACTCAGGTACTAGTAGATGTTGGTTTACCTTTCAGAACTGCATCATAACTCGTCTAGAAGAGCCTGTGATCGAGCAGAAGACGCATTGCTGTGGAAATCGGCTGTCAAATGGAGAAAGTGTGGCAGTAGTGGGAAGGGGGGTGAAGGACGGGCTGTATCCCTTAGTGTTGTGCGGTGCTGAAGGTATTGCTGAATTAACGCGTGCTCTCTTGTACTCCTTGCAGTCAATCCCAGGACAGTTTTAGGTTGGATGGTTTGGTAGAAACTTTGAAATAATGAGGGCTGGATTTTATGTTTATGGTTTAAAGCTGTAAAGTCTGATTTCTGCTAACATATGGAATCAGCCTTCATAGATGCAGGCATCATCGGCAACTGAACAAACATTCATGAATCAAGTTAGTTCTTTCTTTCAGTGTGGTACTGATCCTTCTGTCATCACTTATCTTTTTTTAGTGTTTCCTAATATGTAATATGAAGAAATAGGTTTTTAGCAGTGTTTTAGGGAGAAAACTAAATCTGAATCTCTGTTTCTGAGATCGCTTCTGCAACTGCGTACTTGTCTTGTGAAATCATCACAAGTAGGCTTGTGTCCTTCTTACAGGACTTCTACGTTATAAAACTCCATGCTTAATTATTTAGAATAAAATTCTGATGACTGTGTGAATGTTTGTGGGTGTGGGATATCTGACCCTTGTCATCTTTGATTAACTTTGATTTGCTGCTTGGCTTAGTGTTGCAGAAGCAGTGTGTCCAAAGCTAAAAAAAAAAAATAACGCAATGGGGAGACGTCAGTGCTGCCTCTCCAGCTCCAGTTTTGGGGGTGCTGGTATGTCACGCTTCTTTTCTTATCATGGGCAGGCCAGAATGACTACATTTTGTTAAGAATCTGTAAAGGAAAAATCTGTAAAAATCAAAGAATCCTCTTGAAGATCATTTCAAGTGTGAATTTCTTAAATATTATTCCCCCCCCACAGCACAGCAAGATCTTCTTTCTTGCTATCCTCTGTCCTGTACCTTAGAGCACAGAGGTGGTTTAGGAGTGTTGTAGCTGTACATGTGGAGGGTGTTCTGTCATAAAATCAGCTCTGCTTGAGTCTGCAGAAAACCAGTCCTTAGAAGACAGTTGTACTTACATTTTGCTAAACTGGAATTTAATGTAAAGAAAGGAATCAAAGATAATTTTATTAGAAGATAGTTGTACTTACATTTTGCTAAACTGGAATTTAATGTAAAGAAAGGAATCAAAGATAATTTTAATGTACAAAAAAAATCCGAGAACTAAAAAACAGATCCTTAAGACATGATTTGATCTGTTTTTTTGATCCAGGTGGGAGTTGGTGGATACTGCCCAAATCCAGACAGAAGTGTGAGAGAGGGGACAAGCTTTAGGAAGCTCTGGAGCAATGACTGCTAGCTGACCCCTGAGCAGCACGACAGATAGTGATAGTCTTAGGAACTGTGATATTTTTTGGAGGGACGAGGCTTAGAGTGTGGCCTCTACGTGAGGCAACAATTTGTGTACCTGTCAGGATGCTGTCTCAAAGCAGGGAAATTCTCTGGCAACGACGAGTTTTGTGACTAAATTTCCATATTGGCCATCTTCAGAAGGTTTTATGACATCCAGGAATTGAAAGATCTGTGAGCAGAAAAATTCAAGCAAGGAACACAGTTGCTACAATTAATAGAAAAGCTTTCAACACAGTATCCTATGACTCTGCCTTTGAGCCAACTAACAATACTACTGCTTGTTAAATCAAGGCAGAATATACAGTTCTTCAGGCACTTTCTTGCCCTGCTCCTGTGCTGGTATGCTCTTTCCTGTGTGTGTATGTATGTCAGATACTCAGTTCAGGAGGGTCAAATGTTTGCAGCATAAAAAGATTTAACACGTTTCTCCAGTCTCCTGGGATGCAATAAAGCAGTGACCTTCTATCAGAAAATCTAGAGTAATTTATACCCTAGAGTTGTGTCAAATTACATGTTTTTTTACTGTAGAAAACACAGAAATACTTGCAAGGTATTGCATCTTAAACACAAACTGCTTATAATTGGGTAGCATTTGGTACATTAGCATCCTGGAGAAGTTCTGTGCCAGATGCAGCCCATTGGTGGCAGGGTGTGCGGCAAATACACAGGGACAGCAGCATCTCAGGCTCTCATAAGGCAAATTCCAAGTTTAAGGGGATATTTTTAATCTTGTTCCTATTGTTATTGGGTAACTTTTCTGAATAAATGGGAAGAAATTTGCATCCATTAGGTGTCCTCACAGCTAGCGTGTCAGAATCCTGTGACTTGTATGCTAGGCTAACATCTTAGATGTGGTTGTGTGATGTTTCATTCCTTTAAGCATTTTTAAAGGAGGTTTAGATGAAACACAACAAGTAGCAATTCCCTGTCATTAAATTGTTGATCATCTTGGCTCGTGGAAGAAATGTGAGGCAACATCCACTCCAAAAATGGATGTGTTAATTACAAATGCACATATTCTGGGTCATTATTGCTTAATTGGAAGGTGGAGTTGATGTTCATGCTACT
This sequence comes from Grus americana, assembly GCF_028858705.1. NCBI lineage: Eukaryota > Metazoa > Chordata > Aves > Gruiformes > Gruidae > Grus > Grus americana. The sequence goes on along the minus strand of NC_072873.1, from coordinate 8,227,625 downwards.
GTCAGGAAACAGCTTCCTGGTTATGTGGCACAGCAGCACAGGTGTGGATACGTGTTGTGAAATCACTTTACTGATCATATTGTAAAGAACTGGTGTGGAGAATGCTGTCTTTGGGCAGAGCAACCTGTTTAATTAGATTATAGATGCTGTACAATACTAGTAGCTTGTAGAAATTCTTCTTTAGTGCACTTGTTTCTTCTGCTCTTTTAGATCAGGCAAACCTTTCGGTCTTGGAGCTGTAAATTGTGTTTCTGATGACACTGCAGAATGATGGAAGTAGTACAGCCAAATTCCCAAAGCTACGTACATCTTCTCTACTGCACTGGCTGAGTTAGTGTTGGAGTTGCAAAGCTCCCATTGCAGAGCTGAATTCATTTGTCTGTAAACTTTGCAAACAGAGGGTAAGCAGCAGTCACCACCCTCTAATTGCTAAGAGAGGCACTTCTGTCCTAATAAAATGGCTTTCATGTGCTAAGACGGAAGTAATTTCTAGATTACTGCCCTGGCCCATGAGGGAAACACACGTCTGCTATTAGATAAGGAAAATGGAAAATGTGCTACGTGTATATTGTATATAAAGAACTGCCAGTGAAGACTAGTTGGCATCTGTATTGCTAAGCCCCACTGATGGTTAGGTTTGACCCTCTTTGCTTATGAAGATGGCTCTATTTGTTGCCAGATGAGAAGGTTACCAGTGGTGCAGGCACAAATGTGGGGAAGAACATTCCCCATTTAATTTCCAGCCCAGGATGATTCAGGAGATGGTGATGCAAACTCTTCCCTCTCCCATATTTTAAGCTGTTTCAGCTTCTGTGTCGGCTGGCAGCCGGTGTGCATGTGGCATGGCCGTGTTGGCCTCGGTGCCTCCTTGGCCGCCGGAGCCAGCACAGGGAGGTGATTGGTACCGGTGGGAGTGTCACGTCTGGGGCATGGGAAGGAGGGTTGCAGCTCCTCCGTCATTCTTGTCTGGACTCTGTATTGAGGGTGTCTTGGTGTTGGCTTGCTCAAACTTCCCTGGCTTTGACAAAAATTTGAATATAAATTCTGAGATTTTAGCTTTCCTAATGTGTTCCTCTTTTAATAGGAGAAGAAAATTGGTGTTTATGAGCATGTTATCAAGAAAGAATGCAGCTCCTTCCTGACAAGTGTAAAAGCTCCCAGCAAAGTAAACTAGAGGTCAAATGGAGCAGATGGAAAGGCTGGTCCTGAGCATCCAGCCAGCGCTGCTTGTCCCCAGGGACAGCGTGCTTAACCTGCTGGGCACCGCAGGGTGCTCTGAGTGATTGCAGATCTGGGAAGGAAACCTGTCCTGCAAGCCTACTGTTCCAGAAAGTTATTTGTAGCTGTTTGATCTCTTCTTGTGGCTGCAGAACTCTGGAAGCTTTACTCAAGTATTTTTTTGAGATGTCCAGAAAAACCTTCTGCAAACTAATAACTTCCTTTTTAAATTTTTTTTTATTTTTTATTTTTTTATTTTTTTAATTTTTTTATTTTTTAAATTTTTTTTATTTTTTAATTTTAGAAACACGGTATTTAATCTCCTGTTGCTGAATCTGGTCCCTGTTGTAGGCATCATGTTGTCATTTCTTTCATAAATGTTACCGAATGCCTTCTTTAAAGGAGTTTTGGTTTTGTCTTTATAGTTTCCCATTATAGGCCATTACAGTGCCAGCTTCCTCCACCAGTTAGGAACCCTTTCTTAACTGCTACTCATTAGCTGCGATTAGTGTTTCTGTCATTTTATACCAATTTCTTCTGTCCTTTAGCATAGAGTTGTTTTTCCTCTCCATTATTCAGCCCCATGGTGTGTGTGTATGTAGAGAGAAGGTTGCCATAATCCTCTTCAGGCTTTCCTGTGCTGGAAGAGCTGGATTTGTCTCCTTCTCCCAGGCTAATGCTGATCCAGCTCTGCTGCAGCTCATCTTTCTGCGTGCTGGTGTTTGCATCTGTGTGCAGCAGGCTCCTGATGTTTGCAGTTTTAACATTCATCTCTGATTCTGTTGTCACTTGGTCCGTTGGATCCTCAGGTACAGGCTGTATCAGGCAATGCTTTGTGAATGTCTGCTTTCCATCAGGAGCATTGTCCTGGGTAACGTAGGGTCTACGTATCATCATCTCAGTTCCCTTTTTATCTTCAGAGCTCCTTTAATAGCATAATTCTTCCTTTCAGTATTCAAACTAATTTTATTTTCAGACTTTCAGTGGGTGAAAGAGTGTTTGACTTTGAGTGCCATTGAGTCAGCCATGCTACCACAGCCACCAGGCAGGCACACATCTGCTCGGTCCCTTGTAAAAACTTTCTTCCTGAGAATAACTCCTGCACAGGTTCTTTGTTGCCCTCTTTGGGTGATGAAGCTCTGGGCTTGGAGGTGCTTTGGTGCGTAACAGCTGTTCCAGTAGTGTCTGGATGCTTTTGGGAGTGGGGACCCCCGTTTCTGTACAGCTGGCAGTGGGCTCTACAGAGAAGCTTAAATTTCATGTACCCAGAGTTGTCGTGTTTCCTAACACCAGCATGACAGAAATTATGTAATATACGTATGCATAGACATGTATGCGTGTATATCTGTGTCTATATCTTTTACACAAAAGAAAAATTTAAACATACAACACTTTAACTATTTGTCTTATACAGACCATGTAGTAACAGTGCACAGAACAAAACCTGCCTCAGCTTTAGAAACTGTTTCATAATCTCTTAGGTAGGATTAGGAAATTAAACAAGTTAAGCTGCTTCAAACGAAGAGCATCTCTGCCTTAGCATTCAGTGTTTTAGCTCTTCTATTCAGTTACAACTGACAGGTAGTAGGGCACTTCTATTATGTACCACCAACTTACCTCCTGTGGGGTTGGAGTAATGGGAAACATGTTTTTCTTTGGCTTCCTATATCATCAGCCTTAACAATTCACAAATATTAACCATATTTTTGTACTCACCCACACAATGATTTAATATAATGTACTATGAGTAATATTCCAGAGATTTTGTTATTCATTTTCTTCCCCAGTCATATTTTAATCCAGCAGTGCTTTGCTTTTGCTTTGGATGCTTGTCTTGAAATAACTTAGCATTGCTTTCTGGGCTGAGCTCTCCTAAAATGCAGGAACAACTCGGTTTCATATTTTTGTGGAGGAAAACTGGAGTCCATGAACTTAGGAAAAAAAAAAAATCTCTGAAAGATTAGACATTATGGTGGTTGTTTCTCTTATGAAGGTATTTGTTCTTTGGGGTAACTTTTACTTTGTAAAAGTAAAATGTCAGCATCATTGGGCTTCCTGGCACTGGTGATCATGAGCTCAGTAGCCGAAGAGTGGAGGCAACATTACTGCTTTGTCATAAATCCAAAGGTGAGGTCTTTCACACTTGTCTTTCAGCACGAGATTTGTCAATGCATCATGTGGTCTTGTTTTTCTCTAAAGAGAAGGAGTATTGGAGTAGACCTCCGTGTAGACATGAATTTAATAGTGGGTGCTGCATGACTGTAGATGGATGATGGATGCCTCTGGCTCAGGATGCTTTAGAGTGAAGGCGCTGCCTCAGATGTGGAGTCACCTCCCTAGAACTTCGCTGTCCTTGCAGTCTCCTCCTTGCAGAAACTAGAACAATAACTGGAGGCGGGGAAGACTTCTTTTGCCGTCTTAAGCCTAACGTATCTATATTGTGCACACGGGCATAACTGCAACCTGTGAAGATGTATACGGGTCACTTCAAACTAGTATTGACAGCAGTGTTAACTGCTGCAGATAGTGGTTTGCTAAGGCTGAGCTTTATGTTACTTTGCCTAGTTGCTAGCAGTAACCTACTAGTTAGCTTAAAATTAGCTTGTGTAAATTTACTTGAAGATTTCTTAGAAATACGCTAAAGGATTTTGCTTCCTCAGTTCCCTGATGCGTGGTGCTGGATGGCAGAGGGGGTGCACGGTTCTGGGTGTCTGTGGTGCTAGTGTCCTGGGAAGCCAGAACCCAAAATGCAAGAGCTGAAAGTGTTCCTTGGCAGTTCTACTGCTGCCATATGACCGCTCTCTCGGCTCTGGTGGCACATGTTACAGCTCTGGACTGCTGCATTTATGCCAGAAAAACCTATTCAAGAGCAGCCAGTGCCCACGTCCTTGCTGCGGCAGCTCGGTGGCTTGACAGACACGACAAGGATCCCTGTGAGCAGTAGTTCTGGGGTGAGGAGAGGGGAGGTAAGAGGGAGCCCCTGCAATTCACTAGAACAGTGTGTTCCTCCTCCTTGTCTGGGTGCCTTCCAGTTTAATCATCATCTTTTAAATCACCAGATGTCCTCAAATTGTCCCTTGTGTACTCATGAAAACCTGCATCCCTTGAGTGATGCCCATTTCTTGCACGAGCTGTATTATGTTAAAACCACTTCTGTATATTGATAATGTATTGCAGTTCTGCAAAACAGTCTTGGAGCTTGAGGAGGGCATGTACTGGAAAGCTGGGAGCACAGCGTAGGTTATAGCTGTAGTCTGAAATGTTGATTATTACCAAGGGAGAAATGAGCTTCTGCAAACACCCCAGAAGGAGAACGTGCCGGGCTGTGGGATGGCTAGCACAGCCAGTGCTGATACTGCTGCAGAAGCAGCTATGTTATTTCATGTGTGAGATACCCAGGGATGTTTTGCCACACATCTATCGTATTGTAGAGCTTGCAAAAGGAGCACTTTGTGCTGGATTTGAAATGCATTCCTTTATATTTATGCACTTCCTTAAAGCAAAGCTTGCACGTTCCCAAATGTGGACAGGAATAACAGAAGAATGGCAACTTTGCCAGACACTTGCTGTTAATGTGTAGGAAGCAGTTTGTCAGTAAGGATTAAAAATGCAGTTGGGGACTAGTGCTGTAAAAAGGTTTAATCCAGGAGCTTTGTGCTCAGTTTTCTCAAAATATCCTACCTAATGCGTTTTTATCAGGGCATGCCCTTCACAAAATAGTCCCCTTGCAAGTGGAAGGAGAAGTGATAAAATGGTCAATGCTTTTTTTGTGTGAAGTGCCCAAAGACAGTGAGCCTTAACAGGCAGGTTGTGTATTTCAGAAGTCCACTAATATTCGTATATTTTTTTTTTATTACAAGAATATTTAGTTGAGTCTCTTATTACACTTGAGATTCGGGTAGATAAATCTGTTTCAAGGTTGAAAATGGAATCCTTTTCTGTTATCACATAAGTCAAGGGCAATTGAGCATTCAATAAAAATAATGAATTAGACCTTTTCTAAATAGCAAGTACTCTAGAAGAATTACATTAAGGCATAAAAAGTTGATTTGAGCTATAAGGCAGGCTTGCTTCAGTCCACACGGACATGAATTTTCTCTGATTCTTTTCTCAAATGGCCAAGAGGGGCTGGAGGGGGAAAGGTTGAGCAGAATGTTAACTCTAGGGAAATTATCTTGATGTGTGCATTAGGATCAGCGCGTTTCCTTCTCCTGTTGCTGGGATTTAAGGGTGTCTTAAGAGAAAATCCATTCTGAATTGCTTTTGGCAATAGGTTGACGCTGACAAACAGTTTGTGTTGCGCTGCCTGCAAATTTGTATCTGACAAAGAAAATAGTTGTGCTTTGATTCTAAAAATAACATCCCGGGGGAGGTCAAGCTTAACTTTTCTCCAAATTAATTTTTTTCAGTCTATAGCTAATGATAGAGACGTCTTGCCTTTTCCATCCTCTTCTCCACTTCTAGAGGCATTTTGAGCCTGATTTTCATCTTTCAACCATTGGTTTGTGGAATGATTCTGCAGAAGCAGGTGGGGTTAGGGATGTCAGATGGGGCCGAGGTTCCTCTGCCACATCCCCCTGCCCCATAATGGGATGGGGTAGCCTGGGCTGAGAATGGGGCTAGTTGGTTAATTTGGCTGCTGATTTGTGAGGAATAGTGGAGGGGAAAAAAATTGAACAGATACTCTTGAAATAGGATTGTTCCTTTGATATTAGAAAAAAAGGAGGGGAGAGGACATCCCCACAAAATTTGTTGCAATAATTTTTTTAATAGTGATAGGCAGGGACTGACTGTTTAACTTAATTTTCTTCTGTTTGTTACTGATCTGTTTCCTATAGAGTAGGAAATATTATTTGCATTCTGATTATTTCTTTTGAGAAGTTTGATAGAGAGATTCTGTGGAGTTACATAGTGGCTGGCTGAGAATTAAACCTTCCTGCGGACTTTAAGTGCTGCCCTGTACTGCATTGTTTGAAGTATGTACATCCAGAATGGATGTGCTCAAATTTCAGTTTTCTGAGTAAATTCAGGGAAGAAGAAAGGTAACCCTTGTCTCCCTAACCCAGCATGAGGTTCGACAAGAGATACCTTCCAGTGGATGCTTTGCTACCTGATGGCTTGTTGCAGGGTTCAGGGAAGTCGTGTGAACACCAGGGTTCACTAGCAAGTTAACAGCATTTGCTTTGCAGGCTTTTTCCTAGGTAATTTTTAAGTATGATAGAAAATATAAGGTATACTAGACTCACAAAATGCGGAGCTTTTGGGTACAAACATCTGTATCAAACAGAAGTGTTTGGAGAAACTGTGAAGAGAGAGAGGAGCTTGTTAGTGCTCGTGAACTGTGCTCTCGGAGTATGTTAATACTCATAAGATCTGTTTGTGTTTTATGGATTTACAGAAGTTTTGAGGCTTGGCTTAAAAAAGGAAAAATAGAATTTTATCTGACAGTTTTTTCCTCTCTTTCTTTCTCATAGTCTATGCAAGCAGCAAGATGTCCCACTGATGAACTGTCATTAACCAACTGTGCTGTGGTGAATGAGAAGGACTTCCAATCTGGGCAGTAAGTGTGCACTCTTGCTCTTTTAACCAAAAATGAATTGTTCACAAAATTTGGATGGAGGTGGAATAAAATTTCAGATTTGGGAAGGTGAATACAGTAGGTTAATTAACAAAACTGTGTCTTTAGAGACTAAAACTTTAAATGTGCTGCTTAGAACTGGAGATTCTAAAAAAATGGTAAGTCTTTCTCTCAAGCATTTCTTCCTTGGGAACTGGATCTGCTTAACTAATTATAATCACTGTTTTAATGAAGGACTTCAGGCCTCTCTTGATATTTTTGTTTTGTTTTTGCTGTTGTTCCTGTTTTATAGTTAGAATATTTGAACTATTTCAAGTAGATTTTTATCATTTAATTGTGTTACTAGGGGCATCTTCTCACTTTCACATCATGTTGGAGTGCTGAGCAGAGTCAACAGAAACTCTTGTTCTCGGGGTTTTCATGCACAAGAACAAAAGGGGAAGGCAAATAGAGTGGGGGCACAACAATTTGGATTCTTTAATTACAGTTCTGGAGTGACTGATAGAAACTGGCTCTGGGCTTTACTTTTGTAAGAAAGGTAGAAAACACATTAATTTTTCAGCCCAGCCCACACAGAAGGTGTTTTATTAAAAGAAGCCTATTCAAACAATTAGTTTCCTTGCTTTGCTGCAACTGTATGGTGACTATCTTAAAGATTTCAATATGTAAATTGAAGACAGATGTAATTAATTTCAGCAGAGAGTATCACATGCAGCAGAAGGCAGAAGAGCTTGGGTTTGAAACATGGGGAAAAATGTTAAAAAAAGATACTGAATGATACACCTAGGGCCTTAGCATAAAATACCTGGCCCAGATGAATCCTGCTATGGAAGGAGAATGAACTGGCTCTGCACTGCAGGGAACAAAGGAACAATGTGTTTTAAAGCTTGCCTCTTTTTTGTGCTGTCAGTCTGCTGTGCTGCTGCCCTGGAGAGCTGTCCTGGTCCTTCAGTGGTTACCTGAACTGTGATTTTACAAGCCCAGCTTTAGTATAAAATGCCAAAATAAAAACACTCCCCACTAAAAAAACCCCAGAAGAGCACAACTTTTAGGGTCAGAAGCAGGCAAAAGTATCTGCTTGGACAGGGTAGTGTCCTGGTCTCTTCAAATGATGTTTTTCCACAGGCAGATTTTTTTTCAGAGTAATTGACTTACAAAAATACCTGAACTGAGCAATGTACCTCATGCATTATAAAAATGTTAATTTCCTCAAAAATGAATGTCCTGGAGGGACCCAACTTCCAGACCTGCAGCAGCTGGTGCCTTCCTTTTGCTCCGAGAACTCTCTTTCATCACATTTATGGAAGCATGCAGGAGGCAATATCCTGAGACTTGCCTGGCAAGCAGGCTGGCCGTGATTCCAGCTGTACTGATTCTCCCCGTGAGCTGCTTATTTCTAGAAATTGGGGCTCATAAAGCAAGCAGCATATGTTTGGTTGCGAGCAGATGCTATAAATCACTTTGAAATGTGGAAGACCAGTACAGAGAAACCTCATGATACTCAGCTACTACTGAAGGATGTAGTCATTCTGCTGCATTGCAGATATACTGAGCAAGACCATACTTAGGATCTGCTGCAGTAAGTTGCATGCAGTCAGCAGACTTAGTTTGTATCGTCCTAACCATGGCTGCTGCACAGAGTATTTTTTGGTAACAGTTACACAGAGGGCTTTGCTTTAACACTTGCATTTGGTGCTCATGGTGTAGAGCTGGGAGTTTGACCTTGGATCAGGGAGATGGTTTATCCTGAAGATGCTTCTGTAGATCTTTTCATGCTTCATTTTCCGCATCCTGCAAGTTGGACAAGTATGAGTCACCATTTTGTGACGCATGAGTTCATGGGATGCAGTGCGTTATTATATTATATTAAACCGTGTTGTTTTGATAAGTTGCACCATCCTAAGTTCCTGTGACATACGTTTGTCTTGAGGACTCTCTGTGTATTTTGGAGAGAGAAACAAGTGCTGAAAACACCTCGGCAGTGAAGAGGACAGTAGTCTGGGAGGAAGCCAGGGCAGGTTATCTCAATGGCAATTTTTTTTAATGTTGAGAACTGACTAATTATTCTTACCTTTTATTCCTGCCTTTTACGTGGGAAGACCGTCCCTCTTATCTCAAGCCATTTTAGTTACCTGAAGAGCCCTTGAGGAGCCTTGCTGAATAATTTGCAGGAGTTTCCAAACACGCACAAGAGGAATATCTGCCCGTATTGTTCAGGTGCTTACTGTCACCTTTGCATAGGTATGTAAGGTATCGTCTCCCTTACAAAAGCTATGCTCTTTCTTCACTAATGTGAAAACTAATGGATGCACAGGTTAATATTATCTGTCATAGTTTCTGTCGGTTTGCTCAGCCTGTCCAGCACACTTACCAACTGGCAATTTCCTGGGCCCGGTCTGGAGCTCTTCTTAAGAATTGGCATCGCAGCCACGTTTTGATTCTGATAGTTTCAGGCAAGGCTTTACACACGAATTAGAGCAGCAGTTTCATCTGTTAGAGCTCTTGGGAGCTATCTGGCCCTGGTGACTCATTGTTCCTTTTGTTCGTTTTTAAGCAGAAGCTGTTAATGAGTTTGAGATTTCCCTGATGTGTCTCCATGAGCTCTCCAAGCTCCTTCCTGGTGAACATCAATGTGAAAAATGCATTTAGTTTTCCCTGCTGTCGCCTTATTTTTTCACATTCTTAATACTTAGGTTGCTTACAGCCTGTTGGAAACCTCCTGCTCCTGCTGCCTTTGAGAAGAAATGTGGTTGTTCCTGTACTTTTTGCAGATTTTTCTCAAAGAATCTGTCAGGATTTGACCTTTCTTAATCTTCTCACTTAGCTAGAGATTTCTTTCAGAAAGCCGATCTTTTTTTTTTTTTTTTTTTTCCTTCTCCCCCCCCTACCCTGTTTTTCCTTCCTGGCATCCATGTGCCTGCTGCTAGGCTCTGCTGTCTTTCTGGTCTGCTGGAAATGTTTTTGGTGAATGGTATGCTCCAAAACAGTAATTTTAATTTGTATCAAATCTTTGTGATACCACCCTTTCCGCCCTGCAATATTTTTACCAAGTATCCTCATTTTCTTGCATTTTGCTTCTTTGAAGTGAAACCCACAGTGGTGGAGTTTGTTTCTTCCTGTAGAGATGCTGAATCTATATGTGTTAAAGTCACTGTTGTGTTTTGAGCCAAACTTAGTGCACTGCTCAGGATCCATCTCAGTCTTAAGCAGCTTGAACCTTGGGTCTTTTACTGTCTGCTTCTAGTAGGGTGTTATTTGTCATGAAGTGTGTTTCTTGGTGAGGTGTTCCAATAGCATAGCTGGAATTCATATTTTGCCTACAGGCATGTTTGTCTAACACTCTGCCACATGATACCTTGCTTTGCAGTCGGTTCTGTATTGATATTAATTTGAATTACTCAGGCTGATACACTGTGTGCTGGAAACCTCCTAATTTGAGTCCCTGCTTCCTGGACAGCTTCTCTATTTTATCTACTACTCAATTTAAAATGGAACAGTGCTTGGAGCAACATTCAGCCTGGGAAGGATCATTCCTTTGGCCTGTTGGCAATGTCTTCCTAATGCAGCCAGAGATGTTGGTGACCGTCTTTGCTGCAAGGGCACATCACTGGCTCACATTCGACTTGTTGTCCACCAAGATCCCAGGTCTTTTTCTGCAAAGCCACCTTCCAGCCAGCTGGCCCCCAGCCTGTACTGGTGCATGGGATTATTTCTCCCCAGGTGGAGGACTTTGCATTTTCCTTTATTAACCTGATGGGATTTGACTTGATGTTGGCCCATATCTCCACCCTGTTGGAAGTCCCCTCTGAATGGCAGCACAAATCGGCAGGTGTGTCACCCGCAGGCAGGCTAAGGGTGCACTCTGTGCCGTCACCCCAGTCGGTAATGAAGAGTTTAGATAGTTTTGGCCCCATATGGACACCGGGGGTAGGCACACCGGTAGTGAACTGCCTGAAGCTGGACTTCATGCTGCTGCTGAAGCAGCCTCTGGGCCCAGCGGCTCGGATGGTTTTCAGTCCACTGCGCTGCTCACTTACTAGTCTGTATTTCATCAGTTTGTCTGTAAGGATTGTTGTGTGAGGCAGTGTAGAAAGCATTGCTAATGTTGCGACAAACAATATCCGCTGCTCTCCCTTCATCCTCAGAGCTCGCCGTTTCATTGTAGAAGGCTATTGTATTGCTCAGGCCTGATTTTGCTTTGTAAATCCATGCTGACTGTTCCCAGTCCCTTTCTTGTCCTTTATTATGTTTGGCTTCCAGGATTAGTTGCTTTCCTAAGGACTAGAGGTGAGGGTGACCAGCCTGTAGTTCCTTGGATCCTCCTTCTTGCCCTTCTTGAAGGTAGGAGTGACATCTGCTTTCCCCCAGTCTTCAGAAACCTTCCCTGGTCACCACGAAGCACCATTTAATGTCTTGCTCTCCCTCTGTAAGATTTATTGGGAACCAGACCACCTACGACAGGTTTCTAGGTTTATGCCTGGGATGGGACGAGATGGAAAAGGAGGGGTGCACGTCCCTGCAGCTGGAGTTTTAGGCAGCTAACAGGTGATTTAAGGCCAGAACCAGTGAATAATCAAATCACTGGTCTACCTGACAGAGGAGGTGTGTATCCCTCTGTGATATGTTTACAATGCTTTCTCACCCTGCTATGCCATCAAGCGCTAGCAGTTCCTGGAAAGGTTTTGCAAACTTCCCTGGCTGTTTAGGCTAAAGCTAGTGATGTCTGGTGTTTTTGGCTATGCAGGGCACACATTTCCTCTGGTCTCAAAGGACCATATGTTCTTCCCTCCCATGTGGCTGAAGCTGTTCTGCATACAGGATGTAGCCAATGTATACATGTGCAGCAGATCTGCTTTTGGATGGTGCTGGATTCGCTGTGCATATGCAAATGAAAATATATGGAGCATATGTGCATGTAATGCATTCCCTGCCAGGGACGGAGGATGGGCAGGAGCGTGGGCCTTGGCTGTTAGCATAGATCATCTAGCCCTTAGTTTCTGACTGTGGATGAGAGGGGAACCCTAAAGGTCACATCAGGTGATGACCTCATTTACCCTCTGGGTGAAGTACAGGCAGCTGTGAAGATGAGACGGAACCTGATTCTGCCATTGCCACTGCCACTAGTGCACACAAATCCCATCTGCCTTTTGGCTTGCTTTCTTACGCCAAAAAGAAGTCTGCCTATCACATGATAAGCGCTATCAGGCATACTCTGAGGTAACTATAAGCAGCTTTTGAGTATCTTTGTTCCTGCCAGCTCGGCTTCTGAGAGCGACAGACAGGCTCGTGCAGCTGCTGCTGCTGTGTCTGCTCCTGACTGGATTGTTCTGGTTTTTTAACTGTGTTCCTGGTCTTCAAGTGCTGTTTGAGTTCAAGGTCTGTCAGTCACTGGCAAACAGGGGGGACAGCCTCAGTGCCCATGTGACTTTACTTTTTGTACAGGAATTCTTTCTATTTTTTCTGTGATCAAAATTCTAAACACCGTACTAAGATCCTTGTACAGGCTTTGCATCTGTTTGCTGTTGAAATCACAGCTGGGGTATACTACTTGTATTGGGGTAAAATATTGATGCTTTGGTGTTAGATGCTCGAGATGCGAAACCAGTGTTGATTTTTAGATATAACAGCCTTGGTCTTTGTGGTTATAGTTTGGTTCTCTCACATTTGTATAGTGCAATTCCTGAAGTAAAGGGCTACTGGTGGGGGATTGTAAACAGTAATTATTAGTACAATGTCTTGCATTTGGGCTTTGAGGATGAAGGTGATGGACTCCTGTGAAAGACCTCTGTGTGCCTGCATCATGGTGTGGGGCTAAAGCTTTTGGTTTTTTCCTTTACAGGACCAGATATAAGCTGACTTGTTTCTTCTGAATTCTCCCAGCACTGGGAGCAATGCAAAATCCTCCTGGGTGTATATTGGAGTAAAATCCTGTTTGTTCTCTCTTCCAGACATGTTGTTGTGAAGACTTCTCCCAACCACAAATACATTTTCACACTGAGAACCCATTCCTCAGTTGTTCCTGGCAGCATTGCCTTCAGCTTGCCCCAGGTACTATGTGGTTTGACTTACTGTTTTGCTATGGAATAAGTAAGATCTCTTTTGAGATCAGGATTGAAGGTAACTATCCTAATTGGAGAGAGATGTCTGCGTAGATGTATGTTGCAAATTGAATTTCTGACAGCAAAAAATGAAGGAGACTTTTACTATAGCTGAAGCAATGTTGCTTATATTACTTTGATCTACTTTGAGTGCATGGTGGGATAAAAATACTAGAAAAGGTGTAATTTAAGCTTTTAAAAAACACCAGAAAAAAATTTTCTGCTGCTATTTGTGAATTTTTATTGTTCCCTGGTTT